>NW_024885088.1:3925881-4494993 GCF_019232065.1 Centrocercus urophasianus | reverse complement strand
ACTGCTGTTGTCATTGTTTTTGTTGGTTGTTTTGCTTTTGTTTTTTTTTGCTTTTTGCTTACAGTTTCTGCCTACCTGATCCCCTTAACATGTTTGGAATCTAAACCCATGGATATGATTGAAAGGTGTAAAACAAAACCAAACAAAATACAACAACAATCATCAACCCAACACACGTCACAACAGGCAGTTAGGTAAAAAGATGACCTCTATTTAGATCCCTTTTTTTCCCAGCGAGTGAAAGACAGGTAGATCTCAGTTCATTCATTTTGCTAAGCGCACACTAGCCTGGTGAGGCACATAGCTTGTGCCTTGTCACAACGTAACTGCCTCTTACTAAAGACAGGAGGGAGAAAAGGTGGCAGAAGGAAACTTCACATTGGGGAATGACCTCAAATCCAACAGAGACCAGCCACTGGCAGTTCTACCACTGAGAATAGCTAGCTTAGAACTGACGTTGTTTTATACCACGAAGTCCTTCAGCAAACCTGCTTTTTCTACTGACACTGGCCATGCTTTCAAAGGGAATGCAACACAGTCTGGAAGGTAATGCTCTGAAAATACTCCAAACTTCAGTTGTTGCAGCAGATGCACACAGGTAAAGAGCTGTTGCACATTGCTAGTATTGCACAGTTATTAAACATTTCCCACAAGTCTCTGTGTTACATGCAGGAAGCACCAAGCCACTAAATGGCAAGAATCTACAAAGTTTAAATATTGGATATTCTACAGTATTTAAGCCTTACAGGAATCATATCAAGCGGTAAGAATACTATGTTTGCATACAAGTTACAACATGCCTCCTAAGCATTAAAATGATACCAAAGTTATTGCAAATAACAAAAGGATAAGGTCCCTCCTCCTTCCCTTTCCTCAAAACAGGGCCAAATAAAGCATCACTTGTGCATGTTTGTACTCTGAATGAGGTCTTTTAAAATAACATTGTTGTCTGGTGACAAGGACTGAAGAGCCAGATAATCCTGGATCCACCTAAACCTTGGATTCAGTCCAACGTCCTGTTTTCATAACACCTTTAATCTGGAGGAGTTTAAAAAGACATACAAGGTTCAGAAGTACAGATAAAGAAAAGTCCCCATACAGTTCTAATCACTTTTGCTTTAATTTAAGCATTTCCTGGCTATCCTTGACCTTTTAGTACTTACAGATAGCCTCGAGAACAGACTGTAATCAATCACTTTTAAGGAATTATTATTATTTTTTTTAATGTTTTTTTTTGTTTGTTTGTTTGTTTTTGTTTGTTTTTTTTTTTCCTGCATTCCTCCCCTCTCCTTGTTCAAAGGAAATGAGATTTGGAAGTACAGAAAATACAACTTAGTGAAAAAACTCAGCATAGCCATGAAGTATCAAGAGATCATGTAACCATGAGATTATGTGCATTAATGGAAACAGACAAGCAACTTGTAACAAACATATAGGTTCAGTACTAAGAGCTTTGATGAGTGTATTTCTTTTATACTATGATAACAAAAAAGAATATACACTGTTTTCTTTTATTTTCAGAAGATCTAAAAATTATTCCAGCTGTTAACAGAGACTTACCACACCTCTAAATGATGGCGGAATTAGGCCACAATAAATTGGGACAAATGAACTACAGATCAATGCCTGCAGGAAAACGAGATTATATAAATTAAACAGTAACTGCTCTGTTACTGAAGTTATCGTTTACATTCATCTCTTCAGATGCTAGCAAAGCCAACTGAACAAGCAACAACAAAAAAAAACCCAGGAAGTCCTCTTACATAATTACTAAAAAAATGAAGTTACAATCAAGTATTATTTCATACGAAGGATGAGGACATTCAATTTTGTTATTAATGTAATCATATTTCATCTTAAAAAAAAGATTTACAAGACGATCATCTGTAGAAATATTAATTAAAAAGAAAAAGTTCACTTTAATTCCCTTAAGGTACACATTCTCTGAGAAAGCCATGCAACCACTACAGGACACCTGCACGATTCCAGAGGAATGATATTGTACTAACTTTTACACTGATATTAAGAAATAATTTAAAAAAGCTACTTTTTAAATGCTTCCTGACCACTGCTTTTGTAAGAACAACTTTGCAAAATATTCTTCATGACAGATAGAGTTGCTTTAGATGCACAGCACTTTAAAGGCATATCTGTTTTTAAGATAGATTTCTTGCACACCTACTCACCTCATTCACAGTTACACTAACTGGAAAAACTTGTAAATGAGTATCCTAATAAAGTTTGAATTAATTTTTAAAGTGCAGTCAAAGTAACTGTGATTTAAGATGTTTAAAATCAAAAACGCAACAGAAGACACTAAATGGACTCAAGGCTACCAAAACCTCAAAAAGTTGCCAAAAACAAACATACCTGGACTACTTCTTCTTTAGAATTAAAATTAGATATCAGTGTGTTTTTGCCATCTGAGACTCTAGTTAGCGAAATGCACAATCTGCCCGATGACAACAGGTGAGTGTTTTCTGGCAGATTTCTCATCAAGCCATCTCTTATTATCTTTATCACATTAAATGAAGGGTGAAGAGGACCAAGATTCCGCTTTCTAGCTTCTTTGGCTAACGCTAGAACATCCGCACATGCTTCAGCTGCAAATAAAACACAGTTCATTTAAAGATGGAAGTAAAAACAAACAAAACCCCACGCTTCCATTACTAAAGCATGTCCAGAGCTCCAACTGGCTGTCAGCATGAAAAAAAAAAAAAAAAAAAAAAAAAAAAAAAAAAAAGACATCAAGAGATTTTTAACACAGAAACTAACAGCCCATCAGTGTTTAGCTGAGTCTGAGTCTTCTGAGGAAGAAAAAAAAAAAGGAGTCACTAAGACATCAAACAGTTGTGTTCTGGTGAGGACCCAGCCACTAAGTTATTTATATTTGTTATTGCCATATAGATTGTAGATGTAAAACACCCATTTGAAATACTCTAATTAAAAATTATTCATTCTGGAAACACGTTCTTTAAAAAGAAACAAAGATGAGTAACCTTCCACCAGCACAGACGTATTCCATATGCAACATCTACAAAAATTACGTAACACACAGATTTAAGCTCCACACTATCTCTGCTGAAGAAGCCTTGGTTCATCACAGCTAGTAAAATTTGTTTGACATTAACAACACATACTGTTACAAGACACAGCAAAGGAAACATTTAGTGGAAACCAGATAGGGAAACTCAGCAGGTTAAGTTTTTAAAGCAGTAGGTAAGGAACACAGTGGTGATTTGCAACACAGGTTTCCACTTAAATAGGCTTTTTTTTATTATTATTATTTTAAATAAGATGTCTGTTACCTATCGGCTTAAATTTTCTCCAATTAAATCAGCATTTAGAAACTAGAGCAAACCACTACAGAGAACCATTGTTCCTACAGGACACCTACACTGCTCTAACAATCACACACAGCCATGTTTAACAAGACTAACAGAACAGCTCATCCATCTGACTAAGTTTTGTTTAAACACTGAGTATTATGCTCCTCCAGGGCATACTTTGGGGATACTGCCTGATAAGCCAGTCAGCTTGGAAGCGGAAGGGGAGAAGGGGAAGGAAGGTCAAAGTAACAGGTCATTAACCTGAGTGATACATTACAAGGTCACCCACAAATATGTTCAGAACCTGCAAATTTTAACTTGCACAGCTCGTTTCTAGAACAGATAGGATTCGACTTACCAAACTAATCATCAACACTGCACTAGAAAGAACTTCGCTTAAGCTTTTGAGTTCCATTTTTTTTAAATATTGTTTTTCTACAATATTATTTTCTCCTCTCATGTAATAATACTTCAACCTTTCTTAGCATACTAAGTCACACAGTTTTCTTCTAAGCACGGCCATCTGTGTGGGTGACCACATCATCACAAAAACATCAAGTATCCAAGACACCTATGGAGAAGATCTAAACTGTGAGCACCTCAACGCCTCCTGTTTGGATCAATCTAAAATGCACATCATCCTCTCAAGTACAGCCACCTCCAACCTCCTCCCTTCATCTTTCCCTGATCTCACGGCAGAAAGTTTCCCCCTCCATCCAGCAAAGAATTCTTCCCACCCCCCACCTCCCCCATGTTCAGCGGCTGCTTACATTAACTCAAACTACATACTCCAGCCAATAGACAACAAAAAGCATGAAGAAAGCCTTTACTTAAAACATCCAGGTACAAACCTCCAAAAAGCGAACCATACAAGTCAAATTAAGTCAGAAATCCTGTATACAAACACAACAGTAGTTTTATGTGCAGAGACAAGGACATGAATTCTGGGCTGAGTTCAGTCAAGTTTTGAACATTTCCAAGGACAGAGATCCTACTGTGTCTATGGGCACCTATCCCTACATTTTTCCCATCCCACGGAGATTTTCTTTTCTTTGTATCATAGAATCACCAAGGTTGGAAAAGACCTCTCAGATCATCAGTTCAACTGTCTGCCCATCACCAATGTTTCCCAGTATCTGCTCAGAACTCCCCATGCTCCAGCTGTGCCCCTTCCACCACACATCTCTCAGGAAAGCTGACTCATCTTTCTTCCTACAGTGAATGGCAACTGTGAAAACATGTGGGACATACAGCCACAACTGCAGAAATAAATACTGTGTATTACACAATATCAGTGTAAAAGAGCCGCACAGCACAAACCAATGAAGTATATGAAATTATTATAATGCTTCTTAAGACCTTAATGGTGACCCTCTGCTTTCAAAGAAACATATAAAATTAGCAGCTATAAGGATGCAGAATTAACATGGGTATTCCCTCTTATTGTAATAATTCAAAGATCTTAGAATGTGGCTGCTTTTGATATGTCTTCTAATAACCTCAAGTGTCTTTAGAAAAGATAGTTCCTAGGAGAGACACTCTCACCCATAAAACTTAGTACCAGGGATAGTGCTCACAAACACACTAGTTATTCTATTATTTACAGATAATTCCACTTGGCACATAAGAAAGAGGTGACACTGGAATAAAATGAAGTTTGCAAGTCTTAGTTCTTAAAACACTACAATTCTTAAAAGCTGCGGATATCAAATATTTTCAGGTAAGCAATATGAACTGTTTTTGAGCTTATAAGCACTTCTAATATTCAATGCAGCTTCCTAGACCTTTTAAGTAATCTACAACCAACTAGAGCTTAATACTAGACATGGACTAAAACTTTTGCCATTTTATTGAAGAACTCCCCAAAATTCTGAAGAGAAAAACCAAACACTCTCTCAGTTCAAAACATGTTCTCATTGTTTTCTCCTCTCCCTCTGAAATGTAAATATACAGTCTTACAGTTCTAAGCCCGTTAGGGGTACCACGAACAAAGACTGCCACTTTTGAGTCACAAGCCTTTATGCAACTGATCTTTTTGTTCTAAAAGGAAAATCATTATTGGATTCGCAGAAATTTCATACACTTCTCAAAACACTTTCTAGCCACTATTTAAAACAGCTTAATATTTTATTGTATCAAGCTGCTTTAACAATTCAACATGTCAAGTTTACTAGGCCAATATTTAGGGGCTCTCACAAGCCCTCAATAGCATGGTACACTTCTCGCACTGTCAGGCAAGCAATATTTCACAACAGAGTGCATTTACTCGCAAACTAGTATCTGTCATCAAGAAATACCTGGTACAGACACAAAACAGCACTAACTCGATTACTTAAATCACAGCCAGACCGATAGAACACCTAGTTACCCTGAGCTGGAAGGGACTCACGGTGGTCATGGTGTCCAACCCACTGCACTGCACTGTACACAGAACCACCCAAAACCAAACCCCACTCCCGAGAGCTGTGACCAAACACAGCTTGAACTCCAGCAGCTCTACCACGACCCTGGGGAGCCTTTTCCGGTGCCCAAGTTCCCCCCGGAGTTGTTCCTAACAACTTATTGACATCAGCCACCTTAAATCAACACCTACCACCTTAACCAACCCACCGTCTACCTGGCGATACCGAGGCCAGAGAAGGGAAGCGCGCTGAAGTCAGCATCAGCGCTGATCGTACCTCACTCAGCCTCACCCCAATGGAAAGAAGGGAAGCTATAGGGGCAGCAGGGCAAAACTAACTGAAGCTCTAGCGCAAAGCAAACCGGAGCAGGGACGCGCTCGTTTCCCAGCAAGGAGCCCTGCGCCGCCTCCAGCCGCGGGCCGGGCCGTGAGGGGCGTTTCCCGCACAGCCGGCAGCGCCGCCCCGACCCCTACACAAGCGCGGGCAGCCGGCACCGCTCGGTTCGGCGGACTGCCGGACGGACGGACAAGGTCGGCCAAGCAGGAACGCGGCCCGCCACCACCACCCCGCACCCCGCACCCAGCCTGCCGCCCCGCCCGCCCCGCTCCGCTCCACTCAGCTCCGACCCAGCGAGCCGCCTCCGACGAGCACGGCGCCGGCCAGCGCCCCGGCCGAGGCGCCGTAGATGTGCCGGGCGTCGCGGATGATGTGCGGGGCGTGCTCCTGCAGGCAGGTGGCCGCACCGATGTGGTAAACGCCCAGGAAGCCGCAGCCGGCAAAAGAAACGCTCCAGCCGCGCTCGCGGTCCAGCATGGCCAGCAGCGAGGCAGGGCGCCGCCGCACCACGCCGGCGCCGCTCCCGCCGTCGCCCCGCCGGTTAGCTGGCGGGGGCCCTTCTGCGCCTTTACATGGCGGCCTCGCCCAGCACCGCCCGCCCGCCAATCGCCCGCCGCCCCTCGCCGCGTCACGATGGCACAAGGCGGCACAGCCAATCCGCGGGCGGCCTCAGAGGAGGCCCCGCCCCGGGGCGCGGCTGCGGCACGCCGAGGCCGGGAGGCCGCTCGAGGCCCCGCAGCTTATAGTCTGTAGGTGAGCTGGGGAGTTAGCGGTGTGTGCTGTGCTGTGGTCCAGGTCAGTACAGTATATAGCTCGATGGGAAGCTCTTGGCTCTGCGTTTCTCAGCCGCGGACCTCGTGCATGGGGTAGAAAGTGCAGATTTAGCAATTTTCCCATTATCCGACGCTCAGAAGATCATAGTGTACGTGTGATGCATTTAAAACAGCATCCCGTGACACTACAAACAAGTACAAGGAGAGCAGCTCGACTCATCTAAAGCCCCAGCAACCAGCAGCAGCCAGGCATCTCCATGTGCCCAAACACCTCCGGAAGTTCTGTAGCACAGCAGCACTGCTTGACAGCAGATGATTAATACAGCACCATAGAATCATTGAGTTGGAAAGGGTCTTCAAGAAGTCCAACCGACCACCTGACCTACCAAGACCCACCACCAACCCACGCCCTCCCATAACCACCTGCAATGGTCTGCATAGTGCTGTGTGGTGTGCTGCTGTGTCACCCCGCTAACTCACCAGGGAGCAGACCCATTTGCCAGTGCAGCGCTCTGGAAGAGCTGTCTCATGGCCCAGGTTAAAAGGTGCCATCCTTGAGTCAGCACACCCAGACTGGTGTAGCAATTCCATCAAACTTTCAGGTCTGCAGGTGTTTTCTTCACCGCTAGCTCAGATATTTCTGTGGAGAGTTGCTCTGCAGGCCTTTAAATGATTCTGTGCTCAAGTGCTCTGGAAATCTCAAAAACATGTAGGGCAGGATTTATGATTATGAAAAGAGGCACCGTTTCCTCTCGTAGTATAAGAGGAACCAGTAGTTGGATGTGACTCCCATCCCACTCCACAAATCCCAGAGTTTCCATCAGGATCCTGCTGTAATGCTGGTAGAAAGCGAGTGGCTCAGAAGGGAATTCACAATGTGCTCCCCAAAGCTGTGCTGTAAGAAAAACAGAACAGCATCTGAAACCCTTTCAGATTTAATTGCCTGTCAGGGCTGCTGGAAACCTATTCAGCCGCCTGCATGCACCATCGTATCCTAACACCTTAAAAGAGACAGAGAGGAGCTCACACTTTCAAAAACACGCCTAGGGGAGGTTGTGTTGTGCAATTTATTTGCAGGGAACACTGCCAGGAAGAGCAAGAGTCAAGCTGTTTTTCAACCTGAGTGGCTGGAAGCCAATTCTGAAAAGTCACAGGGTAGTTTTACCAGCAAGATCTTGAATAATCCTTGGACAAAATATGTGCTATCATGAGGAAGTCTGAATTTTGTCTCTAAATGAACACCATAAGCACTGGACCATATTTTCAGTTTCCCAGCCACCTGCATCTGCTTGGCCCATGCATCTTCATTCATTCATCTCACCAGTTCCATAGGCAGAGCAGAGAGTGTCCTCAACCCAATCCTACCTGTCCTTCTGGTGTTTCTCTTCATTCAGCTCACAGAGAAGGAAGGAGCTGAAAATGGAGAGGGAGCCACATCCTACACTTCCTAAATTTAAGTGAATGACCACTTTTTCCTCCCCGTTTTCTTCTAAAAGAAAGAGCCATCTCTCCAGTTTTTGTGGCTTTTTGATTGTTTGTTTGTTTGTTATATTCTACCCACTTGTGCTCTCACACTATTCACTCAGAGCTTACATACAAGAAAGTACCATTTCTTAATCCAAGCTTTTGAAAAAGAGGCACTGAAGTGCTCAGAGAGGGACAGCTCTGACCAGCTGCAGAAACTGGACAGGGAGAGCCAGTTAAATAGAAGGGGAGCAAGGGATTCTCAGGGCATTATTCCATCAAGAGATTTTCCAGTGCTAATCTCAATTTTGCAGGCAGAGATCAACTCCATTTTACAAATTATTTTTAGCCCTAAGCTGTCACTACAAGTCTGTTCCTGAACCTCATTTCTTTAATAGTTAGGAGTCTTTGCATTTCTACTTTGCAGTGATACACAGCCATTCATAATGATCTATTCTTACACTCTGTTCTTTTACTTTAGTAACTTTCTTTCACTGACAATGCACGGAGTGATGAACCTCGTTCTCTGCCAGCCCTCAGCTGTGAACACTCAGGTAGCTGGGCTCCTCCAGCCCTCTGTCATGAGACAGGTGCTGCAAATGTGCCCTGACCAGTCCTGTAACCAGTCCTTTGGACAGGGCACCACTAAAGCCATATAGTTATAGTCTTTACTGGGGAAGTTGAATCTAATTGTGATTAGTTATATGATTGACTAATACATCCAAGTCCTTCCTCATCTCAGCTTAAATGTTTTGGTTTGGTGATTTTTTGTTGTTGTTGCTGCTATTTTTGGGGTGGTTATATATTTATTATTTTTTTAGAAATATTTTCCTCCTTACACAACACCAAGTTTTCTCTATACTGTACTCCTCCCTCCTGCACATGCCTATTCTTTTTTTAATACCAGTTTTTATCTCTTTTGACTGCTCTGCAACAGATCTTATAATTTCTCTACTATATCATCTCCAGCTTTTTAAACAGCTTCTCATGCAAAATATCACCAGTAGTACATGTAGACAGGATGGATCCTACTTCCCTTGCTTGGAAAACCAGCTGTCTCATCAAAAGGGTAAATTTGTTTAAAACACTGAGCCTTTGGCTAATCACTTGCCTATCTCATCTCCTTTTTATCTTCAGGCCTATAAAGATAATTGTTCTTCCTCTCAAAACCTGTTCAAATCTTTTGTTGTTGTTGTTATTGTTGCTCACATTAAATTTATTCATTTAATCCCAGGTACAGGTTTATCTGTTCTGAATCTCATAGCTTTTTAGTATAAAAATCCTATAAGCTAGCTCTGAAAACTGGGCCATTTGAGAAAACTGATGCAACCTCTTCACAAGCCCTGCCAACTAACCTTACTGTTGTACAATATGCAATTTCAAAATTGTCTTATTTTATCTCACATATACTGTGCTGCAATCAGTGTTGCAGGCATCCTAAATCCTTTACTGAATGCACTCCATAGTCATTTTTTCAGTAAGCACAGGGAAATGAAGTAAGGCCTCAGGCAAAGTAATAGAAATTTAGTGTTGTTTGATGGAGTAGCAGGAAATGTGCATGCAGCTTAAACATCTGCTTACAGATGCCAACCAAGCCCAGTGCTTGGCATGTAAATTCAACAGGCGTGCCATCTGTCCATTATGTAGCCACTGTAAGCTTCTCCCTTAATCCTTTCCTCTTAGCTACAATGCGAATTATGATTTAGGTGTGCCGTTTTCCTAAGAGACTGATTAAACCATTGTTAAAAAAAAAAAAAAAAAAAAGTATTTCTACAGTACTTACCACTACTTAGAAGAAAGATACCATTGAAGTACTAAGTTTTACTGAAGGCTTATCATTTATAGATAGAGGAACCACATAGGACAAAGCATAAGTAGGAGGCAAGAAAGAAGCACTGCTGGACAGGTGACAAGTAATCAGGTCTGAGATCTTGGGGGGAGAAAGAGTATGAGCTCTGGTCTTTTTGTTATTCCATAATTCTCATTTATGTACCCTGAATATGCAAATTTGTCAGAGGAATTAATTATAATCAATAAAAGATGGATTTAATGTCCTATAGTAAACCTGTGTTGTTTGGGCACATCTTACTACTATTTGGGTGCTATCTTCTAAATTGGAGGTCAGAAGTCCAAAAAGTGCATGAGGAATCACAGGGCCAGGGCAAGGAAATGCTGCTTTACAAAGGGAGGTGAGCTAAGGACAAATACTAATCATAACCTGGAAGGGAGTCCCATTATGTTCTTTGTGCCAAGGCTCCACATGCACACTACTGCTCTGCTCACTGACTTCTGCCACAAGATTTATTTCTGGAGAGCAAGGACTGAGGATGTTATTTACACTTTCCTGAAAATAGTCTGTTATAGTTTTTCATCTATTAGCAGCACCAGCTAAATTACCCTCTACTCTATTAGCCTTTACATAATTCTTGGCCAACAACTGGATTCCAGATCTTCCTAAAAGTTGTATTGACCAACAGACAGATAGTTTATGGCACTATTTTTCTGTTCACACAGTCCATTAGGCTTTCAGAGGCCTCAGGTTAACTGCTCAGGTTTCATTGCCAAGAGATTGAAAGTAGGTCATTTTAGTGAAAGACACTGACCTGCTTTTTCCTTGGGTCTGACCTTGCTAGTCTCTGAGAAAATTATTAGGGTTTGGATTAATGTTTTGGTGAATATATTCCTAAGCTATTTTAGTAAGGAGTAATAAACCTACACAAATTTCAGCATATATTCTAAAAATTGGTTTGTACACAGCTAATGGTAGATACTGACAGTTTCTAAGCAGTTTCAATACAGGTTCCAAGCTTCACTTCATAGTTCTAATGTATGCTTTGAACTAAACTGAGAGGCCTGTTCTGAGTTTTATTTGGCAGTGGACTAACAGACACTGTTTTAGGCAATGGGAAAGCAATCATAAAGATGTATAGGACAGGAGCAATACAAAAATCTATAAGCAGGTAAAGCTATCTCTGGAGTTTTTTGTGGGTTTCTGTCATAATCTTTTTTAAGGAAGAAACAAACAAGCAAAACCTAAAACAAACAAGCATGCAATTCACTTTAGAAAACAAAAAGGCAATTTTACGTACCTTTTGCTAAGATCCAGCACTAAGTCATTCTGTAGAGATGAACTCCTGTTTTCCCAGTAATGACTGATGCATGAGGAGAGTAGAGCCAGCTTTTGAAAATTTCAGTGCAGCGCATTATGCTGTATGCTCTTGGAAAATTGAAGACCAATACTGGAAGCTGTATTAGAAGAACTTTATTTGGTTCCTGGTAACAAGGAAGCTATTTTATAAGTATTGCTGAATCTCCAAACAGGAGATCTTCTGAACAACGTTCATCTAAATACACTATCTGTTGAAATGCTCCTCTACCACCAGTCTTCACTGAAAGTGATATGGGAAGAGAAAATGTAGCGTTCTTTTTTTAATTCAGTTTTCAAAACATGTGCTAAGTAACAAAACATTCAGCGCATTTGCCTTTGACTAGCTTGTTTGTCAGCAGGTCTCTGTAAAGAACAGAACAGATTTTAGGCATGATGCAAGTGACACATGCTATCATCCACTCTGGATCATGGTGCTGCTAGCAAGAGTCTGGTTAATTTGCAGCACATGTAACCCACTCACCGCTAATCAAGTGCTCATTATAATCAAAAGTATGAGTATCCACCTCGTGCTGAAGGAATTATAACAGTGACTGAATAAAAATCAGTTAAAATTGTCCATATTTTCATATTTGGAGAGTGGCTGGAACCCGTATAACTAGTTCTGATAGAAGAAACATTGAGTTTTCATATCTTGAATTCCTTGGTGTGATCTGTTTTTCATCCTCCGGGTTAAATAAATCTTGAGAGTAGCAATTTGTTTCTCACGCTTGATACCACAGCTGTTGCCTTTGTTCTTCATAATTTCATAATTATTACACAGAACAAATGGCTTAATGCTATTTCACATTAATACGGTCAAAAATTGGTCTGCTGTATTTTCAAAGCATTTTTGTTTCCTAACCTTGTGGCCCAATTTCTGTGTGGCAATAGTCTATTGCAAAAGACCACTTGCTGCTTTATATATCCTACATATATTAAAAGAGAAACAGCAATGCCTGCACCCACTGCTGATTTGCAACCCTTGCTTTTCTCATTAGTTATTTTTAAAGGACTAGGAATTTTTGAGGTGGAAAACTAACAAAATTGGGTATGGCTAACAAACTCAAGGGAAAACTGAGACCTCCACTGGAGTTAGATTGTTCAGATCTTGTCTTACAAAGCACAAGTTCCTTTTTCTGCTTGTAATGAAGTTATTGGAATTATGTTTTCTCTCTTTAAGCTGTGTCATTTTTACATTAACAGTATTTTTAAATAATAATTCTAGCTATTACTATATATGTTAACTGCTGTGTGGTAAATAATTTTGTGATGTAGAAACCCGATTATCTTGTCATAAAAAGGCCTAGTAATCAACATTTTACAACTGCTGAGACAGTGTCACAGCCTCCTCTATGGTCTTGACCTGAGAAGCAAACCTGTTATTGCTCTAAAGATTAGGTACTTGTCTTCCCAACTCTAGTACCAGTGGTATTCAGGAAATTGCTCTAGAGATAGATATGTAGATAATGAATCATTTATCCAGCCGAAAACTTCTCAAGAGTCATGATACATTTCAAGATAATCCATTAAGAACATTCTGTATTATTTTGCATTCACCTACTTACAGAGGTTTCTATTCTGTACAGAAATTTGCTACAGAAACAGCTGATCCTTCACACAGCACTGAGAGATGAAAATAGAAAATTGTGGAACTAGCATTTGTAATAAAAGGAAATTATTGCTTGTATAAATAGGAACCAGTATAATTAGTAACCAGTAAGCTGCTTATCGTGCATTAGCCCCTTTCTTAACATTTGAAAATGTGGTAAGAAATTCTGGAGAGAGGATTAAGGAGATGAGCATAGGTGAAGATGCTGTCAACAGAGTATGTGGGTGTAAACAGTAAACACTGTGTACAAATGCAGGTGTTTATCATAGTAGTCCTAGCTCTCTTGATTCTTTAAATATCACAGATTTGAAATTTCTCTATTTCTTCCAGTTGGAGAAGGGAAGAAATGGATACCAAACAGTTGTACTTTGCAAATGACTGGATGACAGAACCATATAATGAGAGCATAATGAGAGCAGGGATTGCAAAGTGCCACAGAAGGTTACCCAAAGGAGTTCAGACAATTTTAGTCTTTCAGTACATTAAATACTGAGCTTTTGGAAAGCAGTACTAACCTGAGAAGTCAATACTCTCTGCTGTGTTCATACAAACATCTGTGTACAGTTGACTGACTGGAAGAACTACTGCACCAAGAAATAACTGGTTCTCCTCTGGCGTGTTTCTCAACTTAAGCAATTCTACTCCTTGACAGTGAACTCACAGCCTCACTGTGGTCAAGATTTCTTGCTGTTTTTGCAAGCTAGGTGACTTCGGGAAAAGGGCTGTACAAGAAATAGCAGAAGGAAGGAACATTCCTTGCAGATATTGGGGGGAGAGAAGCTGAGGCTGGAGACAGCCTAGGTGCATGTGATGTACAATGCCTGCAATGCACAATGCATGCAATGCAGTGTTTAGCAACCTTTCTGAGCAGAACAGCTGTACTGTATACATAGGGTGGGATTGTAAGTTATCGTGGTGTTGCAGAGAAGCTAGATGATCACGTATCATGACCTAGTTTAATATTGTAGCTCGATAGTTGCTAGTTTTCCTACATGTGAGGATGAAAAAGGCAACTGGTAGAGTCTGCCTTTTCCCAAAAGGTCTCAGAGTATCCTGAAGTAAGCTGAAGAGCTGGAAGTTTGAAGCAACCAGTGGAGAATACCACTAGAGAAAGTAGCTGAAAATATCAGAGCTGGCTACAGCTCCATCTGTGTGCCAGAGACGTTACAGAAGTGGTCCTAAATGACTGTCTTTAGCCTCAGCTTCTGTTTTAATTACTGAATTAATATAAAGAGAGTGATGGGCAAGGCAAGAGCCTATAGCTATAGCATCCTATAACTTTGCCTGTCAGGAATAGAGAGCTTTTTCTATTTGTTTACAGAGGGAAGATGTTATTTAAACTCAGTGAGGAATGCATCTAAGCTATGCATCACTCATCGGCTTAAAGTAAACATCCATCCTCACATTCTCTTATTGGTTATTTTAGGCTGTTAACTGTGCTGAGCCCTGGTTATTGCAAATCCCTTTTTGAGGAATTCACAATTCTTCCCATTTGTTGCACCGGAAATTTAAGCATAGCCTAAATTCAGGGCTATAAATTTTATCCCAGGGGATCAAGCTTTTCAAGGTAGCCGTTGAAACAGCCAGTACACCTCACTCCTCTTGCAGATGTAATTATTTCATTTTAATATAGCTGACATTAGATAATATCTAATTGTTTAGCTGTTCAGTAGGCAGATTATATGCACAGCAGAAACTGAGAAACTTCTATGTTCCCAGCTTATCCAGGAATCCTACAGAAGTTCACAGTCAGCAAGAATTTTACTCTGGACTTCCAATATCATTAGGTGTTTGAGTGCCATCGTAAATCAATTACCTATCTGTTGTTACTACAATTAAAATGAATACCAGGTCCAAATCTTGCACTGTAAATCAACCTATTCTTCAAATCTAGAACTTGCATGCTAGTGAACTTGCATGTAGTTTTGAAAAACAGCAAATCACTCCACTGGAGTGAAACCTTTACTTTGAATAGGTCTTAATTTGTTGCATTGATTCTTTTCTCTGAGAAAAGTAGTATAAAATTTGTACTAGAAAGATAAAATGCTGTTCTATACCCATAAAATTTGACAGCAACAATTAGCTGACAGGTGACTTACATCTACATGATAAGTCTTCTAGAACTTCATTTGAGGACCAGGGATAACTAGAAAATGAACTGCATGTAGTTTTACGGCTTAAGAGGAGCAGAGCTGTGACAGGAACTACCACCTCTCTTTTGTCACTGAAATTTAAGAGAAAGGGGCTGTAGCTCCATCTGTCCTGGAAGAAGAACAGCCAGAAAGAATAAACAGGAGGGGCAGACTGCGAGAGTAGAAATGCTTAACAACATCAGTTCTCTCTAACATGTACAAGGCAAAGTCACCCAATGTCCCCTGTACATGGTTAGTGTGCTTGGACCACTGTAACCCCCTTATCAATTCTGAAGCAATTGTATGAGGAGGAATTCCTCATTGTACTCAAACTCACTCTGTAATCTGATAATGAGTCAGTGGAAGTCTTTCCTTTGACGAAGGATTCTGGAACATATCCTTTAAGTACAGGCATAAGGCTTTGGAAGATGGGTGTCATATGACAAGAATGTAGAATGTGATGGTGAAGAGAGAGTTAAACAACTAATCTTTGGACAAAGCAAGCATTTGTCTGGGCTTGCTACTTCTTACACCGTTGTGCAACAATCTTGTAGGTAACACAGCTGAAGAAATTGAAAAAGGATTTCAGAGCATGTAGGATGAGAACTGGAAGATGGACTTTTGCCCCCTTTAGCCATTAATACAAAGGCTGCTCCAAAAGTAATGCCTCCTGTTTTATTATGTTGGCTCTATGGCAGTTGAGGTTGAACCTTCCAGCCAGTACCCCAGTATATGTTGTTGCCATGTGACAGATGGAAGTAAAGGGGCAGTCTGAAAAAATGCTGTCTGACATGGAAGTGTGGAAGAAGCAAAGGTGTGTCACTGAACTCCTCCACACATAAAAAATGGCACCCATTGACATTCATCAACACTTGCTTAACATTTACAAATATCAAACAGTAGATGTGAGCACATAACACATCTGGGTGGTACATTTCCATTTCAGAAGTGACAACAGTGAGGTGAAAGAGAAGGCACATTCTAGGCAGTGAAGCACAGAACTGTGCGCAGAGTTGAATATCAACTTCAATGTTTTGAAAATGATGGTGGAATATTGCAAAGTTTGTACCAAGTGGGTCTCACAAATATTCACACAAGAACAGAAAGAACATCATATGCAAGTTTGTCAAGGCATATTGAAGGCATCGTTACTGTTGATGAGACGTAGTGTCACCACTACAAGCTGAAATCAAAATTGCAGTCAATGGAGTTGCAATGTGAATTCTGCATTAAAGTTCAAGATGCAGCCCTTAGCAGATAAAGCAATGTACACAATCTTTTGAGAAAGAAAAGGGGTTATATTTTTGGATTTCCTGGAACCTGAACAAACTGTAAAATCTGACTGCTACATCATGATGCTGTCTAAGCTGAATGCTCCAACTTCCAGAGTCAGGCCAGAGAAGAAGAGAAGCTGTCTTGCAACAAGACAGAGCCAGGTCCCATACCACTCTGAAGACCATAGAGCACATTGCCAATGCTGGCTGGACTGTTCTACCACGTTCACTGTACAGTCTGGATTTGGTGCCTTCCATCTGTTCAGCCTGATGAAAAATGGACTGCATGGGCAATATTTTCCTAGCAACAACACCACTGTAGCAGATGTGAAACAGTGGGTCACCTTCACAGGTGCAGATTTTTTATGAGCACAGCATGCAGGCTGTTGTTCATCACTGGTGAAAATGCACAGCTACTGGTGGTGACTGTTGAAAAATAGTGTTTTGTAGCTGAGAATGTACTCTATCAAATAGTGTTATTGTGCTCTTTGTATCTGTTGTTGTTTCCAAGGAAGTAAATAGGAGGCATTACTGTCAGAGTGACTTAAGTATTTAGTATCATAGTTATAGTTGAGGCCACTTCTTTGGATAGAAAAAAATTGCATAAACAATGTAGCAGAGCCGGTACTATCAGAGAGACTTCTATTGGCCTCCACAGGAGAATGCTGAAGGCCTCATTTAACACAGTATGGAGACCAAAGCTTTGTAATTTACAGACCACCCTAAGATACATCTGCTAAAATACAAGCATTTCATTTCCCCGTTAAATGAATCGTTTTGCAACTAATACATGTAGCTGATCCAGCCATTTGATTTTGTATATGCAGAAAATTCATTTTAGAGACATTTTTTTAAACAAAACAAAACAAACAAAAAAAAAAAGGTCAGTACTGCCTGCGACAGATATTTTTGTTGTTGTTTCTCAAGAGAAGAATGCATGTACACTGCCACTGTGCATTTGCTATTTTTCCATGTCCAAGTTAATCATGTTAACTGAAAAATAATAGTAATATGCAACTAAAATGGGTTTAAATGAAATATTTTACATTATTGGAAGCAATAATGCAATTGGAGTCATTGGCATCCATGGGTAGCAGTAGTACTTCTAACAAAAATACATGAATGTATTCCTATGACATACCAGTGGCTGTTTATCATCTCTTCTCTGTCACTTTTTTGTTAATAGTCACTTTGTCCATTCTCTCAGCCAGAACTGCACAAAACCCCTTAACAGCTTTTCATTCTTACAGATTTCTTATTCTGAAGTAAGTAATTATGCAGTTTGTTGTCAGGTGTTCCTTTGGACTGCAGTACTGACATCCTTCCACTTCTACTCTAGTACAAGACTAAGGATCCTCAACTTTCTGATCCTTCCACATTTCATCCCTTTGCCTCTTATCCTTCCAATCTCTGCATGCTTTCCTCATCTGCTTTCACATTCATGTGCCTAATATCCTTTCCTCATTCTCCTGTCACTGTTCTGATATTTCTCTGATCTTAGGCTTACCCAATTCAGTTAGCTAGACTCAGAACAACAAGAGTGAATAGATTGTTGGTTTAAAAAGCTGAACTGGCTTAATAAAAACTAGAAAGCAAGTAACAGGGACAGTCTTTTCCCTTCTTGGCAGGAGCCAGCTGTTTGCTTGGCTGTGTCTAACACAACTTCACCTTAAGACTGGGGTCAGTGCAGTGAGGCTGTGGACGCTGATGCACATTTATCATCTTGTGATTTGTGGGCAGCCTTCCTTCCCCTCCCTTCAGTGTGCAAAGGAGAAGACACAACACGGTACCATTCGAAGTTGGTTAGTGGGTCATTCAGCTGTGCCTGGCATGAGAATTGATTAACATTTACTTCTTCTGCCCTCTTTCACTCCTAAAAACACACCATTGAAACCAGACGGCTATATACCTTCATTCTTTTGGAAACCTATGGCACAACAAAAAAAAGTTAAGGAAAAAAAAATTGGATATTTTTTCATCTATTCCTCCCTTCTACTCACAAATCTGCTGTTTAACCCACACGTGTTCAGATACATTTCTATATACTTCTACTGTAGACCATGCTGCTTAAAATTTAGTGATCTTAAGTCACACACAACAGTAAGTTTCACCATTGTCTCATGCCTTAAATTCTTTTCCAAAAAGTCACGGTCTCTCTTCTCTCCCATTATCCATTCTTGTTGACTAATCTAGGTCACTGTGTTTCTCCTCTATCCCTCTCTAGCTGCCAAATGTCAACTTGCTGAAGGAAATTTGGCTGTGGATTGATATGTCAGTTATATTGTGAAACAACTGGACTGTGATCTTAATTTCCAACTAGTATATTCAGATAAATTCCTAAGTTCAACTTTACCCCATTGATAGATCTGTCCCTGACTTGTCACATGGAATACATGACACTACTCCAGAAACAGGAGTAAAGATAATGACCATCCTTCCCCTAACCAAATAATATTACAGCATGGTTTTGGTAAGCCAAGAGCAAGGTATTTGCTTCAGTCAATTTTAAAAGCAAAGAAAAAAAGTTTTGTCTCAGTGAAGTCAAGCTCTAAGTAACAGATGTCTCTATTTCTATTCCCATTCTTCAAGAAAGCATTTTGTCTGCAGTCTGCTGTCCAATGACTTCCTACTCAGCCCCATAGGTGAAACACAGACCAAACCCTTTCACATCAACAGCTGAACCGTGATTCTCATTTCAACCAAAGATAACACTCAGACCACAGTCCTGGTACCTAGATTAACCCCTTCTTTGTTAACTCTCAAAGTGGCTATGCATCTCTGCACACTAGAATAAGATGATACTGATTACTCCTAAGAAACACAGCATGGGCAAAGGAAGCTTGTAAAGACAGCAACATATACCAGGAAATACACTCCCTCTCCCACAGCAAATTCTTACACTTTTTATCCTGCTAGCACAATAACAGCTTTTCCCTGCCTCAGCAAAATTTCTCCATGTTCGTGGAAAGGGGAAGCTAATTTTAAACCAGGTAAGAAAAAGCATCATTACTTTTCTTCCCCCCAGCTATTCAGTAGTACAAATGAAGATTAACTGGAATACTAGAAGAAAGAAAAAGCTCAGGTAGTTAAGCAATCTTATCTTTACATTACCTCTTTTAACCTCATTTGTTTCCAAGATCAACATAAACACAAGTTCTGCAAATTTAGGAAACAAAAACACCACACTGGGTAGTTTTCATCTTTATGCTGTATCAAATTTGCCAAGAAAAACTAGAAGCTTTGCATAATTTTATGGGTGCATTTCAAAGTTCAGTTAGATAATCATGCTTCATGTACAGGACGTTTATGTTTATTGTCAGGATAAGCTGTTATTGTCCTCATGCAGAGAAGACTTCCATATAGCTTTGCCTATTGCCATCATGCCACAGAAACTAATACATCTATAGGAGAACTAACAACATAAGTACTGAAATACATTTTTAGGTTCTTCACTGCTTCAGTGTTATAGACTGAGATGTTAATCATAGATTAATTCCTTCTGGGTATTCAAATACCCATGTAAGCTTTATGTGACAAAGCTGGGATTATTAGCACAAATGTTTTAACTAAATAGGCACATATATGCTCAGACACATCCTAACCTTGGTGTCTGCTTACGTTTTTCAGCCCTTTGAGTATCAAGAGAATGCTGCTTCATGTTCCTACCATAGAAAGCCTGGTCTCAAACAGCAAGATGCAACATCAGGAAATACCAGGATTCACTCATGATCAGCTGCCACAGAGATGACTACAATTTGTCTCAGTCTGTGCCCACTAGCTGTTACTGAGCATTTAATTCAGTTTTGGCAGATCTCTCTGACCATAGCCATACAAGCAGAAAGGAGATCATACTGAATCCTAAAGCAAGTGTATCCAGTGTATCCAGAGCTCCATAAGCATCTATTTTATGGTTGCATTTCACACAAAGTAGTTACTGAGATTGAAATGGTCACTAACATTATAAACAACGTAAGAGGGAACAGCTGAAGTTGAAGTTCCCACTTCTAATTGTTATACCAACATGAGAGGTTATTTTTAAAGAGGTACTTGACATGCACGTGCTTTTTCACAAAGAAAAGGCGTACAGGTGCATATAAGAAGCCAGGAAGCTGAGATAATGAGAAGTCTAGCTAGACAAAGCAATACATGGGACAGGATGAAGGTCAGAAGGCAAGACAGAGAAGCCTGGAAACAAATTGATCAATCTACAGAACACTGCTTTGTGGACACTCAGCTAGCTTATGAAGCTTGTTGTGGCAAGTCAGGTGACTCCCCATGACCTCAGATGGCTGTACAAGCTGAAGCACCTGCTCAAGACTCAACAGCTGCTGTCTTATGGTGACTCATTAGAGCAACTCTTAGAAGAAGGTGACACCAGCTGGACTTACCAGGACTACTATCTTTCAGGTATTAGGACTGCTAATGTCTATATTCCTGCCTGTCCTTGAATGTCCCCTTTTTTTCATGTGTTGTAGCATGTCACTGAGTATGTTGTATGTGGTATTTTATGCATCTCATATCACAGGTAAATATTTTCCTTCACCTTTTAGACGTTGTAGGTAGCAAACTACTTGCTTTGTTGCTTTAACAACAGGCAGCCCTCCAATCTTCCTCCAGCATGTGCTACAATTCTGTCCCTATTAATCTGGCCAAAGGACTTTTTCAAAGAGGAAATATTAAATATGGGACTTGCTACTGTTGTCAAGTACAAGCAAGCTCTTCTTACCTGCTAGAATGTGTAAGCTATGAAAGCTAGCCCTTAACCCATCCTCCAAGAACTGTCCACTCCATGGAAAAAATAATCCAACAAACCTTCACATCGATGCTGTCTTTAAGAGGCCTTAAGAGGTTTATGAAGTCTACAGCTGAAAGTATTTTAATGGAGGTCACCACTGATGGGTCAACTCAGCTTAGTTATAATGCTATAATTCTGATGAGGAGCATGTTAAGACAAGCCACGCTTGTCCTTTTAAATCAGGCAGGTGAGGAGATGTCTAAAGACCATTTCAAACTAGCTGCAAGTCACTGTTCATTTCAAAAAAACACAACTTCACATAATTTACGTTCCAAATGCTATGTCTCACAGAAAGTGTATGCTGCTTTTTTACCTCATAGTTTGATGGGAAAGTTCTACTGGAAGCTCTTGACTGTCCAGCTATTAATCCCTCACTGATAAAGCACAAGAAGGTCCAATTCAAGAAGGTCACATGTGGGAGACCTATTGTATACATCTTGCCTAGTGTACATTCCAAATTACTCAAGCAGTTTATTTACACTGAGCTATAGAGCACTCTATCAGCTCTCAGCCCAAGATCTTAACAAACCTCTCAAAATTCAATCAGTACCTAAAAAAGTATTCCCACTGCTCCTTATTGTGAGCTCTTGTGATGTGTCCACTGAGGAGATGCATCCATTCCCTCCCTTATTATCTATTCTTAACTTTAGTGAACCCCGAACTTCAGTTCTACTTCTCTGCTTAATGCAATACCATTATTACTTTTTCTTTCCTGAGGAGTCAAACCAGATCAAACCTATCCTCAAAATAAACCAGGTCTTCCAAATGAAGCATTAATGTATTCCTCATTCTGAAGAATGTGTGCACCCTTCAGATTCAGCTAAGATAAAAATAAGGAAAAGGTGAAACAAAACCATCCCTGGATCTCCCTGTGATTTCCAATTGCAGCTAGGTGGCCAGGTTCCATCACCTTTAAAAATGCCAAAAAAACCCAAGTGGATGAATACTTACACATTCACAAAATGAGCTTAAGAAAATCTGTGCAGTATTCCAATCACAGTCACCATATTAGACTACAAAATGTTTCAATTTTCCCAGAACACAAATCACAAGAGATTGCTTTCAGTTCTTCCAAGATTTTCAGTTTGTTTTCTTGTACTATGGCATGTCAGTAATGCACATGCTCTAAATTTAATAAACAGTGTCCTGCAGTTCCAATAGGAATTACTTCTATGGTGCACTGTGTTCCTAACATGCACATTACTGTTTTTTATTGTAAAGAAAAATCTCATGTTCCATATAAATAATTAGTTTCCTGACATTCTATCAACAAGCCTGATTCCCTAATTGAAAATAATTCTCACTGAAGCACTTACTATCAATATCCTTGCACCTTTTATTTCCTCCTCCCAATAAACTCTGCACTTACAGAAGACTGCAGCTAATCCTCTCCAGAAGATCAAAATACCACCACCGAGAAGCTGGCACAGAAGCAAGAAAAAAAAGTAAGAATGAAGAGCTGAGGTTGGATAAAGGGAGGGCATAGAGAAGTAGCTGTTCAAGAGAAAGTACGGTGAAGTGGATGTCTGAAAACTGCTATTTTATAAGCTAATCTTAGTGGGATCTGGGACATGTGCTGTCATTGCTTCAGAATATGAATGGTTAAGTGTAATGCACACAAAACAGCTGCTTTAACCGAGTTCAAGTGACCATCCTAATTCTATTTATAGATTTTATCTTTTGCTTTAAAAATGTCCTGTGTCAACCTTAGCGTGCAATTCCCAGGAGCAGCAAAATGAGTTTGATTCTCAGAACACTGCAAAGATTGACAATGCAAACAAGTCTGCCAATTTTCAATTCTCAAATAGAGAAGAGTGCCATATAAAGAAGGACTGAGTAACCTATAATTCTTACGTGACCCTTAAAACAAAAATATCAGGAAAGAGATGATAGAACAGAGAATGCTGCATTCAGGAAAACACTGCACTGCAGCAGTCATTTTCACAAGTTGAAGCATACATCAAGGGCATATGAATCTGCAAGTACAATACATATAGTAATAAAGCATTCTTGCTGCAGATCATAAGATCCAGTTACATTTTCAGGATTCAAAACATCACAGAATGTTCTCTGTATTTGTTACGCACATAGGAAATGAGTATTTTTTCTCATTCTAACTGTTAGCTTTCTTTGCAGAAGAGGAACAAAAAGACAGATCTAAGATCTACCCAATCAAGCACTCTTGCAAGGCACAAGGAATCATATACAGACCTTTGCTGGTACTTCTAACAAAGATTTGTTATAATCTGATGAGCCGTGGATCTCACTAGAAACCAGTGCTCAAATATTTAGCTGAGCTGGAATGTCATAGACCAAAAAAGTGAATGATGGTGTAGTATTTACAAGTAAGTATATAACAAACATTCCACTAAACCATCATTGATTAATTCTTCAGTTTTTCCTGTAAATGCAATAATCTAAAAAGCAAGTACAGCAAAGATTAACACAGTCTTGTTCTGAAAGCTTGTTTTACAATCTCAGCAGCTAAAATACACATATATAAGCAATGGTAGTTCTGGTTTCTCAAATCCAAAGATAGATCTATTAAGCCAATTTTTTATTTTTTATTATTTTTTCTTGTTTCATCTGCATGTAACAGGATAGAATGCAATGCTGGTTTAGGCAAGTGAGAAAAAACATGAGCAAGAGAACTAAAAATGAATTATGTTTGTCATGCAAGAGAGAAGACTCCCTTAAAGGTCAGATGTTCAAAATCCATCAAGCTGAATTTCTTAATAAATGATTGCATGAAGATGCTCTGACAGCCCCATTGAACATGTGCCCAGCTTTTGCAAATGCAACAGTATAATTAAAGAGTAGTTTGAACAAATGCTAGAAGAGTTAGGTCATGCAGTACCTAGAACTGCTGAGGAAAACAGAATATTGTAGCTGAACTTCTGTTCACTTTCCCTTTGCACTTATTACTTAGGTTGAGGTATCCTTTTTTAAAGAAAAAGCACTAAAATGTATATTTAAATCCAAGACTGCTTCATCCCTGTGATAGGAGAGGTGAAAAGCAATGCACTTTATGCTCAATAAGGGTTCCTAGTGTTTTCAGGCATGTTGATTTTTCCTACACATTCAAAGAAATCTCCTTTACTATCCATCTCAAAGTAGTGAGAAAGGTTCAGTGATGGCTGAATTTGACCTGATTTCTATCTGCTATTTAATATTTTCAGAAAAGAATCTTCTTTACTGTGAGACAGATGGAGCACTAGGGTACCTACAGAGGTTGTGGAGTCGTCTTCTTTGGAGATATTCAAGACCTGTCTGGACACCTACCTGTGCAATCTGCTGTAGGGAACCTGCTTTAGAAAGGGGTTGGATGTGATGATCTCGAGAGGTCCTTTTCAACCCCTACAATTCTGTGATTATGTGATAATATCTGCAGTTATGCATAGAAAGTCTGAGTTGCGTTCATTAGAACTCTCTTTAGAAAAATTCAAGACACTCAGTTTGGGGAACTCTATGATTTTTTAAGAATAAATAGAACTAAAAAAATAATTAACATGGTAAGAAGCATTACTTGCAGAGCTCTAAAGCTGTGAACTAATTCCTAGCCTGCTGAGAATTAGGTTGCGAAAACAAACAAAGTCCCCAGCATTCTGTTTGTCCAGTATCAAAAGAAATTAGCCAGAGACTCCTGGGAGACACTCCTGAAGCTTTTCTTCCTCCTGGCCACAAGAATTTTCTAGTCCACAGCATCCCTAGGATATATAGGATGTCACTTCATTCTTGCTCAGTGTACAACCTAATGACCGGGCTACAGTCCAAGAAAGATGGATGATAGGGACTTGAATCTCTCACATGTGTTTTGCACTTTGTTTAACAAGACCTCCATCCAGATTCCTTTGGTGTAAACATAAAGGTTCATCTGCAAGAAAACCAGATGTGTTCCTTAGGCTTAGTATAGTAGGTTTAGATGTCATCGGAATACAGGTAGACATAGTCCTTGCCATCTGCTCCTGAAACAGCTTCCTGCACCTATCACACAGGCTACTGGACATAACCAGAACAGCTTGCAATATGAGGCCAAACTCAAATCTCCCAATGCAGAACTTCTGGTCAAGAGCTTCAACAGTCTCTTTCACCAGCCACTGTCTTTTCTGTGGTAGTACTTTATACAAACAAACGTCATTTTGTCTAAATCATTCCGAGAAGGCTTTAATTATAAGCTTATTACAGCAAACTCTGCTAAAATGGCATTTTTGCTCAGCTTAGCTTCAGAAGTAGCTCCCCTGGAGCCTAATTTCTCCAATTAATCCAATACATCATTCCTGTCTTATGTAAACCATGTGTGGGCATCTGGTGTTCCCTGAGTTGATATGTTCTAAATGGGCATGCACACATGTCCTGCTGGTACAGTTACAATAATTTTAGAGGGAGGTGCAAAACTAAGCTTTACAACGAAAGACACATACAAGAAAGAAATTATCATATTCTTATGAAGTCTGTTGCCCTGCCGTGTAGCTGAAGATTAAACAACCATGAAGTATCATGAGTCAGTTTGTGTCAGAAAGAACATAATATTGGACACGCGGTAAACACTCCTACGTTTACCTTTGAAGAGGGTGCTATAAGTGAAGAGGCTTTGGTAAATCCATCACAAAAATTCCTGAAACAAAAGTATTCCATACATTTTGTAAGTAGTGAAAAGCATGAGTGGAAAGGTTAATAAAAGCAAATCAGGGATAAGAAATTAAGAATTCTTTTTACCAGCCACGTGCTGGTAAAACAATATCAACTTTCCTGCAATATAACCGCTAAAAAGGGAAACAATCCAAATCAGGTAAGTCTACATTCCTAATTCATAGGATAACTTACACAGGAATTAGTGAGAAAGAGAGTCAAAAGAGGACTAAGCATTTCTTTCTTTATTTATTTAAATCTAGCACTTATGTTTTCTTAGCATTTGGTACCTAAACAATAGTAATAAAGGTAGTTAGGAATCAGGTTGCTACATTTCAAAGGTTTCAAGTTATATTTAGCAGGTAGGCTTGCTACTGAAGGTATAATGTAGAGTGTTAAAAAAAAATAGATAAGGCTATTGGCCAGTCAAATTATTGAATCACATCTGGACATGTGACATGCCCTTGAAACACTGTGAACTCTATCCTCATTACAAAACCACCCGCCGGAAATGACTGCAACCATTTGCAGGAGACACATGACATCCAAACTACTCACTGGCGATTTCCTGATGCAACTGATGATACATCCAGTATCATCATGAAACCACCAGCCTGCCAACCAATACTGTGCTTTAGTCCTTGTGACTGTTTGTCTGAAGATCTGTATTGCTATCTGTAAGTACTAGATCAGGATGTAGCTGAAGATGGCCTGCAACCAAATCTCTGAACTTTGCAATTGTCAACATGTGGATTTGGCAACTGAAAGATGAGCTGTTTTATTTCCAAAAGCTACCAGTGATTCAAACAGTGCCACTGGATGATATTCAGCCAAGCTCTTCCGCTTGTGTATCACTTCAGAATTTGCAGGGCAGAGTGGTGTTGAAGCCTGTCATGTAGCATGTAGACTAATAACATGGTTTGCTAATTTCCATTAAATATGTCTGGCCACTACAAATTAATACTGGTAGTGTCACAGAACCAATTCCCTGTGGCATTTCTTACACAGGGAAGTTCTGTCAGTTTTGTGTAGTCATTCATCAGTCCTTAAGCAATCCATGCAGGCACCGGTGCAGACATTGTTCAAATCTTGTCCTGCTCCCTGGGGAACAGATTCCTTGTGTTAGGAAAAAAGAGAGAGCCCATCTTCTCCTTCCTGCTCCACACAGGCCTTTGGGGAGTGCACTTTGCACAAGACAACAGATGGTATTAGCGAGATGCCATAAAGTGGCTCCTGCCACTTACACAATAAGCCTTAGCAAGGCACAGGAGAAGTCTGGCACATAATTTCTCCAGTGCTAGCAGCTGTTCTGTCCGCTGTTATTTACACAGATAAGAAGTGTAGATCAAAAATTGCATGAGAAAATCTCCCTTTTTTTTCAGCAGTATTTGCTTGCTACAGCACAAACGTCTGGAATAACTGAGAGGGAGATTTACTTTGCCCGGCATTCACCAGGCAGTAAGGTAACAGTCCACACTTATGACTTGTGCTCTCTAGTGTGTGCTGCAGGAATGACATTTTGATACTTTGAGTAAGTACCTTACTCAAGGTATCTGTCACCACACTTCCTTCAGCATCTTCAAGTTCTTTCCAACCACTGTTTTCCTACTTCTGAGTTTTCTGTTAGAGTCTAGCATCCCCTCTTCCTCAGTCTAGCTGCAGCAGAAGTTGGTAGGTCTCTATTACATTTAGCTCTGTAGAATCTGTCATCCTGGACTGCCTAGAATTAGAGGTGAGGAACGAAAAAGAGTCTTTTACAATTCCTCTGTATGCATTCCACACATCTATGAACTCAATGAGTAACAAGGACACAGCAGAGGTGACAAAATTTTGCCTTAGGCAACCGAAAAAAAATAAAGCTTCCTCTAAGGATAAGAAAGAAGTAAGCTAAATTGATTAAATCATACATCGCGTGACCTGTTTCTTATTCACAATGCAAGATATGCAGCTGAAGGTAGTCCTGTAATGAAAGCACTGTTATATCTAAAGTTCACAGATAACATGCATCAGTCCCAACCTGCCCAAAGGCTCCAATCGAAGAGAAGAAAGGAAGATTTTTCATTGATTGTAGTCTGTAAAAGTTACATTCAGTTTTCTACTGCACCACAAACAGGCTGAATTAGTCTAAATTTGACAACTGTCGTAGGTATGTGCTCACATGCTTACAGAATATAAAATAGAGAAACAAAATACTAACTTGACACTGGGGCTCTTGGGAATTAAACCAGTAGCAACTATTCATCAGTTAGCTTGACAAATCTGCTCTGAAGTAGTAAATAACTACTTAAGTACGCATGTGCCACACAGAATGCTCACTGTTGTGCCAAGACTACCAGTTTCCACTTAAGTTTTCGTATTTTAATGTCTTTAACTCAATGTAATAAAGTAATGATGCCCATAGTCATTTTAAGTGTGTAGATAGCCAAGTTTTTGATGACAAGGATTACATAATTCAGGTTGCATACAGTTCAATGTCAGCATTTTAAGTGCTAGTCAACATTAGACTAGCTTATTTTGAGATTACTATATAAATCTTTTAACTTCCTCCATGCCCCTTGTGTGGTCTTTCATCTTCTATCACCCTCAATTTGTTTTATTTTTGAGATCTTTAATGCTCCTGACTACAACAGGCTGAGTGCCATGCAATGCCTTCACCACCCAGACTTGAAAGCACTTGGCACATTCATTGCAGCATTCAGATCCTTCCATCTCTATCTGTTGAACACTTCTATTCTTCCTACACACACTACCTTCATATTGTTTCTCTCATCCCGTTCCTTCCCTGCCATCTTCACATGCTCACCTCAGTTGCAGAGGTCTGTTTATCTATTTTTAATGCCTTCCCGTCAATCCATTCCTTTTGCCCTTTCCTCTCCCACAAATTCATTAATAAATGAGGCAGAAAGCTGACTCACTGCTGTGCATATCCATTTTGTTTTCTGTGTTGGTTTGAAGCAGTGTTTGTAATTAACCTGCAGGGGAGACTGTTCTGTGCATCTCTGCATTCACATAAGAGATTGTGGAAGATGACATATTTACTGTTTTCTGGGATAAGAATTCTAAACCATGATCAACACCTGTTTTGATAATTAAAGCATCTCTGGACACTCCTGAGAAGCCCAGCTGAGCAGCTCCCTTCTTTTCTATGGCCTCTTGTTGATATCTATGTCCTCATTGTGAAAATGACTGCACAGCAGGAGCAGCTAATTCCCTTTAACACATCTTTTCAGCTTTCAAGTCTAGAGGCCAGATTTATAAAGCTCTAGTTGCTAAGTCACTCATCAGGTCTCTGAGTGGCTTTACAGAAATGCCTAGAGGGTAGATACAATGCAAAGTTCCTTGTCCAATACCATCTCAAGCTTTTAAATCCACACAGTTAATTAGTTGTAAATGGAAGGCTGAGCTGCTGTCTGGAAGCAGTCAATCCTCCCTGTATCATAACACAAACCTGGCTATGCCACAGCCTGGCTTGTGGGGAGTCAGCTACATTGCCTTTTCAGGTACACATGCACCCAGCTAACTGGACATGATATTCTGCAATTGTTTCAACAGCAGAGAACTGATACAAAAGCACTATAAAGTCTATTCAGGAACAGGTAAGGTTTCACATGGTTTAAGTTCTGTGATTTGAAGAAAATCCATCATCACACTACTAAGCCAATTTTTTTTTACATAGGAACCAATTCTAATAGACTTTCACAAACATAAAATACTTGATAATTTTCTCAATAATTCTCAGAGACAACAGCATCTGTCCCATTTCTAGAGCAGTTTGCTTTGAGAAACAACATCTTCAGCTAAATTCAGAAGCATTGGGAAAGTGAGCCCCTAACTCAAAAAACAGCCATTACCAGTTCACCTTGTATTTGCTCAGCTGCCATGGTGTTACAATTGTAATTACTAAAATTCCTGTAGAACTGGTTTGGTTTTGTGATACTTAACCACTAGAGATGTTCAAACCAGGTTCCACTGAAGTAAACAGAAATTATACAAGACAACTCTTACGCAGGGACAGTGAAACCTGTACACCCAAAAGCTACTCAGTAATCTGCCTCTCCTAATACAGTGAGAATTGAAATTAGTTACCATACGAATGCAGTGAAAGCCACATTAACTGCTGCCTCAAAAAGGCCATCCATATCCAGAGCCCTGATCTTGCTTAAGAGACCATTTAAGTTGTCCCCAACCCATTTGCCTTCAACTTTAACACAAATAATAATCATAATCAATAGCATTGTTATATACTGATATAAAATTATCCTTGATGACAAACTGAATCTGTTCTCTTATACAAAGGAGGCTGAATGAAGCTAGAGGTGCTGAACTAAGTCATCCAAGTTCACCTATGGAAGTATCAAGAGCAGGAGTGTGCAACCCTTGGCTTGCATGGACCAAACCAAGTAAAGAGGAATTGTCTTGGGCTCCATATAACATATACAATAGAGTTAATGTGTGTAAGTAATAAAACTTACGTATATATATGTATTAAAAAAAAAAAAAATTAAAAAAGAGAAGCAAAAAACATGAAATCAGTGGGATATTTGACCTTGTTTTTGTGAAACTAATGCATCTACACCTGATTCAATGGAAGTGGCTGCAATTCTTAGTGAGTTCTCAAGGTGTTCCTCAAAGATTTTTGATGAAATTTTACTCTTCCTGTGGTTCATCCTTGAAAGCAGTTGTTCACAAATGTGCATACTGCCAAAAAGCAATGACATGAATGAGGTGTGATTCTGAAGTGAGCGATATTTTTCTCTGTTAAGGTAGGTCTTATAAAACTCTGGTAAAGAGACATGATCAAAATTTTCTTTGAATTTAATGTCTGATTGCAACTCTATACATTCCATTTGAAAATGTGCAGGTAATATATTTATATTAATTGAATATGGAGTCACAGATATACCAAAAAATGGATGAGTTTTTTGGAAATTTTGAAACCTGTTCTCAAATCCCTTTATCAATACTGAAAGCAACGCTGCATATTTTTTACTGTTCACAAGCCTGTGCTTAGCCAACACATCAAAATGCATGGAATTATTTGCAACAACTTGAGCTCACTGTAATTTAAATTTCACTTCAAACACTGTTATGGTTTGAAACATAGAATAAGTAGGTTCATTTTCACCTTGAAAACACATGTTTAATTCATTTAAATGAGCATTCAAATCCACCAAAAATGCTAAAACTGAGCCATTTTTCACGTTCAAGTTCTGCCACAAATCTTCCTTTTGATTGCACAAAAGACTTGTTTTCATAAATAAGATCTTTTTAGAATTTGACTTATCCACCTTCCTTCAGAAAAGTAAATCATGTCCTTATAATCCATACTCTTAAGGAACTCCTGGAACAGATGATGATTCAACCTGTTCCAATGATTTATAGTGATTTGCATGACAACGTCCATTTCGCATACATTTTCTTGGATGTATGATGCACTGATGTTTCATCAAACATGAGTTGCCAGTGGCAACTGCATCTCCTTCTACCAATTTCATAAGTTCCTGTATTTTACTGACCATCGCTGGAGCGCTATCATTAGCTATATCAGATATTAGGACACACTGCATCTGCCACACTTTCCAAACATTGCTTTCTAAACTCACCAAAGTAAATGGTTTTGATTTTTTTCGCAGTCAGTTTTGCTACCACTTTACTGGCTTTAATAACAGAGTCTGTCTGAGTTTAAACTTTTTAAAAACAATTTTGCTAAGATGACAGACTTGTCAGTTCTACTTTTTTGTCTTTACAAAGCATTCCTCAATATGCAGCAAATTTGGCAGCATATTTTTGCAGACAATGTCTTTTCAAATTGTAATCTTTGAAAACTGACAGTGCTTCCCTACAAATTAAGCATAGTGCCATATTATTTGCCTTGACCAAAAAAAGAAAAAAAAGTACTCATCTGCCCATTTTTTGTTAAACACTCTTCCTTCATCCAGAATTTTTATGGGTTCTGACTTCTTTTGAAATGCCACGAGGTGGATTTAAATATTAGCACTGGCAATCATTGCATTGTTCTCAACAAGCAGCACAAGCACATGCCACGTGTAGTTTGCACGGGGTTCACTGGGACTGTGTGCAAACAGCATCTGAGGAAAAGACAGCACTACTCTGTGCCCATCCCTTCTCCTAGTTCCAGTCCACTCACTGATGGTTTGACTGCTGCAGACTGCTGCACACCCGGGGCAGCGCTGCTGGGATGGTGCAGGGCAGGGGGTGGGCTGCATTCTGAGGTGTTCTGGGCTGCATGCGGCCTATGGGCCAGACATGCCTGATCAAGAGTTTGCAAGAGAGTTTAGATAGCTTAAGTCCCAGCACTGTGCATACCAGGCCACATGGCTTCTATGAAGGTTTTCACTGGAACACAAAACAGATTAAGTAAAAAACTGGCTTTTTTCTTATGGCTCAGTCCCAAGCAAAGTTGTGCCTTGAGTTATCCACCAATAGCACTCTTTTGAATAAAAACTGTGTTAAAAATAGCACCAAGTTCAAAATTCTAGGCGGATGAAACAGAGCTGGAAATATGCTGATCACAAAAGCAATCTATAGCCCTCTGGGGAAGTACTGAAAGTGTGTCTAGTTCACATATGCATGATATTCCCATTCTCTTACCTGGTGGAATTATCATTACATAATCTGGGGAGAGGTTGGGATGTAATTTACAAAACTGCAATCCTGATCTTTTAGAAAAGCAAAGCCATTAATCTGCAGTGTTGTTTCCTGATCATCTTCTCATGTGAAGACGATTTGCTTTGACTCACTTAAAATTACTATTTGTGTGCCTCTTGCATTTGTACTTTTGAGGTGATACCACAGCATGCTGATTGTTTTTACTCACATGCCTTTTACATCCCTGCCCTCATTTCATGCTTCATGCATATGACTCATCAGCAAAGTGATCACATGCTTCCTCACATTGATTAGACTGACAGGCTCATCTTATCTACACATCCTCCTGCGTGGCCTGCTGGGAAGCATAGTACTAAGAATGAAGACTGTACATGAAGTCTATGTGTATTCATGATCTAAGTCTGCTAAATTTGAAACTCTGCACATTATCATCTCACAAGCACTTTATATTTGTGAAATATGGTATATTGTAAGAACCTGCCCTCAGTGGAACACCAGGTGACTTACATTGCTTCTAAATGTAACACTGACTGGTCTTCTGCAACCTGGGACACTGAGCAACTGGCTCTGTCAAGTATTACTTATGAACACACTGGAGAAGTAGAAACCTTTGCATTCTGGCTGTATTGATCAAGATCACATCAGAAATATATGCTTTGCATCAATCTTTGCCTCCTAGAAAGACCTTGAATCTTGCACTTAAATAATGAGAGATTTCTCTTCACATAGCCTTGTAAGTACTTCCACCATTTTAGAGGTGGGAAATGAAGGACGGGGAGACTGAGTTACCATTACACAGGGATCTAAGAAGAGATCCAATTTCTTATTGTCCTGGCTATGCAGCCAGCACACTCGCTCCTCATATCATGATGGATACCAGAGACAAAAACCAAGACTGATGATCAGCCACATTCCCTGGAATAATTAAGATGCTGTACTAAGATCATGTGCACAAATCCCACGTGACTCTCACTCACCTCTACACTGAACATTAATAAGTATCTAGCAGAAAGCAATGTTTTACAAACATATAAATATCTATCTGCTGCACAGCTTTTTGCTGCATTAATACAGTGTTATGTACCACTACGAATATTTCACTAAATCTGCCTCTTCTAAAACCTGTGATAGCGTTTATAGGTTTGATGTCAAAATCTAAGCTACAGTTGGCACTCTAACAGGCACCAACAGTCTAGGTTCCTCTGAACTTTTCCATTCTGAATATCCTCCTATCTCCAAATTTGATGCAGGTTGCTGTTACGAGGATTTAATAAAAAGGTAGGGCAGAATACTGCCAAATTTATCTTTTCATCAGATAGACTTTGAAAACCAATACTATTTTTGTTTGTAACAGTACACATACACCCCTCAGGATAAGGATGTTCTCCACAACAGCTTCATGTGATAAAAAGACAAATTTGATAGCAAAGACAAGGACGTATCTCCTGACTCTTCAGGAGTCTAAAGGAGTATTTTCTGTAGGTACAGACCAGAAAAACACAGATGCATCTAAACAGCATGGGAACAGCCAATCTGTTTCCAGGATTAAATACTTCTGATCTTAAAATGAAATCTTTTCCCTGACAAAATAATAATGAAACATTTCACTATTTTTCTAAAATCTCCTTTTCCAAGTCCAAGTTATACAGAAGGTGATCCACTGGCATGCTGTCATGCATTTTGTAGCTCAGTAGTCTGAATTTTCAGTAAGTCTCATGCATCTCATATGTCAGATCTGGGTAAGCACTGGGCAGATGAGCCATACACTTGCAGTAATTCCAGCATGTATAAATCCACATATAAATCCACATGCATACATCAGCTGTGCAAGTAGCACACTGGAGGTCCAAAATGCCTATATTAGGAATCACTGTACCTGATCTTGCCAGGTGCAGTTAATACAGGGCACCTGGTTTCTCAGCCACTTTGAAATTCAATTGCTCTTTCATTTGGAAACATCCACTGCTAAAAAGATGCTTCAGTTATTGCTGTATCCATTTTGGCAATACCTGCCTGGCTTTTTGCTCTGCCAAAAGAGATTCTACTCTGAGATACGTTGGAACAAATACTGTTGAGGAGAAAACAGAAAAAGTTTTTCCATTGTCAATGAAGCATTTTTGATGTGATATATAGAGCAAAACGTGCACACTTGAGGCTCAAGTTCCAGAAACAAAATTAAATAAATAGCAACAGAGACTAAAATCCAAGTCTTTTCCTCTTTTGTTGGGCTTTGAAATCATTAGCAATATGACAATTCCTTCAATCATCAGAAAACATTATTAAGTAAATACTGACTTGAAGATTAGCTAGAAAATCCGACAACTCAGCTTTCTGTAGAAAATAGCAGTTTTGAACTTTTTTTTAAGCAAGGAACGAAAAGAAGAAATTTGACCACTCAAAACATCATATGGAAGAGAAAAAGAAGCACCAGTTCCAGAATTCCAACCACTTTTGAGTTCATAATATTATCTTGAGTACAGAATACCAACCAGCTCCTTGGATAATAGCTCCAATCCTCTTTTAATGAATATGTATTTAAAAAAAAAAAACAAAAAACAAACAAACAAAAAAAAAACTGGAGAAGTTATTTTTGACATCTACAGAATTCTACTTTTGGTACACTGCAGAAATAGACTGACAACCATACTTGGCATGGCAGAGAATTGAACATATAGCATCAGTTTCTACAGCAGATCTTGCAAGCCAATTACTGACTTTGGGGTGAATCGCCCTCTCTAAATACATATATTTTTCAAATGGGTGCAAGGCTGCAAATGATTTTCATTGAATGAATAAGTATTTTTTATAGTAGTTTTTGATGAACTTCTCATAGCTTCTGTAACTACAGCTTTAACATCTGCTTTTTATTACTGTTAAGCACAAATGAACTACAGTCAAAGCACTGACTTATGCACCATGGGGGAAGAAAGTGTAAAGGCTGGGATCAGTTCCTGCTCTCAGCCATCAGCACAGTTGTTTTCCTTGAGGAAGCTCCTACATCAGGGACAGCTTGACAAGGCTGGCTGCTCGTCACAACTCAGTATGCTAAACTGAAGTTAGCTATTGCTTGCTCTCTTAGTACTTGAAAATATTTTCAATTTCACTGTATCTCTGTGTACTACTTTGTTGTTTTTATTTTTTTTTTAAAGCTGTATGCTTATTATAGACACTTCACATCTAAAGCTTTCGAAGAACATCACAGTTTAACATCACTAGCTAAACATACACCATTAAACAAAATAAAGCAGCCATTAGAAGCTAATAAAAAGCAAATAAAACCTAAACTCCTTACTGACCCCTCTGGAATTAAGAGAGGTCCAGCAGAGGCGCTTGCTGAACTGCTGGCTTTTATCCATAGCAGACCAAAAAGCTACAGCGCTCGCGATTTCTTTAGCATAAAAACAGCCGAGCAGAGATCGAACCTCTTCTGCTCTCCGGTTAGGTATCAGGAGGCCTTACACACGCTGCGCAGCAGCACCCGAGCCGCCAGCCCACAGGCCTCGCTAGGGCCGCTACTGCAGCTATGGGCAGACCTCACTCGCCTTGCGAGGGGCTGTGAGCGAGTCCCCGCTCCGCGCCCTACCGCCAGCCGCCGCCGTGCCCCGGCCGGGCGGACAGACGGCAGCGCCCCCGCGGCCCTCACCGGCGCCGCTGCGGCTGCCGCGCATGACGTCACCGCACGCGGAGCCCATGCGCCGCTGGGCGTGGAGGCGTGCCGGGGCCGCGGCTGCCGCGCCCGCTGCCGCCAGCCCGCCTTCCCGCCGGAGCGCCCGGGGCCGCCGCATCTCGCCCCGCCGCGGCCGGCAGGGAAGAGAATGGCGGAAAGCGAGGCCGAGACCCCTAGCACTCCCGGGGAGTTCGAGAGCAAGTACTTCGAGTACAATGGGGTGCGGCTGCCGCCCTTCTGCAGGGGGAAGATGGAGGAGATCGCTAATTTCCCGGTGAGGGACAGCGACGTCTGGATCGTCACCTACCCCAAGTCAGGTAGGCGGGCGGGCGGGCGGCGAGCGGGAGCCCTCTGGGCGGGGGCCGTCCGCTGAGGGCCGGGAAGGAACGCCGCGCCCTGCGCGGCCCCCGGGTGGGGCCGGGGCCGAGGTAAGGGCGTCCGCCGCCGGGTAAAGGCGCCGCTGGAGGCGAGGAGGGCCGCCCGGCGGGGACAGATCGCGTTATTCCTGTCGCGAGCAGCTGTACCTGTCGTCTGTTCCGCAGCCCCGCCGTGCCGCCTCCCGGAGGCGGCTGCCAACATGTGCCCCGAGCGCATTGTGGCTGCGCCGGCTGGCCGCACATAGCCCCGCCGGATCCACCAGTGTGCGTTCCTCCTCTGAGCGCTTCCTGTTTCGCGTGTCGTGTTTCTTCTCTTCTTATCCTCCCCATTGACGCGCAGAGATGCTGAAGTAGAGTTAACGTGGGTACGGTGCTGTCTGCAGAGAGGCAGCAATATGGTAGATCTGTAAGCACCTGGTAGCGCCAGCAGCAGCGAGCAGGTTCTTTACAAAGCCCGCTCCTGAGTGACTGCCCGGCAGTAGGACGATCTCTTCCTAAAAAATTCAAAGTTTGCTGGAGGCGACTGATTTTAGCTCTGTAAATACCCTTGTATCACAGGTTACTGACCAGGTGTGATCATTTTGCTGTTCATTGTAAAAATGGTTCTTTTCTATTTCCCCTTGGTGTGCCGCTTCAGAAAGATGCACATTTGCAAAAATGCAGCATCTACTACATTACCATTTCTCAAGCAGTTTGAAATGTTTCTCCTCACTTTTATTTTTTGTAATTCATTACTAACGATGCTCTTAAAAACTGTCTGAAGCTCGATGGATGCATCAGGCATCCATCAGTACAGCACAGGGACAAGTTATGGGCTGGTGGGTGGTCCCTGAAATGCTGTGATTAGGAATAGAGAGCCACAGACATACTGTTCTTTTAAAGACATATTTAGCATGCAGAGTGCAGAAAGAACACAGTTCTTTTACTTTTAAAATTTCTGTTTTTGGAAGCTGGATTCCTGTGCTAGTATAGCACCCAGCTTGGCACATTGCTACATATCCTCAGCTAACCTCGGTTTTCAGGCACAAAATAGCTCTGATACAGCACCTGGCAATAGATTAGCTCTGATGGCTATGCAATTGGCCATGGGAAGCCAGCTTGCAGAGTCAGATGTGATTTACTGTTACTTTATGAATATAGCAGGTTTCTCAGGGCAGCCCTGAGGTCAGTGACAGGCACCTGCTTACTTATAGAGCTAGAGGATGACAAGAGAGTAACTAATAGGCAGCCTCAAAGCAAAGGAGATAGAAAGACTGAAGGCTGGATACCCAAGCTGGAGCTACAGTGGTGTGGGGAGGAGATAGAGGGCGGCCTCAGAATGAAAATGGATGCCAGAATATTTTTCTTGTCAGGAAGGAGAGTATTTAGAGTGGGTCTTGAGGAGTCTGGCGTTCTTGTCATGGAAATAGGCTCTCAAACACAGCCATAATGTCTGCAGTCTCTGGGAGGAAAAAGTTCACCTTCAAATGGCCTGAGTGCTTTTGGAACTCTTGGAGCTTGCGTTGTCTGCTGATCCTACATGGCATACAGCTCAGTGCCTTATTCAGGCTTTCTGAGTCAACTGTGAGAGGGTCTGATGACTACGGACAGGACTATCACTAGAAGTTAGACAGTCCTGATGTCATTTCTCATTGATTTACCCAAGGTCATGCAAAAAAATTACAGCAAAGCCAGATATTACATCCAGAACTCCGTATTCTTCTCTATTACCTTAACTGCAGCTCCATCCTCCTGTCTCTCAGAAGCGCTGAGAAAGACTTTTCTGTTAACTGGAGGTGATGAGAATTTTTGTAATCAAAAAATAGTTTTACAAAACATACTTTGAGCACAAAGTATAATAATCCCATGAATTTGGCGTGAGATACTTTGGCGTTCTTGGGGAATCTTTAAATGTAAAGCAGAACAACAGGATTTTAAGAAAAGAAAAATGCACCTATTTCAAATCAGTTGAATGTAAAACGTTTGTTATGAAAATGAATTTTCTTTATTGTTCCACCAGCTTTTCATCTGCTCAAGTTGTGGAAAGAATATGCTAACAAGCCCTTCTGCTAAATGTGGGAGGCCAGAATTCCTACCTCTTACTGAGCCCTGTGTAATACTCCAGTGTAAAATCAAAAGGCTCCATCAGTAGCTGTGACCGCATGCTGGTTTATCTGACTGATGAAGAAGCACATGTACCATTTTGCAGGCATGATCTGGAAGACTGGATGAGTCTACCCTAAATGAGAGATGGAAATAGTGCTTGGAAATAATTACACCGGTAGATGGGGGTGACCCAGAAAGAAGCTGGGTGATCCAGTAATGACAGAAAATTGAATGTTCCAGTGGCCTTACTGGGAGCAATGTGATAAGCTTAATGGAAAATTACTCTGCTTTAATGTAATAGTCACTGATGGAGGCCTGAATAATGATATTCCTTGTATCATTAATTAATCCTAACACCTGCCCCCAATCGATGGTAACAGCTTTTGGTAGCAGCTGGACTAAGAGAAACTTGTACATAAAACCTTGAGGCTTATTTACATACAGACGTATGTAAATGTCAGTGTGCATGTACATATGTACATGTTAGAGCAGTAATTATAGAGAAACTTTTTTGTCATGGTAAACAGTTTAAAATCAGTGAAAAGCTTAAGTTAAGCTTTATATTTCATGCCACTTTGTAGTATTGTATAGGCAGAGCTGAACAGTATTCATTAAGATTTATGGTAGCTGCAAGTGTATAGTAATATCGTTCTATATAGCACTAAATAACTGGAGCTCACACAACAGACTGCTTCTCAGATGAGATGCAGTGTTCCAAAGGAAGTACACTTTACATCTGTAATAGCTTTCCTTGAACTCTCTCATCTTGTGGGGTTTTCGTACCTTGCTTGAAAATTAAAATTCTTCTCTGTAAACTTAATAAAGTATAAAATTAATGATGAAGCAAGTTCTTTCATGGTATTTCCTCAGTGACCTATGGCTGAGCGTTGGTCTGTCTACTGGCTAAAGTCAGTGATTTCAGTGGAATATCCATGCCTGAAATAGAGTATTGACTCCATGTTCACTTAGGTTTTTTTTTTGCCATGCCTTATGATGCCAAATTCTGACTGTACGTGATCTGTCCGCTTGCTTCACTCCTAAGTGGTATGCAGTGGCTAGCTTCCTTAATATTGCATTTGTTCTGAGGGAATGTGCGTTGTGTGTTCTTGGGTCAAAGCCCAGAGATTAATGCCTTTTGCAAAATTGGCAATTTGTTAAAGTGAACTATTTACATTATTAACAAAGCTGTCTCTCCAGTGTTGATTATTTTGCCAAATAATTTTCTGGAATCTTGTGGCAGACATAATCTTTAAATCCAGTCAGTTCGCGAGGACTCTTTCTCTTCTGACTCATTGTCTGGTATGGAATGCAGGCGCTGGGTATGGTCTTCACCTGTCTGGAGGTCTGTCTTTTTGTAGATAGCATTTTGAATTTTCCTTGCCAAGCTGTGTTTCTATCACTACCCACTGACTTGAGGGCATACGATGGCTCACTATAAGCCTTAGGTTTTATAAAGTGCCAACAGTGAATTTGCAGATCAGTTCAAGAACAACTTTCCTATGCGTATGTTCTTATCTTTCAAATTCTTGCTTAGCCTTACTTAAGCCTTAAGCCTTGCTTACCTTCAGTCTTGTATGAAGTCAACCAGGAAAAGTTCATTGGCTCAAAAGTTCACTATTTTATTCTCTTAAATTAAATCTGTATGTACAGAAGAAGGTAGCTTCTCTAGGTATCTGTTGATAACTGTGTTGCACGCATCACTGATTTTCTGCCTGCTCTAATTGCCCATGCCTCTCCCACTGCATGCATACCACTCACTCGCTCAACCTCTTCTATTTCCAGTGTTCCTGAATGCAGCACCTTTTCTTGCTGGGACATTGCCATCTCTGGCCAGGAGGAACTCAGGTTTATCATACTGTCTGTTCCCTTTCTCTTGTCAAATATTGGTGCTCTGAGTACTTTTTTCAAGAGCCTATTTTCCTCATACCATAATCTCTATTACCATAATCTCTGTTATTCATTCCATGCTAGGGTTGCTATGCATCCCATGTTTTTTTTTTTTTTCATTTATGGGGGGAAGCTCTTTGATCCATTGGCAGTTACAACAGTAGAGGAAACCTCTAGACTGTGAACTAGATACAGAGCGTTCGATGTAAGCCCCATTTTTCCCATTTGTAAGCCCTGTCTGATTCTCCGTGTAAAATTAGCAGATTTATGCTCATAAGCATCTAGAATATTGTCTTTGTCGGACTCAGTGCTCAAGCTATTATACTTGAGGCAAAAGGAGGGATGTGTCTCCATATACTTTTCCTCTAGCTATGAAATTTGTTCAGGGATTTCTTATCTCTGGTCGCTTGTTTCTTCCCCTTCACTTTCTGTTTAACTATCTGTGAGACTATGTTACAAAAACAGATTAGAAAAATGTCTCAATTTAATATACTATAAAGAAAGTGTACCAACTGACTATACTTTGTGTGGAAATCTTTGTCTTGTGCAATCCCACCCTGCTTGTTGTCCTCAGATGATACAGTTTATTGACAGGATTGTTAGGCACATACCTGAAGCAGAAACCAGTCCTGCTGGTTGGGTGTTATTGTACTGCACAAAAACACCCTTATTCAACACGGAGAGTATTATTTCTTAACTAGGATTACATGGTTCCACATAAACTATGCTTGCAGGTGCATCCTATACTTTGTGTTCATCAAACTCACTCACTAATGTATCTGCAGTTACCTACCATAGCAGACAGTGAGTATGTGACAGATCTGCGCAGAGCTGCAATGATTACATGCTATTTCAGGGACTCACAGCACCTGTCCTGCCTACCCATGAGCTCACCCAGCTGTGGCACAGTATGCTGTACTTCTGCTGAGTCCTGGCTTACTGCCTGACTGGCAAACCCATTCCAGTTGCTACCCCAGAATGTGGCAAACTGACAAACGTGAACATGAGGAACACGATTCTTCCCACCTAGCCAGACATGCGCAGGCCCAACAGTGCTGACAGTCAGTCCTGATTTGTGCAGACATAAAGGGGAGGAAATAGGGTGAAAGGTTCTCTGTAGTTATGCCCTATCTATAGGAGTTCATGGACTGAGAGCTGTCAGACACAAGGAAGTGAGTTAGCTGCAGTGGGTTGCAGAGTTTTCTTACACTGGTTAATGGCAGGGCTGAGAAGGCCTTATGCCTTGTAGCTGAAGATCCTCAGGGAGCAGGGACCCTCCACATGAATGTCTGTGCTAAATTAGTTATTTGCCTTGGTTTCCAGTCTTCTTACAATGAATTCTTCCCAAGAATTTTGTTGTTATATGAGGACTACTCCAAAAGAAATGCCTCCTGTTTTACGTTGGCCCATAATATCAGAGGTAGATGATGGTGGTATAGCAGTAAATGTTGAGCCTTCCTGCCAGTATTCTGTTACATTTTATTGTCATTTGACAGATGGCAGCAGGAGGGCAGTCTGACAAAATGGATATGGAAGTGCCAACAAAGCAAAGGTTTGTCACTGAATTCCTCCATGCAGAAAAAATGGCACTCACTGGCACTCATGAATGCTTGCTGAACATTTATGGAGGCCGAAAAGTCAATGTGAGCACAGTGAGGTGGTGGGTGGTGCATTTCAGCGGTGGTGACAGCAACAATGGGTCACCTCCACTGGTGCAGATTTTGACAAGCACAGCATGCAGGTTCTTGTTTGCTGGCAAAAATGCATAGCTAATAGTGGTGACTATGTTGAAGAATACTGTTTTGTAGCTGAGAATTTGCTCTATCAAATAGTATTATTGTGGTCTTTGTACCTGTTGTAATTTCTGTGGAAATAAATAGGAGGCATCACTTTTGGAGCAGCCTACATATTTTTTTAACAAGTTTATTCTCTTGCAGAATAGCCAGACTATGCAATTCTGGTTTTATAGTTACAGAACAGTCTCTATGCAGGATTTTGGTGCCTTGAGTTTTATCAGTTTTCATCTAAAGAATGAATTCAAATGTTACTGGCCTGGAGGCATGCCTTAAAAAGTCACAAAATTGACTTAAAAATCAAGAGATTTTTAAACAGAATACACTTCAGATTCTTTATCTTTGCCCTCTGGTTTCTGAGGCAACACTATATGTGCTTACAGGTCACGGGGAAGAACTTGAAAAGATGCCTGGCCTCTGTTAGTTTTGTGAATGTGAATGAACAATTTCATGTCTTGGAAATCAGAATGTTGGTACTTCTCTTTTCCAGTAACAGGAAATTGGGGTTATTCAGTTTCTCCATCTTGAGTAATATGTAAAGCTCAGGTATCATGTACCTCTTTAATACAATGTGAAGGTGCTTCATTTCGCATGCCAGTTGACAGAAAAGAATGAAATTGTGCAAACTGAAAAGCAAACTGTGTTGGGTGATAGAGATATCTCCTGTGAGATGTCTTGTTCAAGGCTGATATATAGGGTTCATATTTGAAATTGATTTCATGCTCTTGGTTTTGGTGACGCAAATCTCATTCTTTTCAACTACTGGAAGAGTAAATATTCTGCTTCTCAAATGCACTCCATTGAGGACCACCCAGGTGCAGAAAGTTAGATTTGTACACCAGTGTTTGTAGGGGTCAGGGCCTTTGGATTCTTGGGCTTTGATTGAAAGCTCTTCTGAAATGGGATTATCTTTTGTTTGTATGTATAGCTCAAAATAGCAGCTGCTTTTTGACTCAGTCCTGAATGTCACTAGGCAAAGAAATGATAAATAAAAACTTCATATAACAAGTAATTGAGGACAACTGAAAGTTTGTCACTGACGTGTTTGACTTGATTTCAGTGGGAGTGGAATTGAATAGCTTCTTAAGTGCCTACAGCAGGAAATAAAGGTTGAGAGGAAAAATGTGTCATTATGGAAAAGTTGTTTTGGTTATCTAGCTATAAGTGTTTCTCTCATGAGCCATATATCAAGACAGTGAAGATGTGTTGCTGGAGACGGAACAAATGGTTCAGAAGAGGAAGAATTCTCTTGTTACCTAATAGGTATTGCAGGTCTCCTGCAAATGTAGCATAATTGCCTCCCTGCTGTGAAGTAGTGCAAAACTCAACCAATTTGCTTTGTGAAAGCAGTCTCAGGAAAAGAAAATGGAAAAAAGATTTTACCCTGTGTAAAGTATGTATTCTGGACATAAGTGAAATCAGTGTTGAGTGGATTAGATGAAAATGACCTCAAAAACTGAAGAATTAGGAAACTACGTAAATCAGTGAAACCTAACAAATGGTTATTCTCATTTTGTGTTAATATTCATCTTCCATAGTGAAGATGTTAATAAAAGGAAGCAAAATGCTTGAATGTAGGACTTAATTGGATTAAGCACACAAGACTCTTCCTTCTTGTTATTCAGACTTTTATTTAATGACTTTTCTTTTATTCCTACTAATTCCTCTAAAATGAACACCTTATACTGAAGTGAAGAAACTACCTCCTGTTTTGTCCCATCAGAATTGATGCAGAGTTTGGCATATTGGACATTTGTTACAACGTCTCCAGAGATTCTGTGACTTTGCAGAAGTCATTTAATCTTTTCATTTGCATTTTTCATTTGAGGTGTATGGATGAATTTAGTCTCTGCCCAAATTCACACATAGCAAGAAAAAACTATCTTGGACAAAAAATGTCATCTACTATCAGTATTTTTATAGATAATCTAGCAGTAAGCATCTAGGTAGTAAAGCTGAACACATAAGAATGCCACTATGTTGGAATGTTTTATTGTGTGTTCTTTTTTGGTGGTGGTGGGGTTTTTTGTGTTTTTTGTTTGTTTGTTTTTTGATGGGATGGGGTAACAAGCAAAACACTAGTGAAGCACCCAGGTGTCATCACTTTTACCCCATTCAGATTTTCTGCAGTACTTTAGGGAATCCAGAGAGATGGAGCCTAAGAGCTGAAAGAATCATGGTTCTGTACATCTAAGTCTTTTACAAACTACTACAGAATAAATAGACCATTTATGTCATATGTTAATCCTGTAACATATTGCACATTCAGCAGCAAGAAAAAATATGGCTGTGTACATGCAGACAAGACAGCACAGCAGAAGAAGCACTGTGTTAATACCATTTCAAATGAAAGTGCACTCTCATGAGACCTACTGTGAGGAGGATGGGGTCTACTGAGGAATGTCAGGAAAGGAGGCATATTGGGGACTGAAAGGGTGGAAGGGAAGTTTAGCTAGTGGAGGCAGGGCCTGGAACAGTAAAAGATAAGAAGGAAAAGGAACACCACCGGAGAACCAGCTAAGCAGAGATTTTTGTTGCTAGATATCAAAACACATTTGTAATTTAAAAAATGCAAGCTGATTTCATGTGCTGTTACCCAGCACCATTCATTGTGCAGGATGTGAAGGCTGTCATCCAATGGAAGGCTGCAAGTTCTGGGTGATGTGTAATTACATTAGGTCACCATATGGGGTATAGACAATGGTGTGGAATTAGCCCTTTACTGTGTCCAAGTGCACGAGTAATAAATTCATCCAAGCCAACAAAATGAGACAAGTGTGAAGCAAGTGAGATGAGACACGTTCAGAAGATAAACACTGGATGTATATGCAGCAGTCAAGATTTATCAGTACATTGGCTGCTTTGCAGTGTCTTGTTGATGTAAGGCAATCATAAACTAAGGTTAACCGTTCAGTTAAAAGCCTGTTTACTGCTACTGCCAGAGTAGCACAGAGCAGCTACAGGCATTGCTGAAATTGGATTTCTTTATGCATATGTAGTTTAAGTGCACGTTAATAATGATTAATGTGAGTATTTATGAGACATAGCGTGCTCTTTTCAAGGATTTTGCAGCAGCACTGAGTTAACCATGATGACACAGATTGGCAGATGCCCATTTGTACTCTCAATTAGATCTATTTCCGTTTCTGATTCTGGACTCAATGATCTTTAAGTCTTTTCCAACCTGAGCAATTCTGTGATTCTATGAAGAGCAATAACAGAAATAGAACAGAAATGACTGTAGCTTGTCTAGAGCTGCAATTCTGTAATTCAGCATACAGAAGGAATAACAGTGTGTTAAATATGATTGGGGGCATGGCTACCATGCAAGCAATGGTTTTGCTCAGGGCAGCTTTTATGATGGGCACTGAGGGGGATGCTGTCAGATATCAAATGGCTTCCTCCTTGGTGTTACGCTAGCTGACTGAAGAGGCTATGTAGTGTCATGCGTAGATTAAAAATGTTTATTGAAATTCCAAAACAGCTTCTTTTCCTTTTTTTTTTTTTTTTTTTTTTTTTTTCAAATCTCATATCTGCAATGCTTTCACATGATACTACTGGTGCACTGCCTTCTTGTAATTTAACTGCCTAATATATGCAAACACAGATAAATGTGTAGGCATGTTTTGTCTAACAATTTTCCTGGGAAACTGTGAGATTGAAACCAAGGCATGGAATTGCATTTTGGTTCACTATGCAACTCTGAATATGGACCAAGGCACTTCAGGAGGTGACAGACATCCTCCAGAACATGCTTATTGTAGGGGAAGGAAACGGATTCACAACAAAAGGTTACAAGGACAACCTCAATACAAGTTTCTATAATGGATGGCCCATTGCCTCCTGCCTTTGGATCCTCTTTCAATCAGCAGAGCTCACTGTGCTGCTCTGCGTTTAGTCATGGACCATATTCCAACAGTGTAGAACAGGACATAGTGCTATAGTTGTCCTAGGAAATTGGTGACTCTAAGAAAAACTAAGCACTTCCCTGTAACTTAATGAAGTCCTTGAGGGTGAATTTTAGAAACAATGCCTTGTCATTACAGCAGTGTTCTCTTCTGCTCTGTGCTTTGGAACAGTGTTGTCACCTGTGTGAAAATGGAGGGAAATGAGACCCAGTGTGGAGGACGCATTACTGGAGCTCCTGCTGGGGTAATGTCTTAAGTAGTTTGGACATGTTTTTGTTATATGGAATGAAACTACTAGAGGAAGAAGCAGGATACAGCTGAGGTAAGATTGGGGTAAGGACCTTCACCTTCTTGACTATCCAGGGAAAAGGTAGGATTTGAAAAATCTAGGAATACCCTGAGGAAATGCCACCGCCAGTTTACAAGTTTACATGGCCACCATTTACTAGATTATTTCCTCATGTTTGAGGTAGGATCTGCCCTGTAGCATATGTTAGCCAATTGAAAGCATTCTTTTCTCCATGAATTACTGTCATAGTGAACCTACCCTTTGGTATGCCTGTATGAGCCGATGTGCTCCTATGCAGCTATGAAAGGAGATGTGTCTCTGGATCGTGAGTGAAAAGAGTGAAGCCCAGGGAAAGAGGGTAACAACTGAATGTACTGGGTTGACTTTTGACCTGTGTAAGTTGGAAAAGGGTAAAAAGAGGGGTGTAATTCCATCTGCTACAGTGTGGTAAGGCAGGAAGCAAGAATGGAGCTTTAACTCATTTATCTTTTATTTTCACGTTCCTTTCAGAGAGGTTATACTGCACACTTCTTCTTTGTGCTGCTTTATACCATGGCAGCGTGTTTAATTTGGTGAGCAAAAAGTGAATTCATCTAAGGGTGCAGATAGATGTCCTCTTTTATAACCATCTGCAATAGCACAAAATTTTAGTGTCCTTAGCTTGCTGTCACTTCTTAAAGCACTGCCTGCAGAGCATTATGTGTGAATGCATTCTAGTTTGTCTTCAGCAAAATTAGGTAGGTGAGTTTATGCCTAAGAGATAAACTCCTTAAGCTAATTTGTCTGACACAGTTTCAAGTGAACTGGGGTAACTTCACAGAAACTGTTCCATTGGTGGTGACGTATAGTACAGGTGTGAGGAGCATCTACAGACATGGAAATATTTTACCAACATAGCTAAAGCTTAAAGAGAATGTCCACAATTAAAATACTTCTCCCCTTTGGATATCAGCTACCAACTAGTATCAGTGAAAGACCTGTAACAAAATCTATAAGACCTAGTTATGGTGGAATCATGGATGTGGGGACAAGCTTGAAAACTCAAATCATGACTCATCAGTCAGAAGGCAAATAGACAAAGCAGTATTATCTTGTTCAAAATCTAGGGATTGAAAGCAGTCTGTGGACCTGACCCATAGTTCTTAGTGCTGTTAGCCTGTACCTACTCCTTGCTGCAGTTCCCTTGATTGTGAGGATGTTGTGGCTGGTTGAGAGGGATGAAAGAGAACTGCTTTTTGTGCCAGCTGTCCTCAACAGGAGGCCTGGTCTTGTGCTTACTGGGGCAGATTGGCCTAGGCATGGTTAGGATGTATTGTTTAGGGAGCATGTGTGACTCAAGCTATTTTTTTTTTTTCTGGTTTTATCAAGTCTAGCCCATGAATCTCCATGGATATGGGTCCAGCCTGCCCCTCTTGTCCTTCCAAAGAACAGGGCCTGATGTGTTTTATTTACTGCTGTTGCTTTAGGATCCATCCTCCTAAAAGGTGTCAGTAGTCCTTCTCTGGAGCTGCTTCTGCTAGTGTTGAGAATGAAGCACACCATATTACCTGCCTTCCACTACAACAGTGATGAAGTCTTTACAGTCATTGTCTGGACAGAGATGCATTATGTTTTTTTCTGCACTTCTCATCCTATATTCTGTTGAGTAGTTATTGTGCTAATGTAAGGCAGAATTGGGATTCAGACCATTTTTTAAATACAGTACTAATGCATGAACTAAAAATAATGCTATTTTGTAACCAGTTTATTAAGGTATTCCTTTAGGATACTGTTATATATAGTAGCAATATTTCTAATATATGTGTATCAGAGACAGTGCATTTATTTATTTTGTTAGTTTTACCAAACAGAAAGTACATTTTAGTTCTAAATAGAATACCATTTTCATAACTTGCTGTTTACAGCCTCTGGTGATACACATTCGAAAGACATCTCAGACCACATTTGACCACATTCATTTTGACCACATTTGTGAAACTTAGTAACTGCATGTGAATGTATCAGTGGCCAGAAAGCAGTGAGAGGAAGCAGAGAACAGCTGCACTACAGAGTATTTCTCCCTCCGTAGAAATAAAGAAATAACTGTGAGATGTTTCAGGGTTTTGTCTGCCTTGCTACGCTGTCTAGTTGCTGCTGGAGCAGTTAGCCTTACTGATAAGCAGAGGCATTATGTCTATGAGCTAACTTGACTAGTGTTGCTGAGGCATCGACCATGAAAAACGGTAGAAATGATGAGTTCCTATTTATTGCAGGGATTCCCATAGAGAAGATAATAGTTTGGAAGGACTCCTAAGTCCTTATTTCTGTGTACCATTAGGCAGCACTGCAAAGGACAGTGCAGCCCAGTTAGCACAGTTTCAAACTGCTGTGCCCGGGCTTCTTTTGTAGATGCTCTTACAAAGAGTAGAAGTGCAGGTTCACAGATAATGTAGAAGGCTCTCTAAAAACCTACCAATTCTGACAGTAGTTTATCACTACCATTTCCTGTCCCATCTCTTTCAGATACTATGTGATAAACTGGGACACTGTTTCTCCACAGACATTGTATAAATGTAACAGAAGAGCTTATCAGGAAAGAGTGTTTCTCAGGTACAGTGCACTGAAGTTCCCCTGGTGCTGGCTGGGTTCATTGTTGAAGCTGGATAGACGTAAATGGCTTTGATATCTGTTTTGGCAGTATGACCTTGGAGCTAGCAGGGACAGTATTCTTCCTCCGGCATGAAATGTGAATTTGCAGCAGCTGCAAGAAGGAAGGGTGGAATTGATGGGTACTTATCAGTGTTGCATCTGGTGCCTTATGCCCAAAGGCTGACAGATTAATCTGTCTGTGACTTTTAACTCTTTCTGTGCAGTGCCAGGTGAGGCATGCATGTACATGCTCATGCATTCCGAAGCAGAAGGAGAAGGTCTTTCATTTGGTTCAAATGGCCGATTTCTGGATGCTTTACATCCAGCTGGGAAATCGGAGGCTATGCCAGAAGTCTCATTCACCTTCCACAGTGACAATTTCAATAAATTCTGTAAGCCTCAGTCTAGGTTTGGGTGGCTCATCATGTGCATGTGTACAGTACCCCAGTTGGTTGGCTTTCCAGCCAGCTTGTGTTCCCGGGGACTATAAAACCCGGCCCTAGGAGCTTGGGCTGGGATTTGGGCTGCCATTTGACTATTTTTAGGATAAGCCAACATTTCTAAGCTGTATGGGCATCCAACTCTGTTAATATTTGTAGTTTAGGTTTGAGTTGTTCTTAATCCTAGTAAGGATGTGAGGAAGTTAAATGTATTTATTTTTTTATAAAGGCTTTTAGCTTTTTTTGTTTGTTTGTTATTGTTTTTAATCAAATTAATGTGTTGAGTGTTTGTTTTCTAAACACAGGGAATCAAGTTGATCATTTTTTACATGATGGCTTTTGGGGGTGTGTGTGTGTGTGTGTGTGGTAGAGATGAATGATAATACAAGGATGACAAATAAAATAAAAAATCAGAATTCCCTCAAAAGTTAAAGTTTTCCAAGTTTTCATTGGCATGGACTTAATTCACGTCCATGGACGTAGTTCATGTCCACAGATCTGAGGAGAGCTAGGTAAGACCCCAGAAGCTTTGCTCCCCAGACTTCACCTCTTGGTTCTCTTACTGACCTGCTGTAGAGCTGGTAGGGAGCATGCTGCTCTCCTGAAATTTCAGCAGTCCTGCCTCAGCATCCATCCTGTATTCAGAGGCACCACAGAGATTTTGTCAAGGTTCAGCTGAGCAGGCAAAGACTGAGACTGAGAAAGCACTGGTGTTGGTGTTTATCCTTACAGTTAGTCTTTCTCCTTTCATGCAAGAGGGTTGCTGTGATAGCATTTTTCTTTACAAGCAGAATTGGAAATACAGAAATAAATTACAGAGAACCAGGATGTCTTCTGTCAGGATAAATGTTTAATGAGAACAAGGTTGTGCTCATTCGGAGTCACAAGGACTGATACTGATGTACTGTGTGTATGCTAATTTTAATATATAAAATACATGCTTGAACTTAAAAATGCAGAGTGAACAGCCTCAAGGGCAAGTGTGTATTAAGCCTCTGACAGCCCTCTCTGAAGGTGATGATAATGTGAAAGTTTCTTTTTTTCCAAGCCATTTTAATTCACCCAACAATCAGTCAGGAAACGCAGAAGTGTTCTTCCAATCTGTTCTTGGAGAGGTATATTTTTTCATATTGCATCCAGACCCTGTTCCCTCTAAACAGTACCTACAGTACATGAATTTTTTTCTTTCTTTCTTTTTTTTTTTTTTTTCCTTACTGCTAATTTAAATTAAAAAGAAAAAACCCGAATAGTGATACTCAAATTTTTCTTTTGTTTGAACAGCATGTAGGAATTAGAGCAAAGTGTGTCTGTGTTGCTGTGTATGATCATACTGGCTAACATGAGTTACCTGGTGACTGTGACAAGTTAACTGCAACTTGCAAGTTCTTTGAAAACATAAATAGGACCAAAAGGCATGATTTATGGATTTTTAGGTTATCTTTCCCAGGATATGAAATAGACAGGCTTGCATGATTGCATTATTCAGTACTTCAGATAGCAAAAAAAAAAAAAAAAAAAAAAAAAAATCCTTTTTTTTTTTTTCCTTACCACTTACAATTCTTAAATAATTGGTCAGTCTGTTGCAGCATCCACGATTTTTCATGTCTGCACAACTTGTCTTTTAAACCATGGGGTCTCTTGCTTATTACTTCACTGATCTTGGCTTCTTACTATTCTTCCGTCTTACCAAAAGCCTGTGCCTTTCCCTTTTTAATATCAGATCTCTCTAAATTTTTGTTTGCCTGCTTGGAGAATTTCCTGCTCTGTAGATCTATCTGCCTGAAGGTAAAATCAATTTTACCAAAAATTGCTCCAAAAGTAATGCCTTCTATTTATTTCCATGGAAAGAACAGACAGATACAAAAAGCACAATGACACTATTTGATAGAGCAAATTCTTGGCTACAAAACACTGCTTTTTGATGTAGTTGCCACCATTACCTGATTTGAGCAGATAAGCTGATAGAGACTCTTAATTTCGTGGTGTGACAGCAGTGCACAGCCATCTGGAACATGGCTGGACTTTCATGCTGCTGTACTCCGCTGAAATTCACCACCCACTGCCTCGTTGTGCTCACAGCTGCTGTTTGGTATCCATAAATGTTCAGCAAGCATTGATGAATGTCAACAGGTGCAATTATTTCCACATGAAGGATTTCAGTGACACACCTTTGCACTTCCTTATCGGGCATCATTTTATCAGACTGCTCCTCTGCTGCTATCTGTCACACAGCAAAAAAAAAAAAAAAGTAAGGGAATATTGATGGGAAGGTTCAACCTCTACAGCCATGTCACTATCATGACATGCTTCCGGTATCATGGACTAAAAGAACAAAATAGGAGGCATTACTTTTGGAGCAACTCCCATAGTTTCCCTGCTCAAAATGCTCTTTAGAATACCTTTTAACTTTCCAAAGCACAGTCATTAAGGCTATATTATCTCTCGGTTGCTTTGTAAGTGTCTTCAGACTGGAGAGTGGTACATAATGGAGGCCTCTAAAGATTATTTCTAATTCACTGTGCATTGATGTGTTCATTGGTTTATCCAATCTATAAAATGGAAGTATAAATAGACTTTCAAATCATTACGTAACAGTAGAATTGCCTACCATTTATATAGAAGACACTGGTTGTTCCCCTGTACAGCCTCTAATGCATTTTGTGAACTTGGATGACCTCTCTCTGCTTCAGTTTTTTTCATTTCTAGAATTGAAATAGTGGGATTTGCCTAACTAACATTCATAGTGAAAGGCTCAGTATATGTAAAATGCTTTCTAATTCACAGGTTGAAAGGATTGGGATACAGAAACATTTATATTAAAGTTACTGCTAAAGAAAAATCTCAGATATTTGATGTGGTAGGAGATTTTCACGTATTTAAAATAAGAGAGCAGACATACTACGTTAAAGCAGTAGCTGTAGACTGAGATCAGAGCAAACTGTTGAGGAAAAAGCTATTATTTCTTTGTCTGGGTCTGCTTTCGTATGCTTCTGTTTAGATAAGGACTGTAATACAATCTGTTCTCTTTCATTGTTTGGTTTATGCAGGCACAGGCTTGCTACAGGAAGTGGTTTATCTAGTGAGTCAGGGAGCTGATCCAGATGAGATTGGACTAATGAATATAGATGAACAACTTCCAGTCCTAGAGTACCCTCAGCCTGGTCTGGACATCATCAAGGTACAATTTATTACAAAGAAACTCACTCAGCATTTGGATATCTTTTTGTAGCTTCATGTTTATCACTTCATCTCATCCTGTGCCCTTGTCCTTGTTCAGTTTGTTGGAATGATTCAGAGTATTATTACGTTATTTTGAAGTTGGGTTTATTAATCTTGATTATATTCCAGTGCTTTAAAACATATTTCTCAATGTCCTAAACATATTGACAACAGATTTCTTGAAGAAAGGAGTTATGTAAGTGGAAGCTCTCCAAATGAGACTGATTTGCTCTGATCCTTTCCCTGAATTTGCAGAAGAACTACAAATGCAGAGATCTGTGAATCTGTAGACACTCTACTCTGAATTTGAACATACAGCTCCCAAGAGACTCAGAGTCTGTGGATCTATGAACTCTGTAGTGGAGTTAGAGGAGTTTGGAGTATTTTGCATGAAATGACTTTGGCATTGTTAAAAGTTACTCAGATTAGTGGCATGGCATGTTAAGTGTGATCTTGTTATTGCTCTAACTACTTTAGATACAGGTCTAATCATTCCAAGATATGCAAAATACCAGGCTCCATCTGAAGGCTGCTACAGTGCTTGCTGATTTGAGCTAGCTAAGGCTAGTATGGATAGATCAAAGCTGGTTCCAGTCACTTACTACTGCAGCATTTGGCCCTCTTTAGGATGATTATTCAGGGGCCAGAGATTGCTTTCCTTTTTTGCTTTGTGACCCTAGTCTAGTGAGACCTCAGTGATGTGTCAATGCAAATAAGCAGGAGCAATAGTGAGAGGTTTAGTTTGAGATCACGCATTGTGGATACTCTGCTAACAACTCAATCCAGTAGTAGTTTATGCAGATTTTAACTACTGGAAGATGATCTTGTCATAAGACAATTTTTTTTTTTTTCCAAATTATTATTGAAAAATACCTTTAAAAGTGTTTATGTACTCAGGTAAACCTTTGAATTGTCTGGGTCCAATTCTGAGGCTAAAATAAGCTTTGGATTATAATTTTGAAGTTGAAAAATTAAGGATAGGGTTTTTTGAAGCTGTTCATTCAGCCCTTCTAATGTTTTTCACTGAATTTTAGTGGGAGTGTCAGTGAAAACAAGGTCAGTTTTATGCTAAGAATCTTCAACCCTTCTAGTCTTCCTAAGAGGATCCTACAAATTGGAGTAGTTTCCAAGATCCATCCTTTTGGTTTAAAACAGATGAAATTCTCTGACCTAATTTCTAGTCCAGACCCCTATTAATTTAAGAAGTGAATTTCTGCATGTGGCTCAGTAAAGTAAAGGACATCAGTTCAGGAGAACTCAGGATGTGCCAAAAACTAATACTTAGTTTCTTTGCTTTATTTTAGGAACTGACATCTCCTCGCCTCATAAAAAGCCACCTACCATATCGTTTTTTGCCTTCAGACCTCCATAATGGCAATTCAAAGGTAAGAATTAATTCATGCTTGTCTAACTGAACCAGCAGCAATTATTTATGTGCTTAGGGAAACGGGAAAAACAAACTTTCATTAAGATGATTTCCCTCCTTTGTCGTAGGTAATATACATGGCTCGCAACCCCAAAGACCTGGTGGTGTCTTATTACCAGTTTCACCGCTCCCTAAGGACCATGAGCTACAGAGGAACATTTCAGGAGTTCTGCAGAAGGTTTATGAATGACAAGTGTAAGGAGTGACTGTCTGTGCGCATGTTGTTACACATTTATTTTCATCTCTGCAAGTACAAAAATGAAGTAGATAAAGATGCATTTATTTTGTTTTATACTGCAAGGAGGGTACTAGAGATACAGTGCTGCGTGAGCTTAGATTTGTCTGTGCAAACTGTGGCCATATCTTGTAAATAACTGTCTTACAATATTTGACCCTGTGGGATCAATTGTGTTTGACTTCACTCAGGTAAATTCTAGTTTGCATGAGACTGAGCTCATGCATCAGTAGGAATACAGTAGTAAGTTCACAGAATCACAGAATCACCCGGGTTGGAAGGGACCTCAAGGATCATGTAGTTCCAACCCCCCTGCCTAGCAGGGCCACCAAACACACACATTCAGATCAGGTTGCCCAGGACCCTGTCCAACCTGGCCTTAAACACATCCAAGGACGGGGCATCCACAACCTCCCTGGGCAACCCGTTCCAGGGCCTAACCACTCTCCTTGTATAGAACTTCCCCCTAACATCCAAAAGTTACCTGTAAGAAGGTAATTGCAGGCTGAAAATTTACTACTGTAATGTAACTTGTGTTACAACAGCTCATCAGCTGCTTGCTCAGTAACTTCTGTGAGTGAAGGCTGTTTCATTACATACCAACCCACTGTGTTCCCTTCAGGCTGCACTACCTTAAGTAGCTCCATTGCACGAACTTAGTAACATTACAGGGAGTGAAGGCTTGTTCTCATTTAAGTAGCTGTCACTGAGCTTTTTGCCAATGGATTGCCATGCTTTGTAGCTAGCAAGATCAAAAAACAGAACAATGCAGGTTTTTTTTACTGCATTCTCTTTCTCTATAAAATCTTCTTTATGCACCCTAATGTGATGTTAAGAAGTCACAAGACACTTTGGTCTGCTCTGAGACAAGCATCTCCTCTAGATCCAGAAAATGTTATTTTGGGGGACTTGATGCTAAAGAAGCTGCATAATACTAAAGGAAAGGAAAAAGGTAAAAGCCTGCCAATGGAGGTTAGTTAACAGGCTTTATAAGGCTTGCCACTTTCTTTTGTGCAGGAGGGTAAATATCCTTCCATTCCCAACCCACCTTCAACTTTTTTTTCTGCATTCCCCTAGAATGGGAATCTTGTCTGCAACCCATGAGCAGGAGCTTCTACATTGGAGACATATTAAAGATAGGTTCTTCTAAGATGGGAGGAAGGTTCTTCATTCTCTTTCATGTAAATATCCCAGGAGTTATTTAGATCTTTATCTTATAGCAGCTATGTGATTTGTCATTACCTTCTGGAGTCAGTAAAACATTGCAGCGTGTTCTGTGTCTGTAATTATGCAAAGTGAGTGTTTTGTAATACAGTAAAAATGGCACTTATTTGAGTGATTTCATCTCATGGAAGCAATATAGAAGCAAAAAAAGTAAGCATTCAAAGTAGTGCAAGAAGGAGAAGCATTAAATCCAAATGACACAATCCCATTTTTTTAACCCCTTATCTTATATCTGTCCATCTGGAAACAGATTTAGTACATGCTAGCTCTTACGCTAATGGGTGATTGATTTTGAATATGCTAATTCTTTGTCACTACCCTCTGGAGCTTAAGGGAATTTCTTACATAAAATGCAGGTAAACTCTATTATCATAATGTTAACAGATTCTTGCCCTGTGCAGTTAGGAGCAGCTAGCAAAAGGGTTTTTTGCTTGACTGATGTGTAAGCTTCTTTAAAATTATAAAGAATAGAAATTATGTTTAATGCTTTTCTGAAGTTGTTTTGTTGTAAGGATAAAAATATCAATACTGAGAAAATGTGAAGAACTGCTCACTGTATTTGCTTAGCTTCTACCTTGATTATCTGAGATACTTTGAGGAAGTGCCATTGTGCCATTGTGTCCAAGAAGGTATCCTGGGATACGTTAGGAAGAGCATGGCCAACAGGTCAGGTGATCCACTTCCTCTACTCTGTTCTGGTGTGGCCATATTTAGAGTGCCAGTTCTGGGCTCCCCAGTTCAAAACAGAGAGGGATCTCATAGGAGGAGCTCAGTGGAGAGCCACAAAGATGATAAAACTCTTGGAGCATCTCCCATATGAGGCAAGGCTGAGTAACCTGGGTCTGTTCAGCCTGGAGAAAAGAAGACTGAGAGGCGGATCTGATAAATTTTTATGAATAGCTAAAGGGAGGTGGGGGGCAAATGGATGAGGCCAGACTCTTCTTGGTGGTCTGTAGCAATAGGACAAGGAGTAGAGCCTAGAACTTGAATGTTGAAAGTTCCATACAAATATTTGGAAGATCTTCTTTAGTGACGGAGCACTGGAATGGGTTATCCAGAGAGGTTGTGGAGCCTGCTATGGAGATGAATTCAAGACCCATCTGGACATCTACCTATACAGCCTATTGTAGGGTACCTGCTTCAGCAGGCGGGTTGGACTTGATGATCTTCTGAGGTTCCTTCTAACCTATGCAATTCTGTGATTCTGTAATGCATTTCTCCTTTGCTTTCCTTTCTGATACTGTTGGCAGCAAAACATACTTTTAGATAATAAATGCCAGTGTCTGTACCTCTGCTACACACAAAGATAGACAAAAATCAGTCAAATGTGGATTTTGTCAGAGAAGTGGAAAATAAAGCAGGAAAAAAATTGAGGGGATTGGAGCTTCTATTAACCACTGCCTCAGCAGTGCTGGGAACATGGGCCCTCCTGGTGTACCAACTTAGCTACAATATATCTGAGAGCATGTTCTGGAATATCTACCTAGGTTGCATGGAAATGCTAAGAAAGTAACAACAGAAGAGAATAAGTCTTAGATTTTAGAGGAAGCAAAAGATAAATAGAATATTCTATTGGTACACCTTTAGTATTCTGAGAATGACAGTGAAGCATATTACTATGTGTGTTTCTTCAATACTTGTGTAATAAAGAAAAGATAATGGCTGTTAGCAGTTCTTTGTCCGTCACAGCAGATGCTTTATGGAATTTTCCACTGTATATGGATTTCCATTACATATGTTGTCTGTGCTTTGAGTAATGGAAGGTGCAGTCTGATAACGCCAACTGCAGGAATTTGCACAGGTCAGAGCCACTGAAAATTTACTTTTTGCAAATATATCTCTGTAATTTTTATATTGGCTCAACTTTGGTGCAGTAGTCAGGCATTACTAATACTGAGCTCCCGAGAGGCCCATAGTGAAATATGGTTGCACTTTCAGTTGAGTATTTTTTCTTTAGGTTAGGTTAGCTCTTTTGAATATTCCACACTGGTAGAAATGTTCTTTTCCAATTAAGTAAGTCACTGTGCATGGCAACGGAGCAAAACCAGACAACTCTCTTAAGGCTGTTAATCACCCAAATTAATTTAGTTTTCATTTTTACATTTTTGAAGGGGAATTAATAACAACAGTATTAATATTTCCTCATGCCAATCGTAATATCTTCTGTATCTATAGTAGGATATGGTTCGTGGTTTGAACATGTCCAAGAGTTTTGGGAACATCATATGGATGCCAATGTACTTTTCCTCAAGTATGAAGATATGCACAAGGTAGGTTAGATGTAACAAAGAGGCATTTTAAACACTTTAAATGTCATAACATGTAAAACATATGAAGTTTAAAAATTGTTTCTTGTGCCCGTGTTTGAGCTTTCTAATCTCTGATACCATTTTTAAAGCAGTGGCATTCATAGCTTCCATGAGCACTGTTGTAAACCTAGTAATTTATTCAGGAATCTACCTGCTTGTATAGGTGGTCAACAGTTCACACAGAGCAGGTGCTCTTGCTACACATCCCTTGACTTTCATTTAAAATGAGTGTCTTATTGTGTGTTCTGTATCAGTGAGAACTGAAGTCTCTCTCATTAGGGGTTTGTCTCACATATCTCACAATTATTCTGATTATTTGGTTGTCCTTACTGTCAGCTGTGAATCTGTCTTAAAAACAATTTGAGGTAATGATGTAGCATGAGGTGAACTTCTAGGGTTGTTACAGCATGCTGGCTGATAAATCCACTTTATTTTTAATCAGAAATGTAATGAAAGTACTACATTGAACATCATTTCCCATTTCCTATATAGCAGTAATATATTTTTGAGGATTAATAAACATTTTCAAAGTGAGCACTGTTCCCAAGGGTTCATCTTGGGACTGGTACTCTTTAACATCTTTATCAATCACACAGATGATGTGATTGAGTGCACCCTTGGCAAGTTTTCTGATGACACCAAGCTGAGTGGTGTGGTTGGTACAGCTGAAGGGAGGGATGCCATGCAGAGGGAGCTTGATAAACTCAAAAGGTGGGCCCACATGTACCTAATGAGGTTCAGCAAAGCAAAGTGCAAGGTTTTGCACTTGGGTCAAGGTAATCCCAGATACGTATGCAACCTGGAAGAAGAACACCTTGAGACAGCCCTGCTGAGAAGTACTTGGGGATCCTGGTTGATGAAAAACTGACATGAGCCAGTAGCGTGCTCTTGTAGCCCAGAAGGCCTGTGGTGTCCTGGATTCTGTCAGAGAGGAGTGGCCAATAAGGTGAGTGAGGGAGGTGATTGACCCCCTCTACTCTGCCCTCATGAGGTTCCAGCTGGTGTACTGTGTCCAAGACTGGGGCCCCTAACATGGGAATGGTGTGGAGCTTTTGGAGAGCGTACAGATGAAGGCCACAAAGATGATTATAGAGCTGGAGAACCTTTCCTATGAAGACTGGCTGAAGGAGCTGGGCTTATTCATCTTGGAAAAGAGAAGGCTGCAGGGAAACTTCATTGCAGCCTTTTAATATTTAAAGGGAGTTTATAAACATGAGGAAAATCAACTTTTTACAAGGGTACATAGCAATAGGACAAAGGGGGATGGTTTTAAACTAAAGGAGGAGAGGTTTAGATTTTATGTCAGAGGGAAGTTTTTTACTGAGGGAGTGGTGAAGTGGTGGCACAGGCTGGCCAGAAGTGTTTAAGGGGACCTGGGCAATCTGATCTAGTACTTGATCTGCCTGTGGCAAGGGAAGTTGGAACTTGACGATCCTTGAGTTCCCTTCCAACCTAAAGCATTCTATGATTTCTATGATATTTGACTGGAAAATTAATGCAGACATAGGATGAACCCAGCTCCTATGTCTAAACCTCCAAAAAGGCAAGAGCAAGGTAGAACTCAATAAAGCTGAATAAATATACAATTTCAGCTTATATTTTTCTTGTACTTTCTGACAGAAGATGTGGTGAAGCAGAATAATGATGCTAATTTGGTAGCAGTGATTTAAAACCCACAATTTTGAATAACGTTTTCATTCTCATCTGTGCATTGAGGGATGCTGCTGAAAGCTGGTAGCATCACAGCATCTGTGTACCTTCCTGCTTGTCCTCCTCTAATTACTTGGAATGTGAGGGCTTATTCTCAGCAAATCAGAAGGTGGCAGCATTTTAAGACAGTGATGCTTCTGGAACTTCTTCATTGGTATTTTTCACATTCATCATGATGAAATGGTTTTGAAATATTGAAAATCATTTTATAAATTCACTTGAAATACTGCAAAATAAACTCATCTTTAAATGCTCTCTTACAGGACTTGGCAACAATGGTTGAGCAATTGGTGAGATTCTTAGGAGTTTCTTATGACAAAGCACAGCTGGAATCCATGGTGGAACACTGCCATCAACTCATTGATCAGTGCTGTAATGCAGAAGCACTTCCTGTTGGCAGGGGTATGTTTAAAACCCACAGTAAAAATCCTAAGAGTGGAAGTTGAAAAAAGCAACTGACAGCTTAGAAACCTTCAAGATATGTTAAGGTGTTGGCAAAATGTTGATACATAAATGATGAGAGGAAAACTGATTTTTGGTGTAATTTTGGGAGTTGTTTTGTAACAACGATAGAAATGACTAAAAAGAACAGAAACATTCAAGCTCAGCAGCTTATATGCAACACCATCCAAACTGCTCTGTTTAAGCAGACAAGATGTCTTTGGCTTAATTCAACTGAATATACTATTGATGTTGAGAAGACCACTTAGCTCCTTCTGACATTTGGAATATCAAAGCATGTACAATTACTCGTAGTTTGTCCTGGCTTAAAAACCTTTATATGAGATTCTCTGGAATAGCAGGTAATTCTAATTTGAAGTCATCAAATGGCAAGAACATATCGTTCTTCTCATGTGCTTTTTTCATTGTCTGCCTTGGCTGTCTAAAATGTGTGTAGCTTATAGATGTTTGTTCTTTTGAGGCCTTTCTGCAGGAATCCAAAGTGCTCTTTGATCTAGTCTAGTCCTTCGTTAGTGTAATAAAAATCAATTCTTTTCTAATTCTTCTTTCTGATAAGCATAGAAGAATAAACTCAAGAAGCCCTTCAACTTACTTAACATAGCACTTAACTCTTTTTGAAAATGAGGACTTAAGAAAGCGATGGAGAGTTCCTGTGTCAGCTTCACAAGTGCCTTTTCCAAAGTGAAATCAAACTAAAGAGATCACTTTAGCCACTCATACAATTTGACTTGAACTGGAACTTTTGGTTCCCCTCGTTTATCTGTCTGTAGCCATGTTACCACTTTTTGTTACAGCATCATGCATAAAGCTCATGCTTATCATGGCTGCAGGGTCTTTTCAGTGGTTGTGGTTTAAAGGTTATTGTCCCTTATGCAGGCAGTGTGACCTGAATACTTTGTTCTTAGGTTTCTGTGTAGGAGCCCTTTCCACATGACTTCTCTCAGCCAATCTTGTTGTTATCTGCAAGTTTTCTTAACTGTAATTTTTACACGTATTTTCAAATGTCTGATAAAAACATCAAATATCATCAGTCCTTCTTGACTACTTATTTTAAGTAGTTTATCATACATTTATCATACATTTTGTTTATTGGTGTGGGGCTGGCTGACAGATATCCACCAAGCTGCTTTCTCAGTTCCCTTCAGCAATATTGGTGGATCAAAAAGAATGAAAAAGCTAATTGGTCAAGATAAAGAAAGGGAGATTGCATCACGGGCAAACTTGGGGAAGATCAATTGATTTCCAATTAAAAATTGAGTATGATAGTGTGAAACAAAACAAAAAACACCTTTTTCTCATGCCCTTTTCCCTCAAGTCTTGACTTCAGTCCTCATTCTCCCACATCTTTCCAACGCTGAGTGGCACAGGAGGAATGGGGAACCCGTTAACAACAGTTACTTTCTGCTGCTGTTTTCTCTTCAGACTTTTCCCCTGCTCCAGTGTGAGAATCCCTCCCACAGGACACAGCCTTTCACAAATTGTTACACTACAGGAGTTTCCAACAGGCTGCAATTCTCAAAGAATCATTCCACCATGGGCCTCATCATGGGGTACAGTACTTCAGGAAAAAACTGCTATAGCGTGGGTGACCCATAACAAGCTTCAGCATGGAAATCTGCTACATCGTGGTCCTCTAGGCTGCAGGGGGACAACCTGCACCACTACAGTCTTGTCCACGTACTTGCAGGAAAATATCCACTCTGGCATTTGGAACAACACTTCCTCCCACTCCTTTTTTCCTCACTTTGTGTTGCTTCTCTCATATTTTTTTTACCTCCTCTCTTACAGCTGTTTACTCCTTAAATTCATTATCATGGAGGCACTGTCAGCCAGTAGTGAGTCTGCTTTGGAGCCATCTGGAACTGATTCTGTCTAGTGTGTGGAGCAGCTCCTGCGCTCTTCTCACAGAAGCCACCTTTGCAGCTTCCTCAAACCTTTCTGTCTAAACTCAAAGAACATTTTATAATATGCTAAATAATACATAATATACTAAAAAAACACTAAAATCACATGCCTTAAAAAAGTCCATTGTATCTTTGCAATCACCTTTAATCAGTCAGGCTGTAATCATATGAACATTCGGTCAGGTTTGTGTGAGAGGATCTGTTTCCCATGAAAGCAGGTTTACTGATATTCTATACTGCCTTTGTCTTTTTTTGGCAGAGCTTCATGCCAGTTTTCATTACCCTGCCCAGACTATGGTCAGAGTAACTGACCCTCACTAATTTGTATTCTGTGCATGTTGCCACGTACTTTTCAGAATGTCGTACTTTGAAAAAGGCGTTGCTCAAACATCCTTGCTTTTATCTGTGAATTTGTGAACCTGGCACTGAAAGGTTGTTATTATTACGTAGAAGCTGTACACTCTAGTTGTTACAGAAGGATCTGGAAGATGAACTTCTATGAGCAGTTCTGTAACTGTGATATGGCACCTCTTTTGCTCCAGTGCAGTTATGTTCTGGTAAATGATGAGTTCTTGAAATAAATATCTCAAGATTGCTAGCTTGAATTAAAATTCTGGTAAGGGTGAAAGACTGGAGTTTTACTGAAAGACCTCTAGTTTTCAGCCCAGTATCCACAGTGTAGTGTGTTTTTCTGCTGTTAGATATCTTAACTCTCATCCTACTCTCACCCCACTTCAAACTGAAAATTCAACATGTAACACAGCGTGCATTTTGTGTGAAAACCACAAACCATCTCGTTTACAGTAGAATTTTACAGCAGGTTACCTGACTACCTGACTACTACAGCAGATTACCAGCCTACTTCTTGGCTGTGAAAACAAGATCAAAAAATGAGTCTGGTAAGGCATCCTGAGCACCTTGGAGTTTCAGGCAAGATTTTGCAATCAACAGAGCCTCCTCTGTTCAATTGTGTCAAGTTACACGGAAACCTAGGTTTGTACCTAGCCTCTGCTCTCTTAGAGATCTGTGGAGCAGCATCAGCGACTTGCTGTGCACAGCTAAAATCCCTCCTCCTTGTCTAGTGAAAGCCAGAAAGGCAGTTGTGGAAGGAAGGTGAGGCTATAATATCAGAAAAACCAGAGAAAAGAGAATAGAGCTGCTGCTGAGGCCTTCAGCAGGCAGAAAGGTCAGCTTTTGTCCCCACTGCCCAGTTCACCCACACAAATGGGGCAGTGCCTGCTTTTGCTGCGTGCACACTTCCATATGCAGTGTTAGTGTTCGCTGTTTTGTAGTAGAGCCTGCAAACCCCCGAAGTTCTGAGCCTCTTATTCTTATCTTCTACAAATCTTTCAAAAAAGATCCCTCTGTTTTTTAATATGCAAGAAAGGCAGCTACTGCAGCAAATTTGATATTTTGTCATTTGCTCTCTATGTGCTTTTTATTAAAAATATTCTTATTTTGAATTTCTTTTGTTCACTGTCTTTGGCTTTTACAACATTTTGTTACTTCAGAATGTAGCTTCATTAACGGAGCTTTGTTCTTCTGTTCATTTGTGTGACAAAGAATTCTGGCAATAACATGACAGCTTATTGTAATTTGTTTCAAATATTTTTAATTTGTCATTAGTTACATTTACTTTATTTTGCTTTATTTTAGTTCTTCATTTTTTTTTCTTTTAGCACATTGATCTTTACTCTGAAGATAACCCTGAGCTTCTGTGAAAGCAGAAAAATGATTAGATATATTACTTATATTTGAGTCATAGTTTACACAGTTGCATGATTCAAATCATAAACCAGGTGGGTGACTTTTTTTGACAACCTATCCATTCATATGGTAACAAAAAACATGTTACAAATAATCTACTGCATATGCCCTTTATAATACCTATGATTTGTTTGTATGTGTTGTTAGGGAGATTCAGAAATTAAAAGTTTATCTTTCCCAAGCAGAGGAAGAAAATGTTTTATTAACATTGTTGAAATGGAAATACGGGCTTTTATGCAATTATAGTTGTGAGAATACAACTAATTTTTATTATCAGATATTTATGGTTGCAGGAAATGTTTTAAGTCTCTTTGATAAAGGAGACATTTTGCAAAAGAAATATGTGTGATGTATTTTCTGTAACTTTCATGTTCTTTTGACCTTTGGATCCTGAAAGCAAACTGCAACACTGTCAGACCTGTAGGCGTTTTGGGGCAGTACTTTTCATGCAATGGTCCTTGCCACACATACTGCATCATCATGCAAATGTGTAATTTATTGAGGTTTCAAACAGTTTTGTCTTACGGCTCGATTATAGAGTTGCTGCATAAAAGCAATGGTAATTAAATTAAATGGGTATTCTTTGTATGCATCAAATGCATAATTAAGTTCCCTGCATGTAGTTTTGCTCTTGCTGTTATGATTAAACTCAGTGGTACCGCAGTCTCAGTTTTCCTTTCATTTATTCCAGCTGAACAAGCCTGGATTTTGTCTTTATTTATACCCAATATCAGTGAGACACCAACAAATAATCCTGACTGACTATGACATAAACAAAATCTGTTGCAAAGAATCAGCGCCTAAGGGAGCTCTAGCTTTTGGCTGGTGATTTCAGCAGTGTCAGCAAGTTATGTTACTAGCTGGCCTCAGTAGGCAATACTCCATACACTGAAGAAGTATTGTGTCCATAGCACATCCATTGAAAGCTTTCTGCTCCTTATGTACAAAATTAAATGGCACAAACTGGGTGTATAGTACACATTCTTTTCAATGGATATTATTTAAGTATTTAACAAACTGTCGCCCTCAGTTTTGAAAAGTCATCTGTAGAATTAATCTTTAAGTGTAAAATAATAGAATTTTGCTATGCTAAAATTTCATCGATATTCAGTAATCTAGTTAATGGTCTGTATTCTATGCACCGTTTGGGTAGTTTCCCAACCCATGTGTGGTACAGGCACAGTCATTTTGAAATGCATTGTTAGGTGATGGGATTATTAAACATCCTTACTTTGCACTGGCACCAGAAATCAACTTCTGAATTAACATCCAAAACAAGATCTGTATTTAATGCTCATTAAGGCTAGAGCAAAATCTTGTAATCTGATTTTTTTCTCGGATAATAGTCTCCAAATCCAGACCACAGTAGGGTACTCACTTCAGGGTTTTGCAAGAGTTGTAGCATCGGGCAAATGGGGAAGATACAAAGTAGCCTCAGGTCTTACTGAGGTTTCAGCGAAAGCTAATACTGGTCAGCTTCTCACAAATAATACTTTGTGCCCTGCATAACAAGACTGTAGAAATTTGGTATCCTGTCTGCTCTCTGACTTGTGTTCCCTCTCTATGTTTCAGGTCGAGTTGGGCTGTGGAAAGACATCTTCACTGTTTCAATGAATGAGAAATTTGATTTAGTATATAAACAGAAGATGGGAAAATGTGACCTCACATTTGATTTTTATTTATAAAAAATGCATGCATATGATATCCAGATATAGCTAGAAGTGCTTTATGCATTCATTTATTACCTGCTGGACAAACTACTGTAGCTATTATGTGTATCAAGATTTAAAGAAAGAAAATCAATCTAAGTAAACCATAACAGATACAGTTATCTTTGATCCTGAACAGCTGTTTATTTTCTGGTATTTTAATTCTTCATCCACACACAAGAACTTCCTAGACAATACTAGAATATTCAGCTGCTATGGAATGTATTATATCAGTATAAGGTATGTATCATATATGCAACTAGAATGTACACCTTTTCAGCCCCACATTGATTATTTAATATTTTATAAAAGCTTTTCACTAGAACCTAAATAGCTGTCCATAAACCAAATAAATTATTTCAGAGGGAATCAAGTAACAGGCCAAAACTGTATGCTAGAATGATCTCAGGGGTTAATCTCATCATATTTATTTTTATAGCTGGTAAATCAAGTATAAATAAATCCCATTCCAAAATAGTAGCTGATTAAAGTGGGGTTCACACTAAGTTCTGCGCACCCATATCTGTGTAATTTCTGAGTAGGTTCTGTGTACTGGCATACTCTGCAAGACAGGCCTTGTTATGAAATACAGCTGTGATTGTCACTCTAATCACAAAACCCACCCACGTTTCAGATGGATGTCTTCCTGATGGATGAACCTGTGTGACCTGGTTTGGGGAACCTGGTTTGGCAGGGGGGTTGGTCTCGATGATCTCTAGAGGTCCCTTCCAACCCCTACAATGCTGTGATTCTGTGAAGTTCAGCTCCATGCAGAAGGTGAGAGAACAGAAGCTTTTTATGTCCCCAGCTCTCACTCGGTCCATCAAAACTGGGCTAAAAAGCATAACATCTGATGCAGAGGTTTTTCTCCAGGAATCAGGCTGACTAATGTCAGTTTCCTGTGTAGATCTGAGTTTCACTTGTTAGATAAGGAAGAGAAGATAAGGTGCTGGATATCCTCAAGTTCCACCAAAAGTTAAAAGCACGCAATACTATTTGCGCTACTGGACTCCATCACACCTCACTTAAGGCTGGTTGTGTGTGACACACTAAGTAGGGAGAGGAAACAGCAGCACTGAAGAAAGAGAGTTTAAAAATACATCACCAGGTGGGAGTAGTGTATGCATGATAGTTTCAGTAATTGTAAGCTATGACTTGTCTGGATTATAATCAGAATTCAAGTTTATTACTTTATCTTTTTTATTTTCTATGACAGGTATGCAAACAGCCTGAAGTAGTCTACTATTGCTGTAAAGCTCTCCAGAATGATTTTATGCTGTTAGGTAATGACATCAATGCCTTTCAGGTTCTCAGCTGCAGGAGGCCCATTTTTGCTAGTCAAATATTCAATCTCACCAAAAGCTGTGAGGAAGGACTAGCAGATTTTTAGTGTTTCAGTTCTGTTGGGAAACAAACTGTCAGTTCAGCTGGCAAGTGGTGTAGCATGATGTGGCTTGACAGCACTTTTCCTTGTATATTTGTGAGTGAAAATGCTTTCTGTGAAATTTTATTTCTATTTTTATATTTTTAGTACTGTATGAATATTAAGCACTACACATTATACTTCTGTGCTTGCTCGCTTATTGAATAAAAGATGTGTTCCATGCGTTGTGGTTTGCTCATTTTGTAGCCCTCCTATTCATCTTGGGAGATGGATCCTCTTCACTACCAACACCTCCAGACTTAAGACAGAACAACTGCAGAAACACAATATCAAATCAGACCATTGCCTGACCCTGTGAGCTGTTTCTGACACTGCTAGTAACAAATGCCTATGCAAGAATGTAGTAGAGAGCATAGCATTCTCTGAGCATCTTTGTGTTTAGTAGCTCTTTGTGGAGTTTTTCTTCCTCTGTGCTGGAATTGACAGCATTCTGTGGTAATAGACTCCACACACAGTGCAGAAAAAGGACTTCCTTTGTTTGCTTAGGGGCTGCCATCACACAGTATAATTTGATGTTCCTTTGTTCTTGAATTGTGGTGGCTGATACAGTCACTGTGCCATCCACTCAGGATTTTACACTTCTGTCTTATCTTACTTCTGTCTCCCAGGCAGCCCTATTCTGGAGTCCTAGACTGTCATACAGAAGGCCAAAACCCACAAATTGGTAAGTCTTCAAGAAGGCAGGAGCAGAAGGAATAGTTGTCTCCTGTGTCTTGCTACTGAGTGGACAAAATTTCCCCACACTTAATGTGAGTTTGAGGCAGAAGAAAGATTTCATTAGCACAAAAAATCCACTGAAGTTGCTTTAACGTAAGGACATACAAGTAATTTATCCTTACCAGTCACTTAAAAGGCTTCTTGTGTTTCTGAAGACACTAGTAGATCATATCCCCGTTCTCAAGCACAGCCCATCTCCTTTGCTGCAGAAGACAACCACCCTCAGCCCTCAATCAAAAGCTGGTGGCTTCTAAACCCACATTTTAACACTTATGTCTATGTCTGCTAATGCCAAATTTAGTATATGCAGTCACCAGCTAACAATCTAGAGGAGGAACGGCTAGTTCGCTCCAAAAAAACTACATACTACAGACAGCAAGAGCTTCTATGATAATCCACTGTGTATCTACAACTATTCTGGAACTCCATATATTAGACAACAAAGTTACTGTGTGCTAAGAATCTGCTTTCCACAAAGGCTCTCCTCCGCCAGAGTTCATCTCTCCAGTCCCTTGACCTCATTGCCCTGAGCCATTCGGTGAAATTCATTCAAACCAGAAGCCCGCCCAAAGCCCATTCCCATAGAAGCCATGCTGAAATTTTACCTTTGGATATCAGGTCTTTCCAAGCATTTCAATCTATTAAAAGCAATAGGTGGTGAACTCCATGTTTTGACAGTGTGAACCTTCAGAGCTCAACCAATGTCAGCATGACCCCTATACAAGTCCCTCGATCAAGTGCCCCAGGATGTATCTGTAGAGAATGCCTTACTGATGTAAACTGAGTGTAAATGAAAAACACCATAAAATTAACCGTTATTTTTCCCCCCTCAACATTCAAATTTGCTAATTCTCTTCTGCTAGCTGCTACAAAATTAGAAGTCACTGTTAGTGCGATTTATCATTGTTGTGTAGCTGGTAACACATTTAGTGGTACAAATCAACAAGATACAGGGGGAAGGTTTGGATGGTTTCATTGTAGTGGTACTTCAAATGGCCAGCAGTTGACCTGTAAAGCGCTGAGTACTCTTACTATTAATTGGTACAAATTGGCCTTCATTTGTCATCTGCCTTCATGGACACACCCAATACAACACCTCCCAGGCTCAGTCCTTCACTTAGCAGGTGCACATTAAGCAGCACTCAAAAATGCTAGCCAAAATTCTCTAGCTGCTACTTCTTAAAGAAATGGAAGCAAAGAAATGGGGCCAAAACCTCTAACCTGTTCTTTGTCAGCACTGGCTATCTACATTTGAAGCTTCAGCCAGGGGTGCCTAAAATATTGGCAGCATTAAGTGGCTTGCCTAAGTGCTGGCATGAAGAACCAAAATGGGAACGGATCTAGATAAAAAATGTTTGTGCAGTTTGGAATATAAGAGATTTAAGTATTCTTTGCAGTGAAGTTGGGTAGTAAAGACAAAGTATATGAGTGATCATTAAAGATTCTCAGTGTTTTTATATAAATTCGTATATACAACATCGCATAAACAGTTCTGACAATAATAATAAAGATTCATAGGCCCAAATCACCATTGTCATAAGCCATTCAGACTTGCTTGGATTCTAAGTAATGCCACTTAGTAGTTAAAAGCAAAGGTTTAGAGGGAGTCACATCATTTGCCTCTCCCATCAAAATACAAAGGCAAAATAGATTCAACAGCTGAATCAAATAATATTAACAAAACTACCACAGACTCAGTGACCCACAGAAAGGACATAGTACAGAAACAACTGTGTGTAATCTCACTGCATCCTTCTCAGCTATTAGTGTGTTCACTCACTGATTTCCTTTAGCCACAGGATCTGCAGACTGCTGTCCTCTAGTGTCTGAATCACAAAACGTATGCAGATGTGTATTTTCTGCTGCTTGTAATGCTGTATTTCACAAAGAGAAGACAGAAATAATTGTAACCAGCCATCTACTTTATTATGAAATGGAAAGGGGGTCTGCAAAACAAACACCTTCTTTTAAAAATAAACAGATCTCAGCATAATGAGGTTTAGACCTCAAGTGCTGAGTAACACTTTAATGAAATTGCTGTTCTGTCTTCAGGGAGCAGCAAAGAAATCAGCAGCAATTCCAGTCCATCTTGGGTTCTCTCTATATAGATAACCTCTCACAAATATGGCAGAGCTACAACAGATTCTGCAAGTAAACCAAAGAAAACCTCTTTTCAGACCTCCTGCTTAACTCATACACAGCTGTATATAACACCCAGCACCTTGAAAACATCTGAGCTGCATGGACTTGCAAGAATGCACGAATGCAAGAAAAGTTTACAAAAATGCAGGGTAAATTTTCTGTTCTTTATGACTTTACGTGAGAGTCATTCTCTGTTAGCCCGGTAGGATTCCTTACCATGAGCTAATTTTATAAACAGTGAAGCTGTTAATACCAAGAGACAAGAAGAAGCCTTTGTACTTCCTGTTAATGCAGGGACCTAATCGAGGTTCCTGCAACAAATCACTACTATAATTTTTCTGGATTTTGCAACTTCGTCTGCTAGTAAATCATAATGCCATAAAACAACTTTTGTTGGAGTTCTCCCTGTGCACAGATGACAAGCTCTGAGAATACATGCTAGAACAGTTTTAAAAGCCATCACTTGCAGCTGTCCTCTCTGCCTCGCTGTCAGAAATAGCCACTGTGGAGGGGAGACAGCAGATGCGAATGTGAGCTGCCTCCTCAGCTGCTGTAATGCAGTCTGACATATTAACTGAAACTGATACGGGCGGTGGTTTCAGTGTAGGCTGATCTGTGGGCTGCAGTTGCAAGGAGACAGAGCATGTCCTGCAGTCCTGCACCTCACACAGTAGTAGTCTCCTCAAATCATCATAAATCTTCTTCTATGAGCTACAAAGAACCCACCGCACGGATGTTAAACCCATGGTCACTAGCTTTGGTCCCATAATCCAGCCTGTGCCAACACTGAACATAATATAATAACGTAATCCTCACACACAGTGGCAATGCAGCCAGTGTAACTGTGTGCTGTGACCACTGCCTTCACAAGCTTTACCTCTGCTTCCATACAGCTGGAAGAAGGCTGCTGTAGACACATGAGCACAAAGCACTAGGCATGAGCACTCTGGTCAGAACAACAACAGAACCAAGGAAAACATCTGGATTTCAAGCCCCATGGTATTTTATTTATGCCTCATCAAAAGAACAGGGCTTAGTGAATACAGAAAAATGTATCAGAGAAAGGAAGGATGATGCTGACTACTCCCTGCCAAGGAGGTAGGACCCATACCCACAAAGGAGGGCCCATAGTAGGCTTCCAGAGCCCAGAAATCGGGGTTTCTGTGCATGGCAGGCCCCCTAGGGCACACTCATCCCTCCTTTGGCCACTCCATTGGATCTAGATGATCTTTTAAAGTCTCTTCCAAATCAAGAATCATTCCATGATTCTATTACTCAAATTCTTGAAGTGTTCATCCTGCAGGTTATCTGTCAGGACATACTGAACCTGCTTGTGGAAAACAGAAAGGCTGTGGATGCCCCATCCCTGGAGGCATTCAAGGCCAGGCTGGATGTGGCTCTGGGCAGCCTGGTCTAGTGGTTGGTGACCCTGCATGTAGCAGGGGGGTTGAAACTACATGATCATTGCTGTCCTTTTCAAGTCAAGCCAGTCTATGATTGTAAGATACCATGAATCTCCGTTCCTCGCTTTACAAAGGCAGTGTGAGCCCAAGCTGAGCCCCGCATCCAAAAGGGGCCCTCCTTACTGCAGCCATGCCAACGGCGGGCTCCTCTGCCCAATCAGGAGCGAGGAGCGTCGTTACTATGGCAACAGCGTCCCGGCAGCTGCAGAAGGCGGAAGTAGAGCGGGGTGTTGCCACCACCGGTGACTCTGCTTCCCGCCTCCGCTGGGCGGCATGTAACATCTGCACGTGCCGGGCCCAGAGCCCGCTAGGAGATTCGTTTGGGAGCAGCAGGATCCGCTCGGAGTGGAGTGACAGAAAGGTCCCGTGTCGTCCGATGGGAAGGCGAATAAAAAGGTTATCTTAGAAGGTGACTGACTGCTGTTTTATTGGCTAAGAAGTAAATGCACAGGCGGTGTAAGCAAGGGTGCGTGGCCTGGAAAGAGTACAGGGATGACCTCTGGAGGTGTAGAGATGTAATCAGAAGGCCGAGGTGCAGATGGAACTGAACCTGGCAAGGGATTTGAAAAATAACAAAAAGAGATTCTGTAGGTGCATTGGTCAGGAGAGAAAGGCCAAGGTGAGTGTATCCCCTCTGATAAAAGGAGAAGTGGTATCAACGAACACGGAGAAGGCTGAGGTACTCAGTGAGTTCTTTTCTTCAGACTTCACTGGGCAGTTGGGCTTCCGACATCTCACATCCCTGAACATCTAAGCAGAGGTTTAGGGAGCAAAATTCCTCCCGCTGTAAGCAAAGAGCAAGTCTGAGACCACCTGAAAAAACTGAAAAAGTGCAAGGCTTTGGGGCTTAATAACATATCTCAGGGTCCTAAAGGAGCTGAATGGTGTCGTTGCCAAGTCACTCTCCATTTTATTTAAAAAGTCATGGCTGACTGGTAACTGGAAAAAAGGAAGCATCACTCCCATTTTTAAGAAGGGTAGAAAGGAAGACCTGGGAACTACAGATCGGTGAGTCTCACCTCAGGGCCTGGGAAGATCATGGAGCAGATCCTCTTGGGAGCTATGTTAAGACTTAGGTAAGACAAGGAGACAGTCAGCATGACTTCACCAAAGGCAGACTGTGCCTGACTGGTCTGGAGGCCTTCAGCAATGGAGTAACATCATCAGTGGGCAAAGGAAGAGCAATTAATCTTGCCTACCTGGACATCTGCAAAATCTGTGACATGGTCCCACACCACATCCTTATCTCTAAGTTGGATTTGAAGGGTGGACTACTCAGCGGATAAAGAATTGGTTAGATGGTTGTAACCAGAGGATGTGGTGACAGGTCGTCCCTTCCTTAATTCTGTCTTGAAACCAGTGCTCAATATCTTTTATCAATGACCAAGACAGTGGGATTGAGCGAAGTCTCAGCAAGTTTGCAGATGACACTAAGCTGAGTGGTGGAGTTGATACAACAGAAGGAAGGGATGTCATCCAAAGGGACCTGGACAAGCTTGAGAAGTGAAGTCACATAGATATAATGAGGTTCAACAAGTGCAAGGTGCTGCACCTGGGCAAGGTGGGATCAAGGGCAATCCCAGGCATGAGTATCTCGCAACATATTGAGAGCAGCCTGCAGAGAAGTACATAGGGATTCTTGTGGATGAAAACCTGATATGAGCTGGCAGCAGGCAGCTGCAGCCTAGGAAGTCAACTGTGTCGTGGGCTGCACCAAAAGAGTGGTGGCCAGCAGAATGAGGGATGTGATTGTCCCTCTCTGCTCTGTCTGAAGCACTGTCTGCAGCAGATGGCCTGAGGGCTGAGGGGGCCTGAGGCTCCAAGCGCAAGAAAGACATGGAGTTGTTGGAGCAGGTCCAGAGGAGGGCCACAAAGGACTGGAGTACCTCTCCTACAAAGAAAGGCTGAGGGAACTGGGCTTGTTCAGCCTGAAAAACAGAAGGTTCCAGGGAGGTCTCACTGCAGTGTTCCAGTACTAAAAGAAGTTTTTAGACAAGATGAAGACTGACTTTTTACCTGGTCTAATAGTAATAGGACAAGGGGGAATGGTTTTGAACTGAAAGAGGGGGGATCTAGATTAGATTTTGGGAGAAAAATTTTTATTGGACAGTGTTTAGTGACTGGCACTGGCTGCCTAAGAAGCTGGGAAGCTCTACCCCTGCAGGTTTCCAGGCCAGATTGGATGGGGCCCTGGGCAGCCTGATCTACTGCGTGGCAACCATGCGCATGGCAGGGGAATTCTTTCTAGGTCTCGAAGGTCCCTTCCAACCCAGCCTTTCTATGATTTGTCTTATGATTGCCTCAGCTCTTGTTACTGTGCACCACTGTAAAGAGGCTGGCTCTGTCCTCTTTGTACCCTCCCTTCAAGTATCTGTACATACTGGTGAGCCTCCTTTTTTCTAGGCTAAACAGGCTCGGCTGTCTAAGCCTTTACTCACAGGAGATATGCTCCTGTCCCTCAGAATCATAGAATATCCTGAGTTGGAACTGACCTGCAACGATAATTGAATCCAATGCCTGTCTCCATACAGAACCACTCCAAAATAAAATCCTGTGTCTGAGAGCACTGTCCAAATGCTCCTTGAACTCTGGTACTTGTAATCATGCCCACTACCCTGGGGAGCCTGCTCTGGTGCTCAACCACCCCATGGTGAAGAACTTAGGAAAAACACCCAGCCTGACCCTCTCGACACAGCTCCATGCCATTCCCTCGAGCACCACTGCTGTCACCAGAGAGCAGAGATCAGTGCCTGCCCCTTTTTTTCTCTTCTGGAGAAGCACTGTGCAGAAACCGTCCCACTACCAGCATAAATTGGCTAGCAGTGATGTGCCTGTTGCTCCCCAGAGTATGAATGACTCTTTTGTCTGCTAAGGCACAGAGCCCCTAGATCCCTTTCCACAAAGTTGCTCTCCAGCCTAATCACCTAATCACTTGGTTGCATTATGATGTATTCTTTCCAGTGACCCCCTACCTCTCTCGTATGGTGGAGCTCAGAACTGGGCACAGTAGTGTGTAAACTATGCCTCATCGTATCTGAATATGCCAAAGAGCAACAGCTCCCAAAGCTCTGAGCTATAGAACATTGTCATCTCTCAGAATTTCTGCCAGAAGCTCACATAACAGTGCTTGCAATTGTAGTGCCTGTTGAAGCTGTATGGTTGCATGGAACAGAAGCAGACCCTTTAACATTGCTTAACATTGCCCCACAGGTCAACAGTGAGCCACGGTTACGAAACTGTTGTATATACCATGCAATACAGTCCCTATCTGATTGTTATTTTCCCAGCTGGCTTTTCTGTTTATACTTACAATATAGTTTGCTTTAGATTTCCTGGTGAGAAAAATTAATAACAGCTCTTCATAAAACACATTATAAAACTCAGAATTAGTGTAATAAACTGATGTCTTGTACATGTGTTTTTCTCCTGCAAAAGCTTAGAAGTCTAAACATTTAAGCAACTTCACTGTTCAATAAAACAGCAGGTGTTTTGTTTTTTTTTTCTAATGAAAAATGTTGTTTTTTTAATGATTTTGAGTGCATTAATGTGCATAGCCTTAAAGGTAGTGGCTAAAAGCATTTTTACTGACAATTCTTTGTTGTTTGGTAAATATGTTAGTTTACTGCTAGTTTCCTGCTCTAAACTGTATGAAAGTGCTCATGTAGGAGATAGCTCTTGATGACTAGAAGCAACCAGATGGAGTTCAAAGTATCAGTGCTTGTACTGGATGCTGCGACCATCAAAATCAGCAAATTACAAGATTTGCTCATTTCAAGAAATGATTTTTTTCTCTCATTGCTGTTTCCAGACACACCACTTCCTTTCATGTCCTATATTCTTGTATATTCTGATAATCCTGGTAGATACAGAGGAGACCATGGCCAGAGTGACAAACATGGAAGACTGAAGTGCCTTACACTCGTCGTCTGAAGGAGTCATATTTTCTCCAGGACCTCACTTTAAGCTAAACAAAGCATCATTGCATGGCAATAGGCAGTACTCAAATCAGCCACGTGTTTGTACTCAAATCTAAGCTCTCATAGCACTAGGACACTGAGTGATTGAAGGATTTTTATTTAGAGGACAAATTGTAACTTTCAAATAGCCTTGTCCTTTCAGTCCTTTCTGCACGATTTGTTCAGTGCTATCTTTCAGTGTAGCAAATTGTGATGGACAAAGAACCCTTCTGTCATTTGGAGTTTGGGGCACATTTCCTTCAGCACTTCGAGAGAAGTGCTCTCATGTAGATAAACTATGGTTATAGGATCCTGTAGACCATGGGTTTCCAACCTTTTTACTTGCCTGGACTGAAGTTGCTCCAAAAGTAATGCCCCCTCTATATTTCCATGGAAACTACAGCAGATACAAAGAGCACAGCAACTCTTCTTGATGGAGCAAATTCTCAGCTGCAAAACACTATTTTTCAGCATAGCCACCACCGTTTTCACTAGTAATGAACTAGTAATGAACAAAAGCCTGCGTGCTGTGCTTGTCAAAACCTGCACCAGTGAAGGTGATCCACTGTTGCCACTGCTGAAACACACCACCCACCATCTCATAATGCTCGCATCCACTGTGTGATCTCCATAAATGTTCAGCAAGTGTCCATGAATGTCAACAACTGCCTGTTTTTCCTCATGGAGGAATTCAGTGAAATGCCTTTGCTTCATCAACACTTCCATGTCAGACACTTTTTTGTCAGACTGTCCCTCTGCTGCCATCTGTCACATAGCAATAAGACATAATGGAATATTGGTGGGAAGGTTCAACTTCTGCTGCCATACCACCAACATCAGCCTCTGACATTGTGAGCCAAAATAATAAAATAGGAGGCACTACTTTTGGAGCACTTTTGAAATACGTAATATAATTAATGTACATAAATAAGAAAGCACATTTTATTTTTTAATATTTCTATTAAAACAGTTAAAAAAAAAAAAACAAGAACAACAAAAACAAAGAACTGGTCTGACATTTGTCTTTGGTTTTTGTGAAACAAATGCATCAGTTCAATGGCAGTGGTTGTAATTCTTAGTGAGCTCTCAAGGCACTCATCAGAGAGCCTTTTTAATTAAATGTTGCTCTTCCTGTGCTCCATCCATGACAATAGTTGTTCACAAATGCCAAATACTGCCAAAAGTGTTGACATGAATAAGGTGCGATTGTGAAGCAAGGGATATTATGTGGTAAGAGAGGTCTTACAAAAGTCTGGTAAAGAGGCACGTTCAAAATTTTGAGTTGAATATCACAGTTTCTCTATATTCTCTATACGTTAAGTTTGAAAACTGTATTTATGATGAAGGAAAATGAAGTTTCAAATATGTGAAAAAAAATTGATGATTTTTTTTTCTGGAATCTTGAAACCTGTACTCAAATTCCTTTATCAAAGTGGAAAGCACGGCTGTGTATTTTTCTCTGCCACAGAACAGTGTATCAAAACGCGTGCACTTATTTGCCATGACTTGAGTTGGCACTGCACTGAACACTGGATGTCCTGGATTCATCCAAGATAGTGTTAATAGCCCACTGATATTTGGTTGTTGCTGAGCGATGGTTGTGTGCCTGGGGCTGGACTGGGCTGCTTGGCAAGACAGAACCACCACCATGATGGTGTGGGGTTGGAGGAAGTCTCAGGATGGTCTGGGCCAGGCTGTAGGTTGTACGTTCCTGCTGTAGACCTAACAACATCAATCTAGATCTACTGGTGGAAAGAGGGAGGAAGAGGAAACCATGGCCCTTCTAATCTAATTCTTGTTAGATTTGCTTCTGTATTTGTAGGTAAGCAATATAAAATGTATTTTATTCCCTACTCTGAAGTCCATTTCTTCTTTGGACTACTGTCTCATTTATATTCTTAAATCACTTACAAGATCACTGTTGTCAGTCATAACACATTACCACATATGATACACCTCTTGTCCCTTGTTACTCACTTGAAATGACTGCTCCCTTTACAGTTCATTTTCTGAAGCAGTAAGATTAATAGTTTGTTCCAATCAAGTATGAATTTGCTGTTAATCCCCACGTGGACATTCCTTTTGCAAGTAATTTGTAATTATTATCATGCAAGGCTTCCTCCATCATGGCACATGTCATGTCCTCCTCTCCTGCCGTGTAGATTCAGATATAGGGAGTACAAGTAGGAGTAAGCAGTGATAGCATTTCTGATTTCACTGAAGCTGTATCCAGCCATGCTTTCTGAATTCTTTCCTTTGTCAGAAAGGGTAGGAGTTGAAATTAGATATACACGGCATCCATGATTGTATCTTTTCTGGGCAAGAAAGAGATGATCATAAGAATGCTACTAGAGGATTCCCATACAACTGCAGCAAGGATGTCAATAACAAGAACCAAAATAACAAGTATTTTGGTGTTTTCCTTTTCGTAAATGAAATTTCTTCTGAAGGCAGTTATCTTTTCTTTGAGAGCAGATCCTAGATTAAATTTGGAGCAAACATGCAGATGAGCTCATCTCTGTTTCCAGATTTCTGCAGGTAATTAAATGCTTTTGCTGTGGTTGAATTTCACTCACTATGAATCCAAAAGAAACGTCAGGCAAAAACTTCTGGTCCTTTTCTAGTTCTTTTTCAGGTCCAATGAGAGCTGGAAGTATCTAAAGTAACACAAGGCATCTCTGCACACTACACTGCACGGTCAGGGACATCTGCTCTTTTTCCATTGCTGGGCAAGTTTTTTCAGGGAAAGAGGCTGACACGGGCTAAAATACTGCTACCTGTAAGCTCAACATACAAACAAAGAATGCTGAACCCTCTACTATGTGATGCCTCTACAGAAAACTCGGTAACTAAAATAAAACAGGGCAAAGAGATTTGTAATGTGATACTGTCATAGAACACACTTATGCACTGTACTTCGTTGTTTTCAAGTTCTAAAACTTCAGTGTTTTGACTGTAGTTTCAGAAAAGCAGGCATTGGAATATTTTATTAGAATATGATGATTTTATAATAATGATGTGCAGAAGCCTTTTTTTTTTTTTTTTTTTTTTTTAAATTGTGCTTAAAATGGAGAAAACAGTAACTACTCTTTTCAGGAATGAAAGATCCGTAAGTTATCTAAATCAGTGGACAAGCAGTAGCAAGTAGTGTCTGCAAATAAACTAGTTTCTGTTGAATTCTCAGAAAAAGTATATGACTTCAGCTACGAGTATCTGATGACTCTCTAATATATTTTACAGCTACATCTCTGAGCTCTATCCTAGATATTGTGTTACTCTCCCAGGACATTGGACAGATCTTCAAAAGACAGCTGAAAAAGAAGATGAACTGAAAAAAAGCATTTCAGATGCTTGATGTTGCTCAGACCCTGACAGTCACAAAGGATGAATTCAGGAGAGTGACTGAAACCCTTGTTATCCATCTAACAGAATCTGAATCAGATGCTGTACTGGCAGAGGCATGCGAAGTCATTGCTGTTTATAACCATTTAAAGGCTATTCCCATCTGTCAGAAGCAAAATTTCCATGTTCCAAGGGGAGCAGGTTCAAGACAAGTAGACATGGTTGAAACTACTTATATGAGTAGTTCAAGTGAAAGTAATAGAGAACCTGCAAAAGCGTTGTGAATAAATAGCTAATCCATGCAAATTGGCTAGTGGTGGTGATTATGTTGAAAAATAGTGTTTTGTAGCTGAGAATTTGCTCTATCAAACAGAGCTATTGTGCTTTTTGTATCTGTTGTATTTTCCACTGAAATAAATAGCAGACATTACTTTCAAAGTGACCTATGTATAAGAAGTTTTTGTTTGTGGCATGTTGAAAGATTTGTGAAAGATTTGACTGTGGCCTTTGAAAGATTTGCAATTTACTACCAGACTTCGAGACACCACTCAAAGCTTAAATTCATATACATGCCATGTTACAAATGTACATGGATTAGGTTGTGAACTCTGAGATGGAGACCAGATGCTTTCTGTCTGGATGGGGAGTTTGTCAGCACACTTTACAATTTGTTAACTTGTGAACCAAAGTTGGACTGAACTTGAAGGAATGTTGGGCATTAATATGGCATTGTAACTGAGACATTGGTCATGAACAGGGTGGATTCTATTGCACAATTGGTACCAGTATTATTATACATTTTATTTTTTGTCCTGTAAATGTAGGCAATTGTTTTGTATCTCCTTTTTTTCCTTCCCCTAACATACCTGAACTAAATATAATAATATTTGCATTTTAAGCTAATTAGTTTTTAATGGGTTAAGCCCATTTCAGCTAAGATTATTATAAAATTCCTTGCTAACAATAAATTGCCCTTAGGAGGACACACCTGAAACACTTTAAACACTCTTTTTGAATTAGAGAAGGAGCTGAAAGGAATGAATCCACTTTCATATGTACATGTGAAAGATCACAGAGTTGAGAAATATTTGTCTTACTTGAAGGAAAGTCTTGTAGGTTGCACTTTCTTGCTGGAGGATTTATGAGGCATTACGTTTATATTCTGCTTATTTATAGACAAGTTGCTGAGAAGCAATAATGCATAGTACACAGAACAAAACAAACAATAAGATGAATTTAGTTTTATTAAGAAAATAATAAGTAATACAAATGAAATATTTAAATTATCTATTATCACTGAAGAATCATAGAATCATTAAGCTTGGGAAAGACCTCTAAGATCATCCAGTCCAACCATCGATCTAACACCACACATTATCACTAACCACGTCCCTCAGTGCCACATCTACCCTTTCTTCAGCACCTCCAAGGATGAGGACTCCCCTGTTTCCCTGGGCAGCCTGTTCCAATACTTGAGCATTGTAAGATATATTCATGTAAATGCATGTTATGTGCATGTTATGTACGTGTTTATGCACATGAAGGACACATTTATGTACTTATGCATGCATTTATCTACGTACATTGAAATACAGATCACAAATATAGGCAGAGCTAGTATCTTGATTTCCTGTCAGAGTTCACTAAAGTTGTTGGAGGTAGCAGCATGCTAAAAAACCTAAACTTTCTATATTATGCAGCCAAATTACTACTAAATTGTAGTCATGAATCTAACTCTCAAAGCAGAATCTAGCTGCTGATAGGAGCTTCTCGTAAGATAGTCATACAATAAATTCTTTTCCAAAAATGCTTCTCCTGTATATTTAATTGATGTAATTGCTGTAGGAATACTAATTGCCAAAGGGAAGGGACAAGTGTCTTAAGCTACAGATCTGCTATTGGAAAAAATATGAATCTTTAAGACTATCTCTTCACTGAATTAACGCTGTTCATTACTCTATATGAAAGAAATTATAACCAGTGCAGTTTCATAAGGATTCAAAAGCACGCTGCTAAAGTTAATGTCTTTAAGGGAAACACAGAAGCCAAGATAAGGGAGTCAGAATGTTGAAATGTTTCAGAATTCAGTTCTTTAGGATTGAATAGCTCACGTTTTTCTTTGTTTTCAGTGCAATTAATTTTTCAACAGTAAAATTAAGATGCCAACTCTCTGTGAACCAGAATTAAGTCTGGGTTCTTCCCTTTTAATGGAAGATGATGCTTGAGAAGTAAAATGGAAAATAGATCTGCACTTTACATAAAAATAATAATTATAAAAAACAAAGTTGTGCTGTCACAGCAGCATTCTTAGTGAAGCACTAAATATTTTTTCACCACCACAGTTTCTACCCCTCCCTGTTCCTCCCAGTGAAATATAAAGGTTGTAATTTTGAAAGGGGATCTGCTGGGAAGTTCTTTTTCCTTCATTTTGTACTGTGGGTTTGTATGATCTGGGCCTCAAAAAATATGCTGTACATTCCAGTCCAACTTTGTTCCCAGCAAGTGCAAAGCTAAGAAAACTCTCAGACAAAGAGAGAATGAAGGAGTGTAATACTGGGGATACAAAAATGGGATTAGGACTTTGAAAGGAGGCAGGAGGAAGAAGAGGAGCAGCAAAAGAAAAGCAGAAAAAGAGAGGGACTCTCTCCCAGAGAGACAGGAGAGCTTAAAAATTCTAATTAATTAGTGAAAACTAATTAAATAACAAATGAAGGATCTTTCCTGGAATAAAAGGATAATCTTTTCTTTATTACATGGAATATAGTAAAACGGTAAAGCTTTTTATACACTCGGGGTTGGATTTTCCTCCAACGTTCAAGGGGAAAATGTTACTCTCAATTTCCTTTTAAACTCTCTAAAACGTGGAAAATAGGGACCATCCTTTGAAGCTCTTGTCTTTTGACCAGTTCGTTGATTAGGGATCTTTTCTGAAACAGTGCAGCGTGGGGAAGGTGATGGTGGAATTGAGTGCTGTTAGAAATAGATATCTGCACGTCCACCACTGGAGGGCAGTACAGGTGCTGTTTTCCGAAAGTTTTTCTAAGAGGGATCATGAGAGCGAGTCTGTCCCCTTGTTAAAAAATCTGCCGATTCCACTGAAATCACAGGCTAAAATTATGGCAGAAGTTTGCTTTGAGGACTTCATCCCACAGATACCAATATGAATAAAATTGTGCAAAACTTTTCAGAAGCAGTTACTTAAGGATGAGACACAAGACAAGCATGGAAAGAGTAGGATTTGGCACCTGCTAAAACAACTAGAAAAGTACACTTGGGTAGTATTTGACTCAGAAAATGACCTGGCCTGTTGCTTGGTGCAAGTCAATGGATTATGGAAAGAAAGGTAAAGGGAAGGCAATACATCTTTTATTTTGAAAAAGATTTTTAATTTAAAATGTTTCTGGTGATGGTAGATCTCAGAGTTGTGCAGGGGAGGGGGGAGGAGGATCCCTTAAAGTTTTCTAAGGAACACTTGATGAGAGAAAGAGGAGAGAACTGTCACTGCTACTTCTTGTCCATGTGATTCCTGTATCATCCCAAGGGTGAGATCCAGCCATTTGTGTCCCATACAGCAGCTAAAAATAAAAATAAGCATCCCTGAACAAAAAAAAATTCCACTCTAACAGTCATCAAGTTTGTGGATGAGAGACAGTTGCCACATCTGTCCTGCTCAGGGGTACAGATTTTGTGATTTTGTCCATAAGAGGCGCAGAATGGTGAAGAGCAGCCAGAACGAAGGCAGGATCAAGCTGCTTTCTTGCTTTTTTATGTGTTTGCATGGTAAGACAAAACTCTCACAGTGATGTCCCTGCATCATTGGTCTTCAACAGTGCTGCGATGCACTTGTGGTTCATGTTCATTTTTTTGTTTATCATTTTTGGTTTATTAAACCAAGGTTACCAAAGAATGACATTAAGTCAGCTGGAATTCCTGCTCACCAAGAAAGTATGTTGACCAGGGTAACAACAGAAACCTCATGCTACTGCAATAGTTGTTCATTTCAGATAATAAGTAGGTAGTGTTCTTGATGTATTGCTATCAATTTAGTAACGTACCTAAGAGGATTTTGACTTGTTGCATTATGAAGATCTTATCATATAGGTATGCTTAAGGTTTGGTTGTACTGGGTTTTTTATTATGCTAAAGTAATAAGTGTTTTAAAAGCTTGTTTTTAATCTATGCTGTGAATCCCTTTTTAGCATCAAAAGCTGAAGCACTCTTCAAGTCTTGCAAGGAACCTCTGGCATAGGACTAGCATATTCCCACTGTGATTTTATTTCTTAGTTACTAGATGCTTATGGCTTGAATTACAATGCTTGACTTAGCTATGAAACGAGATTCTTCATACCAGTACAACTTCTGTAATTGTTTAGTGCTGTGCAAGACTGAAGTAAAGCATTCAGTCACATTGTAAGAATTGCATTTTAACCATTTTGTATTCTTGAAAGTATTCAGCTGCCTAAGAGCTCAGGCTTCTTACATCTCAGACGCACTGCTGAACAGCACGAAAACACTGTTTTGAATTGGAGAAGAGGTGGCGATATGGCTATGAGAAACATAAATTTACTAATTTATGTAAGAAACTGAGCCATGCAAACCTGTCCATTAGCGTCACAACCTACTGCATTTGGACATTTACAGATTAACTTGCTGTCACATATCATGGTAAGAGTTGCTATTTGCAAACACACCGAGAAGTATTCTGTCCCTTCTAGAGAACTGTGTGGCAGTCTTACTGCCTCTACTATAAGACACTTTGTAGAAAAAGAAATACATTAAACATAACCTGATGTAAAATTCAAGAAAAATTCAACCTCCTGCTGAGCTTGGCATGGACTTGGCCTGTAATTTGGGAGGGGGAAATAAAATCATTCTGATTTCACAGCTGTTATTGCACCTCAGGGCTGCAGTAGTATTTGCAACCCATTTGCTTCCCTTCCACTGGGTAGGACATCTGAATATATCCTCACTCTAGCCTGAATAAAATATTAACATATCGCAAGGCTGTTAGGACAGATTGTATCCAAGACAATCTTTTCTCACTGTAGAAAGGCCTATCAATCATGACTGGGTATAGTTGTTATTAATGTCATAGCTTTTATTCATTTGGCTATATGCAGCTAACTGAAGATTAACATTTACGTTTTCATGTTAAGTATTTCATATCAGAAAAGAAACAGCTGAAATATATTCTTATTACAGAATTTATGTATTGAAAATATCCTCCAAAGTCCTAATTAGAGGTCTGCTACATTAAATTTACAGGGTTTATATATATATATTAACAGCTTTGTGAAATACAGTAGTTATATATATTTTACTACATTAACAGAAAACATCATTAACTTAAGGCAAGGTTACTGCTACTGTTATTTTCTAGGAACAATTCAGCTAACTATGTACTGCAAGATGTGTAAAGGAACTGCATACATGTAATTATTCAGACACTAAGAGTTCATACAATCTTTTAGATATTCGTCCTTAACACATTACACATCTTCTTTCTAAGCTAAACCTTTCTCTGCTTCTATTGATCCCTGTCATTAGCCAAGGGTACATGCATACTGGTGATTGTGGTTGGTTCTGAATTTGTATCTGCATTCATGGTTTGTTTGTTTGTTTGTTTGTTTGTTCAGTTTTAAAGTAACTAATGTCCTCAGTAAAATAAGGATTAGTAATGATCTCCTTGTATAGGCAGAAAGCTACATTAGGGCCACTTATCATGTATGTTACTTGTATTTAGACATTGTAACTAATAATGATGAAGAGATCAAGAAAGCAGCAGTGATACAGAACATCTTCTAGCTAGTGAAAAGAGATGGGGGAGCCAAGACCTGACAGACGACCTTGGGTTTCTCATCACTGTCCTAAACTCAGAAATTCAAGCCATGACGACAGTTCATTTAATCAAATGATCCAAGCCTGTCCTTGCATGTTTTTGTGGCATCAAAGCTATTCATTGTATCTGCAGGAAGCAAGCCTTACTGCCTCTGTAGTTATTCTTACCTGCTCAGTAAAGCAATGATAAGCCAGGAAGACTTCAAATATTTCAAATGCCAGAGCAAAGCTCTAAGTTCAGTTTTGACTATAGGAGTTCTCTCATAGTCTCTAGTCACACGCAGCTGCTGAAGATCACAGTCTTGGGAAGGGCAGATTTAAATAGAGAAAGGAATGGAAAAAAATGATCAGGAAAGAGAAGTAATAGCAAACTGTAGAAAAATGACCACAATGTTTAGGATCCCCCATGCTGCCTACTAAGCTAAGAACTAAGCCTGGGAAGGAGGGCCAAATGCTGAACAGATATGAGCCTGAGACAGTAAATGATGATGCTGATGCATGAATGAGCTCTTTTCCTCGTGACTCAGTGAGTGTTCAAGAAGATAGGGCAGCGCTGTAGTTGGATAGTTATGTGTTTCTTTATGTGCTATGGATAATAAGAAACAGAATATACATATAATACCAGAAGTCCAGACCCTTATTTTCCATGCTTCTGGATGGCTTGTGGCCTGTCTGAAACCTTTTCAACAAAGGACAGCTTATCTTCTAAGTATCCAAGTTTACCTTCTTTTTCTTTATAGAGTGCTGATTTGACTGATGGGACATCAGATATAGGGGCCAAGTATTACTCTTTCCCAGTAATACTTGAAAAAGAACATGTCAGCACAAAAAGAAGCCTGGACTTCAAGGAGATGGTGTTTCTGAATGTTAAAAAATAAAGCTGTTCAGGAAAGGCTTGTAACCTGCACCCATTGGGTTGTTGTTTTGTTCTGTTGTTCGTTGTTGTTCTAGGGTTTTTTTCTCTTTTTTTTGTTTGTTTATTTGTTTGCTTGTTTGCTTGCTTAATGACAGTGAAGGGGGTCTCCTGAAGGGAGTCAGTCTCCCCAGATCATAGTGTTTCCTTAAGAAAAAATCCAGCAAGTTGGAAGAAGAAATACGAAATCTCAAATTGTTAGAGTGTGAAACTGGCTCTCTGCTGCACGTGCATATCCATTTTATGTTGAAATCTTTCACCCATGGTTGGCTTGAGTGAATGGGAATCTTATGTTAGCTAAGTTCATACCCTGAGTATTTTTCTTTAAAGATTAGTAAAATATTGGGATTGATGCACATTTACAACAGAGCACTGCATGCAAATTGCAGTGTAAATGAGGGCTGGGAATTGATTTATTTTGTGTATTCTTTGCTCAAATTCAAGGTCTCTAAAAATTGCCAGTGGCTTATAAAAAGCTATCCATATGAACAAGCATCAGGCCTATATATTTTCCTCACTCCCTCTACCCTTCTCTCCCCTCACCCACTAATTTTTGATTTTATGTTTATGAGGGTCTGAAAATAGTCTAATTCTTTTCTATCTGGTTTGGGCCTATCTTTACCAGCTGGTAAATAGGAAATGTTCACTGTAGGAAGCCAATACTCCGCAGAGTGTAAACAGATGGAATCAATATAAAGTGACAAGTTAGACTGTGCTACTGAGAATACAGAGCCAAAACTAAGAGCATAACAGTCACGATACTTATTTTGTTCCAATTCATTTGGTACTGAATAGCACTTCATATATGCACAGCTGTGTCCTTCCGTTTTTTCACTTTCTTTCTTCTGGTTTGATGATGACAATTTCAAAGAAAAACTTTAATTAAAGATTTTACACAAAATGGCCCAAAGTAGAATATAGGGAAAATGAGCACTGACGTGTTTGTAGCAAGAGAAGAATATTTTTCAGGCATTTATTTTCTTTCCTTTTTTTTTCTTTTAAACACACTAAATCTGATGTCTCCCTCTGTGCATAATATGTAAGATTGATAGATCTTTGAACATTGAAATCTTCCATTTGGCAATAAGGCACACAACCATAACTCTAAAAGCTTCTCCCTCATCCCTTTTCTTCCTCTCGTTCCTGTTACAGCAAGATGACATGAAGGGCTAGAAATCCAAGTTTAGATCTCTGTGTGGGCTGAATGGAAGGGGACAGACAAAGGTTGCTACAAACAACTGTCAGATTATCCTGAGGTAGAAGACTGCGAGCAGCATGACTGAGGCCCTTCCTTTTCCTGCTCTGTCCACTTTCCCTAACACGGAGGACTGCACCTCTTCTGCTCTTTAAAAAGGCATTTTGGAGATTGGATCTCATGCACAGTCCCTTCAGGAGTGGTTGGAAGGGTGGTAAGCTTCCAAGCTGTTTTACATTGCAGGGTTTGCCTTGAAAGCACATCTGAGCTCTACTGCCTTTGCCAGAGAGAGCGCCAGGTGTTATACTATGGGTTTTACTTTACTAATTTATGCATTTTTGACACATTTTCACAAAAAAAAAAAAAAAAAAAAAAAAAAAAAAAAGGAAGAAAGCAGCATGTTTTACTGCTCTGTCCCCAAATTATTCCTTGCAGCATGTTTCTGTAGAATATGCCATTGCTGCCATTAAATTTTTGCTATTTTTGCTTTTTTGGCAACTAATAACCCCAGATTTCCCATATGTTGTTTATTAGGGTGACTGTGCAGCTCCTATGAGGAGCAGCAGTCACAAGTTTGAACACAGATTTTTGATTCTGATCCTTGTATTAAGGGCAAGCAGCTTTTGTCTCCTGCAGAGGAAACACTGGGTCTGCCCCAGGCTCCTCCATGCATATCCCCCTAAAGAGACAAGGATTGAAGCACGTCTGTACAGATCTTCTCTGTCCTCCCATTCAGCCTTCTGCCTTCTCTGCAAAGTGCAATTCTTCTCCTAACTTTAATGTTAGGGGCCTGTTTGTCTCAGGGATGCCCTGAAACACTTCTCAGACCCATCAGCACCAAAAGAATGTTTGTATGTGTTACTGTAGGCAGAATTCAAGATCTTGAGGTAATGGGAATTCAGGAAAGCTCCTTTCCAGATCTCCTTTCTGCCCTTAACAAATACCCTAAGACACCAAAGAGTTTCCTTAAGGCTGTGTGAGTGACGCAGCATGTGATGCAGGTGACGCCTTCTAAGCCCAGATCCATGGGACATGTGGTTGCTGAGGAAAATGCTTTGATATACAGTGGTTGGCAACACTTGCGTTACAAGCAAAATGAACTTTGTAATTTGTGACAGAAAATCTGCATAAAGATACGTTTTAAACTTCTTTCTGCTACAATGTCTGCAGAGAATGGATTTTCAATGGATATCTTTTGTGCTCCTGAAGTCTAAGAAAATATTTCTCCTGAAGTATAAGAAAATATTTTAAATATTAATTGTATTCTTTCTTCCCAAGGGATCCCTGAGTGCTTCATATGCATAAACGCCACTGAAATACAGTCACTGCTGGGGTGGGGAGCAGCAGCCAGCTGGCATGTGTCAGTGACAACAGAGAACATGATGCCAAAGACACTGTGGCAAAGCCTTGTGGTTGCTAAAAGTGCTGCGATATCACTAATTCTCTGGAGAACAAACAGGAACATTGCCTTTCTCTGCTGAAAGATATGGATAGCATAAACTACTTGGTTCTTAGCTTATCTAACCTGTAAGGACAAGCATTCCTGTCAAACTGGCAGAAGAATACACCACCAATGCCAGGAACCACAGAGTCCAAACCTTTGTTTCATCCATTAAAGAAAACATTTTAATTAAGTCTGTTTACAGGGAAAAATGAATCAAGACTGCTGTACTTTTTCTCCATGAGAAACTCGGAGTTGTGGTGAAAATATTTTGCCAATCACAGCAAGACAAGATATTGTAGCCTACTCTGAGGAAGTCTACTCCTTTTTTATTTGACTTTCCCTCGTCTTCTATTTATCACTGCAAGGAAATGACTTTTTTTTATGAATAAAAGCTGCTTTTTTCATTCTTTGTGTCTTCAGAAAGATAAAAAGCTTTCTCCTCTTTCATCCTTTTTCACCAGGCAGAGTTGCCTAGGAGCAGTAACATCTGGCTTATTCATAGCTTCCCACCTTTGGGCAGCCTTTGCTTACATCAGCAGATAGCTAGTGCCACGAATAGGCCTATTCACTCTGTTTAGATGCTTAGCAGTGGGAGTACTGGACTTAGAATCTCAACTGTTTCAATTAAACTGAGGCATAAAATCTTAGCTCTGTTGAAATCCTGACTTCACTATGATCAGGATTTCCTCCAAGGACTTTCTTCCTCCTTACTCCTGGTAGCACTGCAGAACAAATGCAACTGAGCTAGCTTTAATTCTGTCTCAGGCAGCTGTGCTCGAATGAATGAGAAAGGAGCAGTGGCAGAATCTTGATGATTGCTGCCATTATGTGGGCCAGAAGGAACACAGCCACAGCCTGACTTTCCATTCCCTGGCTGTATTTGCAGAAACAGCAGTTACAAAGAGTGATATTTTTAAACAAGGCTTTATAGTTGTGGGCTGACAAAATTCAACATAGGACAAAGTAAGTACTGAGCCCTTTGATATTATTTTTATTGTCAGTTTTCAGTGTTTACACTTACTCTGAAGTCCAGCTTGCTAAAATTTTGAACAGACTTGGTAAAGAGAGTTGCAGTTGCTTAAAGTTTTAGTTATTAGTTTTTCTCATGTAAACTCTTTCTTCCAATGCCCTAAATCTGATTTCTCACAATTTTTGAAGTGAAAAGGAAAAAAAAGTAAAGCCTCAATATATGTAAGCACAAAGAATTCATTTGTATTACGAAATGCATTGATACTTATGAAGTGTATACCTACCTTCATCTTTGTATTTGGTTTCTAGCAAATCTCTAGGCTTAGTCATTGAAGGAAGATCATCCTCAGCATACTGTTTAAAAAATATGAATTGTATCTGAAATTCATTGCCTTGCCTAAAAGAATTTTGAAGCTTACTAGTGTCATGTGAGGAGGAAATTGCCTTAGACCGACACTAAATGCAAAATATTCATTTCTTAAGGAGTGTTATCGTAACATTTCCTGCTGTACCAGGAAAGGTAATACTGTGTGATCAAAATAGCTATAAAATAGCATTTTGTATTATATGTTAGCAGTTTTCCAGTGCTTGCATTTGTGTCAGGTGTGTCAGTGTTAGCTTCTTGTTTATTGAAATCAACTGTAATTTGTAGATTGCAATGAGTGTGAAAAACATTATCTAGTGCTGCAGACTTTTTGACTGTAGCTGTGCAGGACAGGTTCATAGACACGCACTAAGGTCTGGATGTCCAACCTTTTGGTTTGCCTGGGCTGCACTGAGTGAAGAGGAATTGCCTTGTTCCGCATATACATATTATGTTGCTCCAAAATAAATGCCTTCTATTTATTTCCATGGAAATTACAACAGATACAAACAGCACAATAACACTATTTGATAGAGCACATTCTCAACTACAAAACAGTATTTTTCAACATAATCACCATCATTAGCTATGTATTTTCACCACTGATGAATAAGAGTGCGTGCCACTCGTCAAAATCTGCATCAGTGGAGATGCCGATTTACTATCTGTAAATCTACTGTAGATCTGTAGATATACTGTAGATCTACTATCACTCACTGCCTCACTGTGCTCACAGTCACTGTTGGTCTCCATAAACATTCAGCAGGCATTGTTGAATGACAGCATGTGTCTTTTTTCTGCATGGAAGAATTTAATGACACACCTTTGCTTCATCGACACTTCCATGTCAGACACCATTTTGTCAGACTGCCTCTCTGCTGCCACCTGTCTCATGGCAACAAAATTTAAGGGCAGGAAGGTTCAACCTCTACTGCCATACAACCAACATTCGTCTGTGACGTTCTGGACCAACATCATAAAATGGGAGGCATTTTGCAGCAGCTTTTTTGAAATATGCAGTTTAGTTTATGTGTATAAGTAAGAAAAAATATTTTATTTTTTAGTGCTTTTTATTAAAACCCAAAAAAGAGGGCAACAAAACTGTCAAACTGGTGTGACATGTGGCCTTGCTTTTGTGAAACTATTGCATCAGTCTGGTTCAGTAGCAGTGGTTGCAATTCTTAGCGAGTCCTCAAGGTGCTCGTGTGAGAATTTTTAAGGAATTTTATTCTTTCTGCGCTTCATTCTTGAAAATAGTTATTCACAAACGTACATAGTGCCAGAGAGCAATGACATTCAATAAGGTGTGATGGAAAAACAAGTGATATTTTTTCTCCGGTGAGAGAGGTCTTATGAAAGTCTGGTAAAGAGACATGATCAGAATTTTGAGTTGAATATCTGATTGCAACTCTGTACATTCCATTTGAAAATTTGCAGGTAATTTATTTATGTCAGTTGGAAATAGAATCACAAGTTTTTATAAAACAATTGTGCCAGGTGGTTACAGGACAGGCTGAGGAGCGACGCATCTTGCCCATGAGTCATGAGTTGGGCATACCTGCACTAAGGAAAATTCTTGATACCACTTGTTTTAGGGTAAAGGACCCTAAAATAACAGCTTTTTTTTTTCTTTGATAGTAGTTATAATAATAGTAAATGATGGGCTTTTTTTGATGTTCTGAGTGACAGTGGCTGAATGCAGCAGGCTAATTTGCCCGTTTATCATCTTTATGCAAGTTGCATCCTTCAGCCTTTCTATATGCGTATATAATAGAATAGCATCAGAAAATTTTGTCCCAGATTAAACCAGCTTGCCTGCAGTCACATTTGGGGTGGACTTTCATGGCCTCAGAATCATGGCAGGGCTGAGGACTTTGAATGGAGATGCTGGTGCCTCTTCATTCCATTCTGAAAGCTGAACTGAATAGATAATGAGAATCACACTGGCTGTTTTCAGAGGAAGGTATGGTAAACAGAGGAGAGGATTTCCTTACTCTGCTTATAAGAGGTGTTAGGACAGTCTGTTGTTTGACTGTTTCATCTTCTTTGGCTGATGTAGGATATACATAAAACCTTTTGGAAAGATTCAGCTTACCAGATGAAGAGGATGAAATGTTTATGTAAATATAACCTGCTGGGGCCAGGCCTCCTCCCTTTTACAGGTGACTTGAAATTGTTGGCTTCTGAACTAAAAAGTAGAGTCCCACTCCTGCTGAGATCAGACTGGTGGAAGCTGTGAATCCTTTCCTTTCTCCGGAAAAAAAACCTTCTGGTAACCAGGTGACTAGTGAACTGCATTTGGATGAAACAGTTCTCACCCTGTTTCATGCTTTTGCTCAATTCCAGCAGGTATTGTGAATATGACTGTTTTGGTGTTTTTTTTTTACCACAGAGTAGAAGAATGCAGTTGTTTAAAATAGGATGCTACCATGGCACATCTCCACGTCCTGTGTGACCTGAGGCAGTGAACAGGGAAACATTTTATCATGGGTACTTTGATTTGCTTCCTCTCTCCTTAGCATGGTTTTGATGTAAAATGACATAGTGAAATGGAAACTTGGAATGGAAGCCAGAAAGCCAGGAGAGGCTTGATTCAGTGCTGCACTTGATTCACTGGGAACTTCAGAAAAAAAACACACTTAAACTTTTAGGATTGTAGTTTGCACAGCTGCGTGAGAGAATATTATTTGCTTACCTCAGAAGAATGTGAACCTTAATTAACGTTTTTAAGCATTGGGAAACAGGATCACTCTGTCATCTTCAATCATACGGACTCCCAAGATGAGTCCCAACAGATGATCTCCCAAGAAGATGCTGGTGTCAGAGCAATGGACAGTTATTAATCTTGAGAGTGTATATGATACTTCAGACATGATGGATACTTCAGACATTCTTCTTCTAGTTTGCACAGGCAGGATCTGTAGCAGAGCTTGCTCTCTCAGAGCAGAGGTGTGAGAAAGGGATAGAGCCCAAGATTTGCCTATAATAGAGCTTGCAGGAAAAAAAAAACAGCCCAGGCATGATGTGGAAGGAGCATGTGGAGTGTTTCCTTCATATCTTTGCCAGCATCTTTGTGAAACTGTGCTTTTTAACCAATATGATGGAAACTTTGAAAGAGACTGAGTGGTGGCAATGCCTGTGAATTGATGCTGATAACATGCATGGATATCATCTACAAGCTGCATTAAACCAACAAGAAAGTGAATCTCCATACTCTATTTTCAAAGAATGTTTAGTGTCTTATAATTTTGAATGACCTTCTGTGGTGTCTATGAAATTCAATCATCAAATACAGTTGGAACGTTTACTGAGAATGGATCTGAAAGAAAATTAAGAAATTTAGGATGGTACTTTCTTGCTTTTTTATTTGGATTTTTTTTTTCATTATGAGCAAATTCCAAAATAATTTTTGTGAGTTCATATCGCTTGGCCATGCTATTACACTTTCTGTTTATTTTCTGGTTGAGATTCTTTCCAGAATTACAAATCAACAAAACCAATTAAATAATTTGGTACAGGCAATTACAGGACAGAAGCAATACTGTTCTAAAGCAGGCAATCAAAAAAGCCAAAATGATGCTTTATTTGACAATAAACCTTGTGTTTGGCATTGCAATCTGAAAGGTAATAAATCTATAAAAGTGTTGCTACATTTCGTAAGTACTGAATAATAAAAGTGATCACAAATTTTTATTTTGGGAGTTTTAAAGCTCTAAAATGATGAAATTTTATCAGAAGAACTTCTGAAGCTTCTCAAATAAAAAGAATGCTACGGAGTCACCTGTATAGGAAACAACAGAATGTCAGAAATAACACAGTTGAATTGTAACATTTATCACACCTCTAACACAAACTAACTGAAACATTCTGTTGAAGAAGCCAATGGAAATTGAGAGTAAATAAATATCTCTGAATTTCTTACTATGGATAAATCTTAAAACAACTGAAAGTGTGTTTTTTTTCCTGAAGTTCAAGTTCATTAATTTTAATAATACATTTATGGAAGGAATAAAATGATTTTCTTTTGAAAGTGTAGTTAACATCGTAAGTCAAATTCATTTCTGTGCTGGTAGTTTTGCACTGATACAGTTAAACCTCAAGGAAAACATAAAGCAGGTATAAATACCAGCAAATCTACCCTTCTGTCTGCACATTTATTAATATAAGAAAGTTGTATTTCCTGTAACCATTATGCCTTAAAAGAATATTGTCCAAGAGAGCAACTTAGATCAGGCTGACTCTGTTTGTTTAGTGTGTATCCTATTTGGTTAGGAAGGCACAGGCAGCCCAAGAAATTTGAATCTAAATGTACTCAGCTCTCCTTTGAGTATATCCTGATCAACTGAGCAAGAACAATACTTTCTTTCCTCATACTGGGAACCTCATTGTTTCATTTGACCACTCCATAGATGTGCACTGTTGACAGTGGTGATAATAGCTGAGAAATGGCAGAAACCCAAAGCAAACAATAAACCAGAGTTCTGGGTCACCAATGGAATACCTGGATTCTCCAAATCACCATCCAGGAAATTCCCTGTAGCAAAAACACCTGAGGGTCTCTGTTTCTCTTTAATTTTTAGTACACAGGAGGCAGATAAGCTGGTAGGTGAAACTAAATGCTAACAGTCTTTCTAGTTTGTTTAGATGTATCTGTGCCCTCTTCTTCCTACTCTCTCCCTCAGACGAGCAGAATGCCATATATTAAAGCCAATAGCCTAAAAAATTGATTTAATCAGAAAAAAAATATTTTCTATTTTAGAGGCTCCCACTGTTGTTTCAGAAAATCTAAAGGACCCTGCTTCAAAACTGCGGTTCCACTAATACTTCAGGGTTCTGTATTTTCAACTAGCTGCTACCCCATGTTTATTCTATATATTTGTCGATCTTGTTTCTCTGGACAATACAGTTTTCATAACATAGGCCTGTGAATATGGTTTTTAGAGAAAATGCATCTGATGTGATAGGGCCTGGGACGCTCCTGTCCTTCAGTTTTCTACTGTTGAATGAAATGATCATAGAATCCACTTCAAATACTTCTTTCTGCACAGATCTGAAAGAAAAAGAAAATAATATTGTTCCCTGGACCAAGTTCTGCTGCCACTTTTCTTCGTACTGAAGTGTGGTCTCTTGAACTTATTCCTGCTTTTGGACTCTGTTTCTGATTCAAGCCAGAGCCTGATGAATATTTGACTTGGATTGATTAACAGTTATTTTTTCCCATAATCCTGCTATTGTTGTTCTGGGATATAGTGTCAAGTCTCTCAATTAGCTCTAATGGACTTTGGACTCGTCCTGTAATTATTCAGAGGGCTTTTTTTGTCAAGATCCTGATATAAGGATCATATCTTTTGGGCTGGGGATGCTTATGGTACAACCTGGGAAATGTATTTTGGATCCACAAACCCTGCCAGAGAGCTCTATTTGTGCTCATAGCATTTCTTTTCAATAGGTCAACCCAAACCTGGAGTGACAGAACAATCATTTTGTCTCACCGAAAATATATTAATTTTTTATCAAAAAAAACAAAAACAAAAACAAAAACCAAACACCCAGAAGTTCGACAGTTGTGAAACCAAGTCCCTGTTAGCTAGACACGAGCCTCTTTATACGGACCTCCCATCTAAGGATTTGCTTTGTTATGTGAAAAATATAACTCTCCTGAAGAGCAGATCCCAGGTCCAGATCCTGAAGCTTTTAGGCTTTCACATTTAGGCAGTCTTGATCAGCTTCTCCCAACGGTCTGGAAACTTCCTAAGGTTTCACACCAGTGCTGCATTACCTCATTTGTGGGAAACAGCACTTTTGATATATATATGCCATTTCCTTAACATCCCAGTAATATTGTGAATTCACTGCAGCCAAGTAATATGAGCCTTCATTTTTAGATGACTGAAAGCATAGGAACAAACATCTGATTTCTTCCTATATGTGATAACTGGAGTTCATTTAAAAATCAGGAAAAGAAAAGGGATGTAGCAGCAATTTTTAACTATTGAACTTAAAAGTTTTTTCTTAAAAATCACATGCTCAAGACAGAACTCTCTCCAGAAACCTTTAATGTGCTCATGTGGCAGTTATGCAGCAAATAACTCAAGGTTATTTGCTTTGGCAGCAATTTCAGAGCAAATCTTTGTGTAAAGAATGATTTCTTTTCCTTGAACAATTGGCTGGATTCATAAAAAGTAGAATGGGTACGTTTGTTTGTTTTTTAATTTTAACAATTAGAGGGATATTTGTGTATGTGTAAAAATAGCAAGTAGGAAAATGATAGTTGTGTTTACAATGAGCTTGTTTTAATATTTAGGAAACCAGAACCTATTTCTACATTTATTAGATTTGCACTGTCAGCTTCGATTTTTTGAATATTACTAACTAGAAAATAATTAAGGTAAAAAAAATAATCAAAATCAGGTGGAGAGTTGCTTAAGGAATATATACTAAAATGAAAAGCAAGCTCAAACTTTGAAGTGTATAGGACAATATTTAGCTTTCTTCTGCCTGACTGTGTCAGCACTGAGATATGTGCTAGCTTTCTGATTTTTAAGAACTTGCACAAAGATCTCCCACTGTGGGTCTGTGTAGTCCAGCTGTATTCATGGCACTGATTCCTGAATATTATGGCTGCATGTGAGTGGGTGGTTCAGCTTAGAGCCAGAACTACAATAGCTGCTCCAAAATGAATGCCTCCTGTCTTATTACATTGGCCCATGACATCAGAGGCAGATGATGGTGGTATGTCAGTAGAGATTGAAAAAATGGAAAAAAGTGGCACCCACCATTCATTGATGCTTGCTGAACATTTATGGAGACCAAACAGTGGCTGTGAGCACAGTGAGGTGGTGGGTGATGCATTTCAGCAGTGATGACAGTGATACGAAAGACAAGCCATGCTCCAGATGGCTATGCAAATTTTTACAAGCATGACATGCAGACTTCTTGTTCATTGCTGGCAAAAATGCATAGCTAATGGTGGTGACTATGTTGAAAAATAGTGTTTTGTAGCTGAGCATTTGTTCTGTCATGTAGTGTTATTGTGCTCTTTGTGCCAGTTGTGATTTCCCTGGAAATAAATAGGAGGCATTACTTTCAGAGTGACCTGCTTAGCGTTGAAGTTAAATGTAGCTGTCATCTGTGTACTCTGAAAGACTGTATTTTCAAGAACAGTGCTTAAGAGAGTATCTGATCCATTGTTTTCATTGTTTGTGTCTTGATTCAATTCAGTCCTCCCATCTTGGTTGTACAGAGGAAACAGTGATCAAATGTAAACATGTGTTGGACATTAGGAATTACTGGAATATTTTTTTCTGATACTAACTTACAAATTGCTTTAAGTTATATAAAAGCAGGAATGAATACGATGAGAATAGAAATAAATAGTAAAATTGTTTAACAACAAGCAGGACAAAGGAATCCAAAGGCTAACTTAAAACATGCCACCTTGTTACTAATTCTCATAAATGGGAAGATAACATCTCCATATCAGGATCATTACTTGGATTTCGGAGACACCCTGTGTTAGTGCTTGTTTTCCTCCTTCGCTTTACAGAGAAGGAGAAAAAAGACTTCTGTCAGCGTTTAAAGGTAGTCACTGGGAATATATTCTGGTCAGAAAATTTATGCAAGTAAGCTAATCATTGTGATGGTAAGGGCTGATAATTGATCTTTTAATGCACAGTAACATAGACTAATCAAGAATGAAGTTTCATAATGTGTTTTCTCCTTAAATGCCCGTATGATGGCAATAGCAATCTATTGATTCTTATCATCAAGCAAGCTCTGGTCCAATTTTGGGATCTACCGCTCAGACCAACTCAGTCTCCACACACTGCACGTCCAGATTGTATCCCACTGCTTCGATAACGATGTGTCATCACCACCGCATGGTGGTGAGATCCTTGCCTATTCTTGGAGATCTGTGCTCTTGTATTAGGGGCTGGAATATGAAGAACTTTTATACTGGTAAAAGTACAATTTTGTACCAATAATTAGTTCTGTATTTCTATTTACTAAATGAAATCAACTATCCAGCCTTGATACATGCAAATCTACAATAAGCCATTTTGTTCAAAACAACAGAAATTGCTTGAGAAAGTTTGAGAAAGAATGTGACAGTTTTCATGTGACAGAGTACAGAGTAACCCATGGGTTACTGCAAAATGTCAGTAATGTAGGATAATGACTGGAGAGTGTTCCTGTTTTGTAGTAAGGCCGTGGTAATTTGTATGCATGTCTGTTTTTTGTTGTAAGTTGTAAGTTGATTTTTTTTGTAGATCAATAATGGAACTACAAACAAGGCAGAATTTCAGGAACTTCTTAAATATTCCCAAGTATCATTCCTGACGCTGAAGTATGCTGTTAACCTGGTATTTCTCATGGCATTTTTATTAGATAGAGCTATTAGTCTTCAAATAGTCTTATCACACAAATGTTTTTGAAGTATTCCTTTTATTTTGAATGTATGTGTGAAAAGGTTGTTCAAATTGGAAGCAAATCTATCCATTTTATCACATATGCTTTTACTGCACTTCACAGACGTCAGTCTATATGTTTATTCTGTATTTCCATATATACATTTCACAGCTAACCTTAATTCCTTTAAAATTTCCTTGAAAATAAATTCACAGATAATCCTCATCCTTTAATAGGACACTAAGAAAAGTCTTGAGGGGAAATAGGATGTGAAGGAATCCCTCTTGCTAAGGAGAAGAATTGAAGACCTCCATGAATATATAATCATAACTTATTTCATCAAAACAAAGGTGCGTGGTTTACTGTGACAAGCAGCATCAGCCCATGGCTAGGATGGCATTATTGTTCTAGTTTTATAGATGGAAACTGAGGCGAGAGACAGGCCAAAGACTTCCAAACTGTTTAAGAAAATCTAATACTGGGATCAGAAATTCCTCCCTTTCAGTACCCCTCAAAACTGATTAGTTTATGGTGATCTTAGCAGCTAATTATTCCTTCCCAGTTTGTTAATAGAGAGGTAAGCAGGGAATGTTACTGTGCAGCTTTCTCTCTACTTGTTGCAAATGGAATTTGAAAAATGGCCAACCTGGTTCTTCTTTATCACATCGACATTCCCATATATCACCAGATCTTGGCTTCCCTTGCTGATGCAAATAGCAGGGTATGTCTCTTATCTTTTTTATGAGATCTTGGCTTCTACTATGAGGCTGTGAAAATGTTAACGTCCCAAAGAGGCGTTTTATTTTCACACATTGACAGTCAAAACCTGACCACTTCCACATCGGGTACCCTCATTCCCAGGACGTTGGAAAATTGTGCAAAGAAGTCAGCATCACGATTCAAGGGATGATGCAAATGCTTTACAGCTTAATGTTCGCAGACAATCCGTTCAGACTTTGAAAAAGGAGTTTAAGAGGTGACCACATCATCTGGTGTTGTATCTTCACTAAATAGATACATTCAAATAAGAAAAAAAGGCAATTCTACTGCTATAAGCTTTCAGAACAAATTGATCAGGATTAACTGGATGCAGTTGTCAGAAAATCTTAATTTGACCATGAGTTTAATTTTATTTAAATAATAATTATGGAGCTAAATGCAAAGGAAGTTAAGATAATCTTGATTGCCTGTGAAATACAAGATGTTCTAATGGTAAAACATTTCAACTTCAGAGTTTATGCATTCTCTTTACGCAACAGAATTTTAATTTTAAGAACTACGTATTTCTGGAATTCATTATAAGGAAGATAAAATATGAACACGAGTCACAACCCCGTTGTCTGATGGAGATTGGAGGTAAATCCCACAGTAAAATGTGATAAACTGGTTATGGGTTCTCCAGCAAACTGTCATTCTGAAAGATGAAAACTGCTCATTCATTCCAAGCAATTGGATACAATTTAATAATGAGAAGTGTATACAGCATTAACAGTTTCACTGCTGATTAGGGGAAATATCTGGAAAATAACCGCTTGCAATCAAAGGTTAATTTCAAAGCTGTGGAAATTAATACCATGTGAAAATGAGTTATAATTGCTAAATGCCATTCACATTTAATCCGAATGAGGCTGCTGCAAAAATTTTGGCCTACTATGATATCTAGCCAACTTGCTACAGAGTTTAGGCATGATTTATCATAAGTTATGCTAGACTTTGTTTAAGAATACCATAATATTCTTATATTGTTGGAAGAGGGATGTCTTTGTGCAGCTATATTAAAATTCATGTTCATGTAGATGACCAACCAAATGGCACTGTATCTTGGATTTGAATGATATTATGCAGACAGCTCACATACTACAGACATAATCTTGTGCAGAGAAAAGAGACCAGAAAAGAATGTAATGGGGATTTAAGAGACCAGAAAAAAAAATGTTGCAGGGACTTAGAAAAAAGTCATTATTTGCTTGTTTTTCACATTCTTTATGTATGTATTCTTTTCTAAAGATTTCATAAATATTTATTCAATTCACTGCAAGTGCGATATAGAATAGCAGTGTTCTCTAAAAGCTGAGTCTTTTCTCTTCAAAGTGGAACCACAATTATGCTAGATATGATGTACTATAAAGAATTTCCAAAGCATTTTGGCATAAGTACAGATACGGTTAAGCAAGAAACAAACAAACAAAAAGCACTACAGGGAACCAAATTCCAGATGTGTCTGAGAAAAAGAGTGGAATTATTGCATACTTTTTCCTCTTTCCATTCATATCAATAGAAGAATTTCTGTTGGTCTGGATGGATATAGTTTAGATTCTCAGCATTTCTAACTAGTACGGGGATGAGAAAAAAAACGATCTCCCTTGGCCTGGAAAATTCTACCAACTGTGTGTTAAATCTGCCTTTAAAATCAAAAGACGATCCTTAACATGTGACAAAACACGACAAGCTCATGAATCCCAGATAGTGACTTTGTTTATGCAGTTTGGAATCTTGTACCACGTGGGAACCTCGTTTTTTGCTCAGTACTCAATAATACCAAGTTTGGTAGGTGATCTTCTTTAAAAAATAACTTTTACTCTGAGATGATGCCAAGATGGTGAACTTGGGCAGGACAGGGATGTCAAGGTGATGACTCAGGGAACTGGTGACCTGTCGGCTTCATCTCTGCCAGGGAAGATCATGGAATAGATTCTCCTGGAAGCTATGCTAAGGCATGTGGAAGAGAGGGAGGTGATAAGAGAACCAGCATGGCTTCACCAAGGGCAAGTCCTGTGCTGCTTAGTAGCTCTCTATGATGGCCAACAGAAATGATTCTATGATTCATATTGACAAAGAGAGAGAGTTTCTAGAAGCACCTTCTGATATGTTTTTATAAAACTAAATGTATTAAAGTTACCTATTAAGAGTGTAAGGAATTTGAGTAAATGTTTTTAAAGAAATATTGAATTAAAAGCTACTACAATAAATGCAGATAAGTTAGCATAGTTTTTAAATACTGATCAAGTTTGAAATACAAGAAAATACAAATGTTTTGTTTCTGTTTTTATTCTTTCTGCATATAATGATTTATGCAAAAATAAAAACAGCCTTAGGAATTTTAGGTAGCTTTATTTCTTTGAAGATGAGACCGACACAAGCTCTGCTAAATCAGTTCTAATCTGCCAGCAGGTAAAAGAGAAGATGCACAAGCAGGAAAAACTTTTTCTACAACCTTCACTAGGAAAAAGTTTTTGACAGCATTTACCAGCTGAGTGCTCTGTAACAGAGTGTGGTCTGGAGAGCGCTGAGAGGTCATTTAGAGAAAAGTTAAGGGAGTACTATTAATACAGAATACTTTGATAAGTGGAGAAGATGAGCAAGACATCATGGGAATGAATGTGTTTCATTCACAGGGTTTCTTGTTTGCTTCTAAAGCCAGATAGCAGAAGCACAACTTCTGTTTTATTTTGTGTGCTCCAATTTTGCTTTTTAGATTTACAGTATTAAAAACAATATTAGAACGCCAGATTCCTTGGGCTAAAACAAAATGTGCACTGAGCTAGATGGCTAAAGTATTTCATAATGTGAATTGCTAGATTGCTCTGTCAGACAAAGTAAGTAATGACTTCTTCAAGTAATGACTAGTTACCACTATTTGACAATTATTTTCTGACTTACATGAAATAAATTGTTAGTGAATAGGTGCTGCTGCAGAAACACATATTTTTTTATATGTGGTAGCAAGCTTAGAACTGAGATTGAAGATGGAATAGATATGACCAATTACCTCTTTTGATTTTAGATGTGATCTTAACTGAAGAAAGCTGTGGAGTATGATGGATGTACATATCTGTCACTGTGTTACTGTGTTTTGCCTGCTTTATGGGAAGGTGAAAAGAAAAAAGCTTTCCAATACTCACTCATGTGTCTTCATGCCATGGAAATCCTGACTCAGAAGTCAGGCTGTGCGTAAGAACTGCATGTCTTACTACGAACTAGGTTACACAGACCTGTAGCTGTGCTTTCTTAACCTTGAAAAGACAAGAGGGACGAACAAGACTCAGGGACATTCAACTTCTTGACCTTTTTTTGTCTTTTCTATCTTTGATATGGAGGTCAAGGCCTGGATTGGAAGTATGGTACATCTCACCTTACAAGCACTCCCAGTGTTCCGTGTTTATTTTGGGCTTTCTAAAATCTCTCCATACATTATCTTCACTCTGTGATTTTGGCAGTTCTGAATAAACAATAATCAGCTTAGAAGCAGATGGGGTACTTGTCAAAAAATGGTGGGGGGAGAAAAGCCTCAGGGATGCTTGCAGTATTCAACAACCCAGTGTGAGCTAACGTTTCAGGAAAACAAACCAGACTTCTATTGTTTCATGAGCCTTATCAAAATCTGCAGTAAGTCAACTTTCAGGCGTTTTACATGTCCCACAAGTAAAAACACATCCACATAGCTCTGTTGCAACAGCAGGAGAATTAAGAAGAAATAACCAAAGAAATGTGTAATATTTTTGTAGAAGCTATGCTAACTATTATGTTTTTCCTAAAATTTTCCAGTATTCATTGTGCTAAGGACCAATTTAATAAGGGAAACTTTGATACTTGGTTATGCGATGGATGCCTTTAAAGTTACTTAAGAAAGATGTTATCAAGCAGGCTGATCCACCAAGTATTTTTAGGTTGGAATTTTGAGGCATATTTATTATTTGAGAAAGTTGTCTGACTTGTCATTTGAGAGTGTGTGATTGGGAATACTCTTTTGCAGTGAGCTTATTAATTAAACATCTGACGGTCAGAGCATGCCAGGGTAACCTATTTGATCAGTTCACAAAGAGAAACATTTAAAAAGGTCTTGTAAAAAATGCATTATTGTTTTAAAAGCTCCATGAGCTTGATTTTCCAGAACAAAGCACTGTAAACTGTATACATTACAGTTGTGTTCAGCCTACCAGGACAGTGAAAAAGCCTTCAGAGCAGTTGATGTCAGCTGGAGTGGATTTGTGTCTTTGCATTACTTGAAGTCAGCCAGAAATAGCTTTGTATTTCCTTTACCAAATGAAACTTTTCAAGAGCTAATGAATAGGTAAGAACTATATTTTCTTAGGGGGCATTTTTCAGCGGCACCATTTCATAACTTTATTATTGCTTATTGTGACCACCATCACTAATCTTCATCTTACTTGCACCTGTGATGCAGTGCATATGGCACAGTGTGCAATGCTGGTAAAACTGAATATAAAGCCTAAGTTGTTTTTTGTTGTCGTTGGTAGTTTTCTTCAGTAATGTATACAGATTTAATGGAGTAGAAGCTTTAAGTTACTGCTTTCCCATTTCTATACGCTCACAAATTTATATTTAATATCCTAAAGGGAGCATTACTGTCTTGCATTCCAACAACTAGTGATGTAGGATGGTGTGAATTTGCTTGAAGAACAGCTTCACAACTGTTAGTATCATAATTGCACAGTGATTTTGTGACTCTACAAGCCTCTCATTTCAAAGTATAGTAGTGTGGCAAGGAAAAGAAACAAATAACAGAGAGAAACAAGGACAACAACAACTAAGGACAATGAATGAGCTAACACTGAAAGCTTTCACTCTGCCCTTTTCATTGTTTGTCACTGAGAAAGAGAACCAAAAGGACCCTCCTGTGCAGCATAGTGAATAAATTTCATACCTGGAAATTCGAATGCAAACTAAATGAGGTAAATATTTTTATACATTTGCTGTGACAATTGAGAAATAATGCCAACTGCTGGATTCAAGACAGTATGCTGTTTTACTTTAACCAGGCATCTTCTCAGTATTACTACCAAAACTCAAATGATCCTGTGGGGAGTGTAGCATACAGAAGATAAATGAATTGAAAACATTTTCCTGCCTTGCCTAGAGAATCTGAGCAGATATGAGTTTAGGCCATGGGACACTTTCCAAAATCTGATTTCCTGAACATTATTTCAGTTTGTTTATGTGGACTAGCTTCCTAAACTCATATTTCCTTTATAAAGCCAAAATATCACAGGAATGGATGTTTTTGTGGCTCTTGGCTAAATCTAGACCACGATCTCTCATGATTAATCCTTTATACTCAGAAAGCAAAAACTGTGAGAAGGAAACTTCCAGGATACACTCTGTACTCCTTGGCAACATTGCCAAGGGCATATGGCCAAAGAGAAGGGAAGAATGGCTTAACTCTCACACATTATTTTTACTACAAGATAGTGCTTGAACTTACAGCAATAGGACAAGGCACCCAAACCACAGAGTGTGAGGAGGCTAATAACTAGATCATGCATCGCTATTCAGTGTTTCCACAGTTCATAATTTATATGGAAATTGTTTGAATAATGGAATCATCCATATAAATAAAGGGCTGAATTATTTTTTCTTTATATGAAATAGTAAGCTGTAAGGACCTCAGTGCAGATATGTTTTACAGCAGCAGGTGCTGTTGGAGAGTATCATCTGCAGTAACCATATTGCTCTGTGTGTTTGTCAGATAAATCGTATTTGCTTCTAGTCATTCACAGTACGATATAACAGTGATCAACTATTGCTTTGTCAAAAAATGGCTATTATAGTTCTTTCAATTCATGTCACTTTCCTGTTCAAATCTTCACGTAAATCTTGCTCTTAAAAGCAGCTACACAATGGAAAGATTTCTGCATGCGTTCTTCCACTGGAACCTTCTCTAGCATATGAAAAATATGGTGACATTTTAATGATGCTGTAAACAGAAATGTTCAAGCCTGTGTACGCTGTATCTCCCAGGTGGTACTTCTCAGAAAAGGTTATTCAAAAGATCTACCAGTTGAAGGGAATGACAGAAGTTCTTCATAGTTATCTAATTCTTACAACAAAGTAACTTCGTTATAGTTGATAATAAGTGTAATAGTAATTGATGGGCAAGGGACATGATTTCAAGGATTTTAGGATTATATTTAAATGACATGACATGAGATGTGTCAGGGAGCTGTTTATAAGAAATAATACATTATAGCATTTTATGGATGTTGGAGGTATTTACATCTCATGGGCTCCTGTTAAAAAAATTCAGGCCCATTGAAGTTGACGCAATTTTGCCTTAGACTTCAGCAAGGATGTCATCCTTGATTCATTTAGGACCAGATTACCTACACGCTTCTCTCTCAGTGCATTTCCCCACTGCAGCAAGATCAAATACATTGGAGGCAGGTCACTGAGGTGTACTTTACTCGAAGGGCATCTCTAAAGTGATTCCCAGATTCCTGGAATTCCGTATTTTTTCCTCTTGAAAACTGAGTCAGAAATAAAACATTGTGAACTTGCAATTCTACAAAGTGGTATAAACAGAAGCATTTCATTTCACAGTATTTTAGTATTGCCACATGAGAAGTATTTTTTATTGTGTTTTAGGGTTTTGCTGTGCATTATATCACTTCACAGGTGGAGGGTTAGGGTGGTGATCTTGCTGACAAATCATACACAACCAGTATGAAGGCAGTCTAAATGAAGAGCCGAGTCTGCTAAGACTTAATTTTCTTGATTCTACCCAGATTTCAAGTTGGTGAATTTCATCTGCGATATAAAGAAACTTCACTCTTGTCACTTTGTCAGGATTTTAAAAAACTTTTTCTGTTACCCTCATGTTTTATTTCTTTGATTTCAGATTTGTATGAAAGTACCAGATGTTAGGGCAATGATGACTGAGAATTTTTCAGTGGGAAACGTTTTGTAAAAAATCACTATGACATGATTTATCCGATGATTTTGTTATATATCCATGTTGTTACAGCTCTAATCTGTTTGGTTTTTTTTTTTTTTTTTTTTCTTTTTTTTTTTTTTTTTTTTTTTTTTTTTTTTTTTTTTTTTTTTTTTAAGTTTATTTCTTTTCATTTGGATATAATCATAAGTATACTTCCAAAAACGCATGCAGTGCTGTTTTTTTTTCCTAATTATTTTAACAAGTAAGTTGGCACATTATAGCAGATAAAATGCTGGATTGCCACTCTAAAAATGCTTGTGCTTTTTCTAACTCTACAGCTGAATGATCTTTATGTGTGTCAGTTATTCCACCTATAGCATCTAAATAATGGGTGTCCAGCCTTTCAGCTTGCCTGGGCTGCACTGAGTGAAGAGGAATTGTCTTGAGCCCAATATACGTACATCGCTCCAAAAATAATGCCTCCTATTTATTTCCATGGAAACTATAACAGATGCAAAGAGGACAATACCGCTATTTAATAGAAAAAATTCTCTACTACAAAACACTATTTTTCAACATTGTTCAGTCTGGAGAAGAGAAGGCTCAGGAGAGACCTCGTTGCACTCTACAACCTCCTGAAGGGAGGTTGTGGTGAAGAGGGATTTGGCCGCTTCTCCCAGGCAACGAGCAGGACAAGGGGTAATGGCTGCAAGTTGTATCAGAGGAGGTTTAGGTTGGACATAAGGAAGAACTGTTTCTCTCAGAGAGTGGTCAGGCACTGGAATGGCTGCCCAGGGAGGTGGTGGAGTCGCCGCCCCTGGCAGTGTTCAAGAGGCGTCTGGATGACGTGCTGCGTGATGTGGTTTAGTGCTTGTGGTGGCAGTGGTGATGAGGAGACGGTTGGATTAGATGATCTTATAGGTCGTTTCCAACCTTGTGATTCTATGATTCTATGATTCTATGCACCACCTGCAGAATGGGGGAAAACACCATACCCTGTGGAACAATCAGTGGCACCATAAATTATGGTTAATCATGCCAGACCTTACAACCACATTAGCATTTCTTCCTAAGTTTATGTCAGCTCCCAAGATTTTGGCAACTGCAATTGCCGAAGTCCAACAGGTGAGTGTAGGACTTCTCGGAAAGGAGGTAGAAGTAGAGAGATCTGTTGCTCTGATAGATGCAGCATTCGCTGGTTGCTCATTTTCATGCAGAATTACCCTCTACAGCATAATTTGAGTGATTTAGTAGACCACAGACATTTGAGTGGGATGGGATCTCAGCTGGGGGTTCAAAATAACAGTTGTTATCTTGGCCTTAATTTTGAAGATCATCTGTTATTTCATACTGTTTGTTTCATATTCATTTATCCTAGACAATAATCAGAGATTAAATATTCTTTCTACAGCTTTTTTAAAATAACCCAACCCTTCAGTAATAATGTTGACAAACAAGGAATGAGGAGGTGAAATGTAAATGCCAGTGCTGCCCCTTCCTTCATTTACCTCAATACTTTGGTGCTTGGCCCTTCCCAGCCCCTGTTCTGGGCTCTGGTGCAACCGTGCTGCTTGTGCACTCTAAGGTGCTTGTCCCTTGAGCTGCTGAACATGGTGTATGCACTCCATTCTTGTGCAGGAACATTTCATACTGACCAATTCCTTTCCCTCCCCTTAAATTTTCTGTGTTGTCTTTAGTCTCAGACAGCCAGAGTGAATTCTGTGCTTCCAGTAACTTGTGTGTTTTGCCTTCTTGACTGAGCTTGAGAAAGTGCCATGTAGTCCTGAAACTGGAGGTTGTTTTGTTTTGTGGGTATTGTTTGCTTCTTTGTTCGTTTATTTTGTAAAAGACCCAGAAAGTCTTGTATACCTCTGATTTTGTCTGAATATTTTTTAGCTTTGTCCTTGGCACTTTGGATTAGCAAATGCTTTAAACACCATCTGCCACCATTCTAAGGAGCAATAGAAGTTTTAAAAGCTTTTCTGAGATTATTAGAGTAGCAAGTCAGCACATTTCTGATAATATATGAGGGATGTAATTGCCTATCAAGAACTTTATGAAGTAGGAGTGCTTTTAGCCATGCTCACTTGGGCCTTTCTACAGTACCGTTGGAACTGAACAGGAAATATGCCAATAATTTGGATGGTCATGGGATCAGTTCCTTATTAATTTTCAAGTAATTATTCACTGAATATGATTCTAGTTAAACTCCTACAATTTTTAACACAGTTTAACACTTCCAATACTTTTGGAGTTTTCAAGCGTGGATGCAGTCAGCACCATAAGATTAAAGAAAAAACAAACATACTTTCCCTTTAGTTAGTTCCTCCACTGTTATGTGTAAATAATGAGAAGGGATACATTCTAGACATCCGTAATGTGAACATCTACATCTGAACTGCTCCTCCTAGACTCCATTTTATAGTCACTGGAGAGAAACAACGGGCAGGATTCATCTAACTGGTTTTGGTTATATACTTTAGAATGAGATTAATTCTGTCCTGAAAGTGTCTGTTCTTCCCAATGACTATAAAGGGACAGTGTGACTTGCTCAGGTGCAGGCATGTACATATGGTTAGATGAATTCTCACTTGGGGTCTAGTTCTTCCACAGCTAGACATTTGGAACTGAGAAAATAAGTTGGCTCAGTTTATGTTTTTAGTAACAAAGAAAAGCTATGGAAGTTTATTCTAAATGTGAATGTTGCACATGCTGATATTGTAATGACGTTGTAATGTTTCTACTTCAAAATTCTTCTTGGAACACAGTGTTTTTACAAGAAAATCTTTTAAAATTGTTTTCTTTTTCTCAGGTTTGGACTGAAAGCCATGGGTAAAATAGCTTGGCAACAATTTTTAGAAAAACTCAGAGGTAATGGAAGCGCCTTTGAAAACAGACAGGAAAAAAAGTAGGAAGTTCCTTTTTTTGTATGAGTTCAGAGTAATGTGTGGCATATACGGTTATCAAAAACAAGGAAAGCATATCCATTTGGTGATCATTCTAGATTAAATTCAGTTAAATAATTTTTTGGCAGTGCTTTGTCCAAGTGCAAAGTCTTATTTTGAGTCCTGTCAAACACTGAGCCCTAATGAGGTCCAGGAAGAACATGTTGAGGAAAAGAGAGTGAGGCATGAAAGCACTGCTAAGACTTTTTCCTATTGCAGAGAAAATCCAGCTAGATGAGACGAAGATTTTCCCAGTGACACTGCTCTGCAGAAGCTGTGTGGACACATCCCAGATGCTCATCCCTCTTTAAAGCAGGTATTCTTAATCCCTGGTGAAGTAAGAGCAATTATTTTTAGGTGCTGCCTTGGTTAACTACTCTTACAGCTAACCACCTGTGTCTGTATCAGCTTTAAAGCAATCTAGTGCTTGCCAGTCTTTGTTTTGTTTTACAGTAGCTTGCAGAGTCTGCTGTCCAAGTTTCTTTGACATAGCTATGTGCATCCTGGGACTAAATAATCTGTAACAACCTCTCTGATAAACAGAAATTATTGACCTCCTAGAATTTCTCTGGAAGTCACGTTGGCCGGTTTTTTAATCATCTCTGTGGCTCCCTTTGAACCCTTCCTAGTTTTTCTGTATATTTCATGAAATGTTATGGTAGAAATGAGAATTGGTGCTTTCATAGAAGTTTTACTGGTACCAGAAAAGTAAATAAAATAACTTTTCAGATACTGCTAAGTGTTCCCTTGTTTCTACACTTAAGGATTGCCTGAGTCCCTGAGGCCTAACATCATGCTGGCAATTTATTTATGCTTTGATTGTATGTTATGACCTGCAAATCTTTCTGAGTTACTGCTGCTTATAATTAAGATTCCTCTTTGATTCTGGCATATTTACTCAATTTCTCAATGTAGAGTTTTATTAGAAATCTTGTTCTTTGTGTTTATTTTTCCTAAGCATGCTGTATCCCTGGTTTGTTTCATTTGCCATTTTACTATTTGTTTTTCAGTTATCTATGGTCCTCTCATGTTTAAAAGTTTTATTTTTTTAGGTTATTTGTACAAATACATATGGAGAGGGCGCGAGGAGGTGTGAATGCTGTGTTTTCTCTGTTTATACACAGTCACACACAGAAACAAGTATGTGCATATGTATGCATAAGAAAGATGCAGATCAGTGGCTGTGAGACCTCACTGAAAACAGAACTGCTTCAGAATAGATTATCATCTACATTTCCATGTGCAAGTTTCTGTTATCTGGTTTAGCTATCACGTTTGTTTAATATCTTCTATTTGATTCTATACTGCTCTCATTTCTTAACCAAAAAGCATGCCACAAGACATAAGCAAGGTATACAGCTCCAGGACAGCAGACTGCCCTGGGAGAGTGGCTCAGATAGAGACCAGACATATTTGTTGGCTACTGCCACCACGGGAGTGTTAGTCTGCAGCTATTGCTACCCTTCTGTTGACTGGTACAATTAGTTTTCTCTGCGTTGGGCATTATCTCCTGTTTATGCAGTATTCATCACCAAGCCTGTTTTTGTGTTTCCTCTCTCCTCAGTCTTCTCCCTGCTCAGGGCTGTCCCTGGGACCAAGTGGATCACTGCCTCTTTCTGCCCACCATCAAGTGTGGTGACCACCGTCTCTCATCAAGTGTGGTAGTTCCTAGAAATGCTGACTGCTAGAAGATTTCCATATTGGTAAAAAGAAATGTGATAGCTACTGGCTTAGTCTTTTTGGATGCCGTATTTTCTTTTCATGCTAAGGTCCGTATAACATTTAGCATAGCATAAGGTCCACAATAACATTTAGCAAATACTATTATTCTGCTCAGCACCTGTTTGCAGTAGTCTAACTGATCTCACCTGTGAATTCATCATTTTATGTCTAAATGTGTGTGAATCTGTAGTTTTCTTAAATATTTATGCAGCTCTGTGAGCAGGTCTTCAGCTTCCGTGAAAAAAGCAAACCAAGTAAAGAAATTTTATCATGTCCTTGAGTTAACAGGAGTATGTTTCTTTCTCTTTTTATTTCAAAAGACAGAAATAGATTTAAACTTCAGTTTCTTCTGTTCCAGGACTTAAAATGAATTCAAATTCTTATCTAAAAGGTTTTAATAGGTTTATTCAGCACACTTTGGATTCTTCGTATCACTGCCCAGCTCATGGGCAACTGCCTGCAGCCTTTTTCTTCCAATTATTTTTTTTTTTCCTGAGCTATTCTTGTCATGTTGGAATAAAAGAATGCCACTAGTTCCTTGCTGTTAATCCATATTCTAAATCCTAACCTACTACTAGCACTTTCTAATGTACAGTCTAGAATTACAGTATTTCCTGTAACTATAGCTACAAATTTGACTTTAAAATGTTGAATCAGATGGATGTTTTATAAAAGATGGGTGACTTCCCTTTGATGTTCTTCAAGTTTTGCAATAATTTGTGATCTACTTTAAAACAGACATTCTCACTTAAAAAAAAAAAAAAAAACAAACAACACCAAAAACAGTTGTGCAAGTGTTTCAACACCAAGGAATTAACAGTAAAGCAAACTGTCTAGCTTCTAGAGTGTTTTGAAAATGTTTATCCGTATATTCTGAAGCACAGAAAGAAAAACATCGAAAATAATTTGAGTGGGCAATATTCAGTATACATTAGTTGAACTCTGAGCTTCTTTTTGTGCTTTTTTTTTCCTAGTCATTATTACAATATTCTTATTTTTATACATCCCACCATAAGGAGTGCATTGTTTGATCGTTCTTCTTGATTGCATGTGGTGTTCCAGCTATCTAAGGCATTCTCATTTGTGTCATTTGAAAATGTGACACTGTTGTTCTTTCAGACTCATTGTCATCCCCTTTGTGCGTAAGAAATTTAGAACTGCGGTGCTGGGTTGTCATCTTTCATCTGCAACATTTCATTACTTTATAATCTTTTAAAAATATATTTTTTTCACTAAAAGAGATTGTTTATCTCAGGGCAAGGAACACTGCTGTTATTGTAAAGTCTCCTAACTCAAAGTTCTTAGATGCATGAGATTCATAACAGAAGATAAATTGTTTTCTGCCTTGTGCTGAAGCCTGGCATCAGGTAAACTTTAGTGTGTTCCTAGAACTGTAAAAGGTTTATAGGTACTTAGTGACTAGTTTCAGTATTGTATCTTAATGCAACTAGTTGCAATTGATGTTTAAAACAAAGACAGGCATAAACATATGCAGGATAACATTACAACTTAATTTGAGATGCAGCATTTTGGAAAAGAAGGGTGATGCCATAAGCGTGCACATCCAAACACGCCGTGTAGCAATGAATGTATATCCCCATGGTTCTTGTGCATACAGGAGAAATGACAGACAAAGGGAACCTGTTTTGATGAGAGGATAACATTAGTTTGCTACATGTAGTTAATTAGAATTATAACTGTGCAGTAGTTATTACAAGCTCACATTTCTATAATATACAATATATGTATAACTGTGCAGTAGTTATTACAAGCTCACATTTCTATAATATACAATATATGTATACATATGTGCGTTTGCAGTTTGTCATCTGACAGGTTGTAACGTACGTCTGACACGGACACGGTATTGAGCCTACTGCTCAATAGTTCATTTTCAAAAATAACTGAATCTGATTTTCTGTAATCCGAATTGCCTTTTTATGCCTGTCTTTAGAACATGAACTTTTGATAAGGAACAGTCTATTTTCACCAGTTCTGTGGCCTTCACAGTATACAGAACTATGCTAAAATGCCTTTCTGTCAGCTTTGATGGAATGTCATGATATGCATGTCTCATGCAGTGGATGGTGTGATTGTCCCTGAAGTGCACAGCTGGATTTTTTTTGTTACTTTGATTTGCTACATATTGCACTCCTTAAATTGAAGACTCTATTTCTGAATCCAATGAGCAAATAATAGACTGAAAAAAATTAAAGCTTTCAGTCTGGTTGACACAAGCAAAATGAGCACTGGGCATATCTTCAGAAGGACTGTTGGCATTTTTTATTAGATAGTTTTATATAGATGATGTATCACAGTTCCTTTCTAATATAATTACATAAAAACTATTCTCCTTAGCTCTGCAGTATATCATCTGTACACATATATATATGACCACAGAATGAAAGAATTCACCTAGCAATTTATAAGAAAAGAAATCAGTGTCATAGATTGCAGTAGATAATAATCACAACTGAGGCATTCAGGTCATCATTCAGTAAGGCTACTTACTACATGATATTGAGTCATTTACTGAATTGGGGCTTTATTGAATGGAATTGTTAACAAAGGGAAAGGTGTTTGAGACTGTAGAAAGGAAAGACAAGCTGATGAAACAACCATTTGATCACCAGCGTCTGGAGGCTCCTACACTGAAAGAAAGACCTGTAAGAATTGCTTGTATTTCTACATAATGGTTTTTTGTGGTTGGAATGAACTAGTGCATCTCCATTCACACTGCTGATGCTGGAACTGAATTAGATAATGACCTGGGACATAAAATTAAACTATTTTAGATAAATACAATTAAACTTCAAGTTGGTTAAAAAAAAAAAAACAACAAATGTGAGCAACTCAATAAATACTGATGCAGTATACCTTAGCTTTCCCGTATTGTCTAAGGTTTAAACAAAATATTTGTATCATAACAGATATTTCATCTTCACGGATAAGATATACTGTATAATTGTTTCTTATGAAGCACAAGCTATCTTTCCAGCTCCAGTACTAGATTCCCTAACTTATTTACCGGGGGAGGTAGGTATATTATCAAGTTTTGTTTCCATATGATTTAATGCACTGACAACAGTCTCTGAAGAAAATTCAAATAGCAAAAAGTAGTTTCAGAAGACCATTATCTTTTGATTGCAAAACTTTAAAGTATTTCCCAGACCAACTGATGAAGTAAATAATTGCTTATCCTCTATATTATTACTGCCACCCAGGATCTCTGTGGGGGACTAAAGGGAAATGGAATTTTCTTAGGGTGAATTTTATGAACAAAAAGATATTTGTCTAGTGCTTAGCCAGGAGCTGAATCACTGAAGGAACTATTTACTTCTAATGTTTCTGTTATTGTTCCAGAGACTTTATTCCACCTTTTTTTTTTTTTCTTTCCCTCCATTATCCTTCCTTAGGTTTCTTCAGAGAAAATAAACAAACAATTTAACAATAAAAAAAAAAAGTAAAAGTTCAAGGACACATTTATAAAATGCAGTAGACAATCACAGATAAGTGTTGGTACAAACCTTTATTTAAAACTCTCCAACATGAATTATAGATATTACTTGCCATGGGAACTGAAAGAAAACCTGTGTTTTAAGTGCAGCAAAATAAAAATATTTGGATTCTCTTGCATGAATATATCCATTGCCTGTTACCTTGAAGTCTAACTACATGTGCATTGGCTTGACAACGTGACAGGGCATTAAGCTCTAGCCAAAGATTCTCCCTGAAAGCTGGTGCACCCTTGGTTCCCAGGTCAAGAATGCCAACAGACCCAACTTAGTAGCACAACTGATTTAAAAACTGCATCTTAAGATGCAAGAGGAACATGAGAGAAGAAAGGCAAAGTCCATGGAGTAGGTCTCAAATGTTCTGAATTAACACACTACTGTTAAGATTCAGAGTTTCTCAAGGTTCACCAAGTACTTACTGATTCCAGATCAGATAAGGAATGAAATGCAGCTGATAAGCTGAACTGAATTTGAGCTGGTCTGTGCAAATCAAGTTTATGTATTCATTCACTGGTGGCACAATTTATCAGCAAACTAAATGATCTATATCAAGGTAACGGAAAGGTCATTATAATTTCATTCCATAGTTCTAGACATGTAGAATAATGTGTTAGTATCAGCATTGGTTTAATAAATGGTGAAGATTTACTCTTTTTAATGCATGTTTTCTTTTTTTTTTTTTCCTTTTTTTTTTTAAAGAAGATGAAATGATCACAAGAAATGCCATTAATCATGTTTCGCATGACACGGTGTTTCAAGTCAAAGATAAAGACTTGCAAGAGCTAATCCAGATCAGACTGGACACCTTAGATATCATGAATTTTTCAGTTTGTTTGAAGAAAAAGAATCTGTGGTAAGGGTCATTTCTTTAATAACCTTTTCTATAATGACTGAGGCCAGATTATATTTTATGAAAATTCACACTCTGCATACAGTCTTTGTCTGCATTGGTATGTTCACGTACTTTCCTACAATGTAAATCCTCTTCATAATCAGTACTTCTACTTTCTTTTGAGTTGGGAAGCAGACTCATGCTTACTGAAAGTTTTTGAAATCTCACTCAGAATCACTAGCTTATGTATGTGTATACTGCAGACAAGGGACAGGAATAGTTCTTAGCTTTGAGGTGTCAGATGCGTTTCACTGAGATTTTGCTGTTACTAGTTTAATCTATTATTCTTTGTAATATATATATGTGTGTTAAAAATGTGTGCTATATGCTATGCAGAGGTTGTATATTTTCCTGAGAACAGCACTGACATCTTCTGAATTTGCAGCCTCCTAATGTTTTCCTTTAGAACCATTCACTATGCATACATAGAGACTACATACTGAATCCTGCAGTCAAAACTTCAGTTCACTGGGCCAGGTTCCTTTGACAGAGATGTCAATACATTTTTGGTTAGCAAATTATTCTAAGACATAACCTAAGCTGCAGTTTGTGGTTTGTATACTTCTTCATATTAAGAAGCTGTTCATAATTTTCAGTATCACATCTCTTAGGTTTGCATTAGGGCATCAGCTGAGTAACTCCACGTTTAGCTTTGTGTTGAGTAGTCTGGACAGTGTTTTGGAGAGGTATCAAAGGAGCATAGTAGTGTCAAGAGGTATAGATGCATGAAAAGAAGGTTGCATTAAACAGCTCCGAATGTTGTGCATTGCTTTGAAAATCTTTGATGTTAGAGGAGCTGAATTCCACTCTGATGGCTTCAAAATAGCAATATTTCATGCATCAGCTCAGGTCCATTCTAGCTGGTTTTGAGTAGAAGGCAGGCAGAGCAAATGTTAAACATCATGGATCATTGTCAGCTTGGGATGAAATACAACATGGGATAACATAGTAGCCACATAATTACCATGTCAGCCCTAATTTCAAACCTGGTGAGTGATTCTGCTCCGAGGAGTTGATCTGTTCTGGACTACATGGCTGATTTGTTCCTAGGTTTTGATGAAAACAACTGTAAGTAAGCCTGAGTATCTGGGAGTCCTTACTTTTTATGTCCTGAGTGGTATCCTTTGTGTCATCATTCTGGTTCCTCTTATATAAAAGGCAGATTAAAGGTTGTACAAGAGGACAGCTCTTTCAAGAAAACACTTTCATCATTCCTTTAGGAAGATATTCAGTCAGAGGAATCTTAAAAGAAATAATGGGCAGAACCTGAAACCAATCTAGTCTTCCAGAAAATAAGGCAATCCTAAAAGCTTCTCCACCTCCTTCCTTTCACCTGAAAGTAAATGGTACAGGGCTTGGTGCAGTTTTACTGTTAGATCTCAGATTTACTGCCAAAATTGTGATTCTATTTTTATTTCTTCTCAGAATTTTCTGTTTTGAATGTACTCAATTTACAAGTGAAAAACTACTACTAACCGCTAATGCTGCAGGCAGATCCTAAGGGAATTTCAGTAAAACAGTTGTTCTCATTACTTTCATTGAATCATCAAATTGTTTGAGTTGGAAGGGATCTTTACAGGTCATCTAGTTCAATTCCCTTGCATTGAACAGGGACATCTACAACTAGATTTTTCTCCTGTGGAAGCCTGTTGTCTTCAAATTATGCCGTCGGTAAGTTGAGTGCCTCTTGCAAGTCATTCAGTCTTAGTGAATTGTGTTTTATAGGACTATGGGGAAATAGTAAAAACTCATCATTGTCAGTCAGCACATGTGACTCTTCAGTCTCTTAAGGGAACAGATCAACAAAGTGAGATAGCAGTTTCCTGCACAGTCACATTTTAGTCAGTTTGCAGAACAAACCTTTCCAAAAGTAAACCTGGGGCCTGATGCTGTATCATGCTTTGGGATCAATAAGTAAAATTTAGTTTTTAGTTGAAAATAACCTTCTGTTAACTTAGTTCATAAATGGCGTAGTAGAAGAAAGATTCAAAAAGAATCAAAAAAGATTTAAGAAGTCTGTTCCTCTTGTTCTATGTTCTAAGTAATAAGGTGATGCAATTTTAGCAAGTGTGGTCTTCCAGCACTAGGTTTGTCACTGTAGTACATTTTTTGTTGTGGTAACATTATCAATGCCTAATCTCATGGGTGCTTTTGTTCTTTCCTGCATTTCTGATTTATTCAGTTGTTAGGTGGAGAAGATCCTTTCGGATAAAATCACAGAAAATTGGAAAGAGTTTCATAAGGCTTTGCAATCATATGACCTTAAGTGTACTGGCACTATTAACAGAAATTATCTCAGAAAAATCTTGCACCTGTGTTGTCCTTCTTTGACATATCAACAATTCACAGATGTGTGAATTTCAATACACAATATAATTTCTTTTTCCTACCACAATTTTTTTCCTGTCTTTTAATATGATAGCTGTACCTGGAGGCATTAAGGATTTTGGTTTATTTTAAGCACATGGAAAAGAAGAAGTTTGTGGAAGAGACGGCCCATTCCTTATATGAGCAACTTGTAAATCTCTTATTTATTTCTATGAGAATTGCATGTTGGAAACTTGAGAGTTTGGCATTATTTCACCATTTCAATAGGAAAGACACCTCTTCTATGAATGTGCTGGAGATCCAAGCCATTATCATTTGTCAATAGCCATTATTTAGTGATTCCAAACACAATGTAATAAAAAATTAATTCAATTTATGTTATGTTTTTCCTCAGTAGACTATTGTGGTAAACAACATGAAATTGAAATTTAATATTGTTAACAATAAATCTCATTTTCAATATGAGTAGGCTGCCAAAGTTGGGGGAATCTAAACAACTACAAGTATGGGGAGAATGGATCAGAATATCTATGTCCAAACTAGAGGGAATTGTATTAGATATTTTATTGCAATAACATTTCACTGAAGTTATAATCAGGACTAATCTACTCTTGCAGGAGCTCTAGCTTCCTCTGTGGGCAGCCAGTGACTTTCAGAAAGACGTGAAATTCTCTCCCACCTTTGAAAACTTCATAGGAAAATCAAATAAATCAGTTCCAGTCTGACCCTTACAACCTGGTGTCCTGCTGATCGTTGTGAGTGAGCAGCAAACACAACAGCATCAATAGGAAAAGGCTTTTGGAAAATAATCTTTGATCCTGAAATATGAATGAGCATGAGCCTGATCAGTAAAAGCAATTCCACTGTATGTTTTCTCCTCTCTATAAATGTCTTGGTAAAAACGTTGGGTACTATGCATTGGGTTCATAAAAGTCATGTTGCCAGTACAGCTTGTTGTAAGTATATGCATTTATAATTTGGCAGTTTTATAGCTCTGCACTATGCAGCATATTATCAGTGGTCATTGATCATGAACAAGTAATTATCCTTTGAATTACCTAGGACTCAGCAGTTATACAGTTTTCTAAATAGTATTTCTACCATTATTTGTGTCAATGAGAGATCTGTAATGCAAGAAAAATCAGGAATTATAGTCACTTTGAATTGTAAAGTGGTCTTTACTTGATAGTCTAGACATACTCTGCAAGAAAATAATATAGAGTAAAGCGGTGAAAGGCAAACTGGTATGGTTTACTTCATCCATCATTGTGGTCAATGAATATTATACCCTTGTTTTAAACAGATGCAAGATAAGCATTGTGAAATCTGTCTAGCAGAATGCTAGACACTGAAGTTGTGTTATAGCAAACAGGAAAAATGATACTTTTAGGATTTCTGGGTTGGAGAACATAGACCATATTTGCATTAATGAACTGCATCACTGTTATAGAGTGTGGCAAACAAGACATGCATCACCACAGATCGGATGAATTTGAAATCTTTTCACAGGAATGGCTTCTAAAATATATATCAAAAAGGCAAAGGTTGAATTCTGTTGTCAAAGACATTCAGGAACACGTAGTCTTGTTTTGATCATATTAATCCGTGAATACAGAGTTTCATTAACACTGTATTATTTATTCTTCCCTAGTAAGCCACTCTAAAAGTATTGTTTTTAGCAGTATCATTCATGAGGATCATGTTCCATCAGACAGATGATGATCACACTGAGGAAGAAATGTAGTTCTTACAGTAAGATGAAAAGAGAATTTATATTTAACACTGCAGTAGATGGCCTAATTGATAGGAGAAATATTGAGTTTTAAGACAAATGAGTAAAAGCTAACTAATTAAATTAGAATGGCTTGTCCACATTTGAGAGGTATTTTGAAAATCTACTTTGTTGTAATCTGCTTTTAGAGTTGCAATTGTATGATTTATCCTTAAAAATATTTTTTTACTTGCATCTTTTAACCACTGTCTATTTCTTTGTTGTAAATGTGGCTTTTTTTTTTTCTTTTAATGTTGGAATTTAAGACTATCCTAAGAAAGTATAGTGAATCATGAAGAGGAACAGTGGATGGCACTGTTCATTCGCTGCTCTAAAGTGATAAGAAATGCTAAGTTTGAAAATGCTGTTTTTTAAAATAATAATCAAAACCCCTTGTTATTGGCTCCTCCACATGCATACACACTGGGCTTAAGACTACCACATCTGTGCTGGGAATGTCATAACCAGATTGGGGATTTAGCACAGGTGCTTTAAGGGATGCAGGGTTTTTGAGCAAAAGGTGATGAAGTGACTGAATTACATTCTGAATCCAGTGGTTCAGCTACATCAGTCTTATTTATTTGAAATGATACTTCTGCTTTGGGGGGCTTCTACTATAATTGGACTTTTGCATTGATGTGACTCATCCTGAGGCACTTGAGGACAATACCGCTATCACTGCAGCAGAATAGCTAGCATGCTTGTCCCAGATGGCTTCCTGTGAGATGACATTCAGACTGGAGAAAAGAGGGAACAATTTTTAAGGGCATTTGGAAGCCTTTTATGGATTGCACTCACAAAACAGATGTTGCTCTGCAGTGCTCACAGCCATTTTCTAAGTGAAGGCTTAGAAAAGAAGTATTCTTTTAACTGAGCAGGGCTTAACAAATTCTAGAAAATGGAGATTTTTCTCTCCCTCTCACTGCCTTTCTGATACTTTCTCCCCCTGTGATGTATATAGCACTGAGGCATGTGGCATGTTAAGTTACCAGTGTCGTTTCCCACAGCTGTTTTTCTACTGTCAGTCCAGTCCTTGCACTAAGTGGAGTGCAGAGAATGCCATGCTTCCTCAGCACAAGGACAGGAGCCTTCTGCTTTCATCCAGGAATACCCCAAAGCTCTGTGAAGATGAATGAAACCCTGGAAGTCTGAACAGTTCAGCAAAGCAGCAGTGACGGCTTGATGGCATGGGCTTTAATTCATGACCTCTGCTCATTTGTATAGGAATGATTTGAGAGGGTGGTTCAGTAGGTCTGAGGAGCTACCCACCTGATGTCCTGTTATGCCTGCTATATAATGGAGGAGGCTGAACAAACAGAGTGTCTGCTTCCAGGCTGTCAGCATTCACAGCTAGGAGTATTAATTTAAGCCACTAAAGATTTTATTTTACATTCCTATGCCAGATGTCAAGTTATGATAAACAAGGGCTTTCATTCATGATTTATGTCAGGTTTAGTGGTGCGATCGCTATGATCTTAGCTGCCTTTTCCACCAGTGCATCTAAGTTTGACAGGCTGATCTTGAGTAAGCCAAGTTTCTTTCAAGAGTTTATTGTATAATTCAAGTCTCAACTACACAAGATATTCACAAAGGCTTACTGCAGGTAGGAGAGTCTTTTCACCCTAGGCTTATTCGAGTAAAAGTTGCTCTTCCAGGTACTGTTTGAATTAGGTTTCTCCTTTCTCTGTAGGCTTCAGAAGGAGCCTGGGAAGGCAGGTTTCCAATACCTAAAGATAGCCTTCTGAATAATGACCTTAACTGTATATGGAAAGGACGTGTGCTACTTTGATCATCTTTGCCTTAAGACATAGTAATATGCGTTGTTCTTAACCTCACAAATTATTTTTAAATTCTCTTTTTATCCAAGTTATACTATAAATGTCAGGATAATTCGTCTGATGAGATTTTTTATAAGATGCTTTGGGATAACTTAAAAGTTGCTGTTCTTCTTAGTGACTTAAATGGTATCAGCTCACATATATCAAAGAGAAGCCAACAAAGAGAAGAAAAAAGGCAAACAGCTTTCAAAAGGTGCTGTTATTAATACAGACAATGTTCTATTTAATGTAAAGAAAAAAAATATGTATAGAAAGGAGGCCTTCAGAAAGACTGAGGGTACATACTGGTTTTGTAATGCTAAGTACTGTCCTAGGCTGATCTCTCATTTCTCAGAGATATATTCAGAACTGTATGACACTCAAAGCATTGCATCAGGAGAGCAAACACATATGGATCATTCATCAAAGACTCTAGGATTCAGATAAAAAAGTGATTGAGCTCACTTCACAGAATTCATAAGGACTATGTCTCACTGCATCATTCAACAATTGGGGTTTTGCCCTCTAGATAACATCTGATGAGTAAGCTTGTGTTTCTCTATCAAATCAATGTGGCTCATTACTCAGGAACTGTATTTGAACATTCTTAGGGGATCAGGGATAGTGGTGCATCCGATGATTATGACTACTGCAGGCCTTGATCTATGGCCTTTATCTGTCTGAACCAGCCAGTGTCATTGATATTGGCACCCTGGTTTCAAATGTGCATGTACCACTGATTCTCCTCACTTCTTACTTTTGAATACATGGAAATGTGCACATAATCCAGAGGAAAACACAAAAACAAACAAAACATCACCTATCAGAGTGGAATGCGCTTTGTTTCCCTTAAAAATATATATATTTTTTATATTTGCAAGATGTATACTCCAGCTCTAGACACATATTTCCTATTGCTTTAGCCCCAGTAATACATTAACCTAGTACATACTTGGAGGTATATCCACTGCCTATCTTCTCTCATATTTAAGGGTGCTATTTCATAAGGCAGAAGATACCATGAACAAAGCTCACATTTCTGACTGCAGTTCATAAGACAGGAATATCTGAAGTCAGCAGTTTTGTTAATGATGCATATTATCCCATATCATCCTGAAACTTTTGTTTCCTCTCCAACTAACTGATCTTTCTGTTCTTCTTAAGTCCCCACATACATATCTTTTAAAGCAGCACTTTGGGTTGCCTTCTCTTTGCTGTCACACACCCTCAAAACTGGCAGCTTATTCCTACAGCTCCAAAAGCTCATTTCTGTAGTCTGTTCTTTTGTCTCAGAGCCTTGTCACAGGACCTCCACACACTTTTCAAAAGAGGCCAAATGTTGTAGGGCTATCAAACATACATTTAACTATAGCTCTGAACTCTGACCCTGAATACCAGTTTCAGAGCTGTGCTTAATGCATCCTTCAACAATGCTCTCACATAGTGGATTGTAGGCCCACCAGGACCTTCAAGTTTCTGCCATTAAGATAAAAATAATTGGAGATGAATATTTTGTATTTGTATCAGCAAGATGAGGATTCATGTTGCAACAGGACTCCTGAAGAGCTTGCAGAAGGACAGCTTCCGGTCACTAGAATTTGCTTATCACCCTTTGCCAAGCTCTACTGTAAAGAAAGCAAAGTAGAGGAAAAGCATGCTATTTGTCTGCTGCAGGCCTCTCAGGCACTGGGGCATCCTTCTTTCTCTACTAATGATGTCATGGGATCTTTGCAAGCCCTCTGGGATGTTTTTAAGAAGACTGCCATCTCCTTTACCTTCTTAACAACACATCTGTTGGCTCTGCAGCTTTTGGACCTCTTTGTATAGCACAGTCACTAGCTATTGGGAGGAGGTAAACTGTTTCAATTGTCATCTGACTACCTGCCAGCAGTTCACATGTGGCAAGTTCTCAAGCATATGTCTTGAGTCATTTTACTATGTCAGGCCAACACAGAGATGAGTCAATTTCATGTGCAGAAAGCTGGGACTATACTGGGAATGCACCAAGTCTGATCTTTTTACAATTACATTAACAACCGCTGGTTTCGGTGTTCTGATGAAGTTAAAACAGCACCTTTGGATGCTCAGCTCTGGAATTGGTCAAAGTTTTGAATCCATGGCAGATTTGTTGCTCCCGTATGTATACACAGTGGTTTACATAATTTCTTCAGTTCATTTTGTCCTGATGATGTTCTGTTGCAGCATTGATAACTTTGTTCACTCCATCTGGCCAAATAAGCTCTGGTGTCAATGCTTCCTGTGCCTCTCAGCCTTGTTTTAAGACTTCTGTCTCTCATCCTGCAACTGCTAAAATGAAACTTTGGAATATTTATTAACTGTTATCTCTCTGCTTGTCATATAATGGATGCGTTTGACTGCCATGTACCACGTTACACTTGCTCTTCTCTTGATTAAGATTTCATTCCTGAGCAAGAATTCATTCAATGGAAATGGAATATTACCTGAAGTTTCCAGAGAATTAAGCCCAGTCCCTTGCTTTTTGAAGTGCTGATTTTGGTCGAACAGTCTGCCAGTGATGAAATCTTTTATATTTTCGCAACTCTCTCCCTGCAAATTCTTCAGCAGATTACGATGGTTAAGGTGTCCATATCTGTGAAAGAGGTCTTGTTCCACAATAGCCTTAGCTATAGCTTAGTCCTCAGGACTTTTAGCAGACTGTCTCTGCAGTCTGCAGTCTGGAAGTCTTTCTTAATTTGCTTTTATGAGACACTAAGAATTATCTGAGACCTTTTGACTGGCGCTTTCTCTATCATATTTTCTAGGGAAAGAATGTTCCTGCAGGTGTATTCCAAGTTTTCCCCAAAGCAGAATATAAGTTGCATTTCAGTCAAGATATCAGCCTGTTTTTGCAAGATGAGTTTGTCTGTCCTGTGCTTGAGGTTTTCACTGAGTACTTCAAGCTGGAAACTGGACAAGAAACAACATGGGCCTAGCCCAGAGAAACGTGCTGATTGCTTGTCTAGCTGCTGACAAATGGAAGAGATGTGTTTCCAACTAGGAGAATGAACAGTTTTTCTCCTTTCATGACTGTCAGTTTGGCAAAACTTGTAACCCTTTTTTCGTAAGACCCCTACCAATCTCCAGTTTAAATAAAATTGGTAGATGGATTCCAAATCTGGGAGAAAGGCTGACAAAGATTTGGATTATAAGGTTGATTGCATTATGCTTATTTCTTTAGGAAACCAAGTTGAAAGTGGCACTGGTTGGAGGGTAGTGTAATTTTAAATATAAGCTTGCCTGAAATCTGGGTAGATTGTGAGGATCCCTAGTGGCTCTTGTGTCTTTTAACAGGCTTTGAACTCTTTGTGACTCTGTAATTACTGCCTGAAAGCAGGAATAAATTTCTTGCAACTCTACAGTTCTCCTTTCCTCTTTTTAAAGCTAGATGGTGTGTTTGCTTTTCTGCATAAATTTGGGACACCATTTTAGTTAGTTAAGTACCAATTTGAATACCTAGTAATATTTTATAGTTCATTCTTGTCTTATTTTTTACTAGTTTTCATTGTTCAAGCCACCTTCTTGTATTTGATTTTTTCAACTACTGATACAGAAACAGGCTTTACATCTTCATTCCCCTTAATGTAATTTGTTGGTAGTTCTCTTTCCCATTGAATAAAACTCCAAACATTTCTTGATCACACTTATATTACTGAAGTATTTATGGGATGCATTCTAACTACTCTTAAAATTTAGTTCTATATGTATTCATGCTTCTCTTTTATACTATAATGATGTGTTTCACTGATGCACTACTTCAAGATATTTTTCCTATGGACACATTTCCCATGGGGCCTTAATTCCTTGACAATGTAGAAATCTCCATTATTTTCCCACTGTTCTCCTGCCTTTCATTCAAAAGAACTGTAGACTCTGTCATTCTATCAACAGTCCCACCTAAGCTGTATTTTGCCTTTCCAAACACTTTCGCTGGGTTAATTAGGATAAAATTTAGAAAAAATTTCCCTTCACTACATTTTGCAGCATCAACAGGATATTGCTGACACATTCTGATAATCTACTGAACAACCTATTTTCTGCTAATTATCATTACCCAACCGATGACAACCTACTCTTTTACCCTGTGATTTTACCCCTTCCTCTTTTGCTCAGAAAATAAAACTCCAGATCTCCCAAAGCTTTGAATCTAAATCTCGTTTTCCTTATTGGTGATAGACACAGTAGACATCCCATAATTTAATACTCATATTTTCTTAGTCTTTTATCTGTGGAACTCTAAATAAGGTTTAATTTGCTAACACATGCATGGACAAAAAGCATGCTTAATCCATTCTTTTTTGTCTATTGTATGATCCAGATATGTATAACCCTATTCCAAGTAGTTTTAGGCTTTCTACTAGATGGCTGTGGTTAATACTTTCCCACGAGCTTCTATGACAGCTCCCTTCTTCAATCCCAATCCAAGGTTTCTTTACCAGGTTATGAAGCTTTTAAAAAAAAAAAAATAAAAAGAAACACTGACAAGGAAGATAGTCTTCCAGATGATCCTGCAAGCAATAATTCATTTATTTTCAGGATATATACTGCCTCTGCATCAGTCTTAAACTTCATAAACAGGGAATAGTGTAAAGAAAATTTGAGTTTAACTACATTGTCCGTCCTCTGTGTGCTAATGCAGGACTAACAGGAAAATATAATAGTCAGTGGGATGTGGCAGATATAGTTGGTAATATTTTAGCAATCTCTTGTATCCAGGCAAGATAGCAGACAACTCAGAAGACAAAGTCACTTCAGCAGATGACTCCATCTGACATCCTAATAATGAGCCACCAATCACTGTCATCTTTTGATCCCTCTTGGAATGCTTAGAGTTAATACTCTCAGATCAAAGAAAAACTCTTTTTATGGGTGTATTTTTAGAAAGAGAGTTAAAATTTTACTATTATCTTCAAGTTGAGGGAATACTATAAAACATACTTAATAAATCTATAAAAATAAGACTGCTGAATAATTCTGCATTTTGCTTATATGGAAATACACGCGCACAGATTTAACAAAAGTAATTGTTCTAACTTTCCATTTCATGAGCTATAGTAAATCCATAGCAGATGTGAAATAGGTTCAAGTGGAACATGTTACATACCTTTTAATTTAATTTCTTTTTTGTCTTTTAAAGTTATTAAATATTTAACCATTATTTACATTAGTGACTTATTTATTAAGGTTGTGGTATTTCAGCAGAAAGACTATAATGTCCATGTAGATTTTCTTATAGAAAAAAAAGGTATTCTAACTACTGCTCACAAAGGAAAAAACATAGAAGTATCTTACTTGTGATCCAGAAAGAGGAAATTTCACCTTCACAGGAGGAAAGAATATGTCCTAAGAGACATTTTCTTCTTTTAAAATCAGTGGAAAACAGTCATTAACTTCTTTTATGTTGGCTTAGCCCACTCACATTAACTGAGTATGTATTAAAGGATAAAGATGGCTCTGTAGCTGATGTAAAAACCCAGACTCATTATAATCTAAGCCTATGATCTGAAGGTCTAAGATCTCCATTTGCAAGATAAATTTTGCATAGTAGTATCAAAAAGCAAGCTTTTATTAAGAACCAGCTATACATTTTAAAATAGTGGCACAATATAGGCCTTGAAATTAATGTGTGCTATTACTTGATCAACCTATCATTTACTTCTGCATCAAAAAAAGCTTCTTCCATGTCCTTGTCTTATTTGTTGTTAAAGTCTTGTTCATTATTGCCGAATCAAATGTTTGAAACTCCAAAAAATAAGTAAATTGTCTGCACAGTCTTTCAATTTTAGAAAGAAGCAGATTGAAGATCAAGCTAACAAACTTTCCAAGAATAGAACTGTTGATGAAATAATTAAAAGGCTGAGGGACAGAGTGATACAGCAGTATCAGATATTATTATTCAGATAGCAGTAACTTTTCAAGATGGTTTTGTTTTTTTTTTTTCCTACAAGTAGTCACATGGGAAAATCAGTAAAGCTGGCTTGCAGAAGGTAGGAAAAATGTTAGCTATTTTTCCTTCTCCTGTGCTTCTCCCAGAAGGATGGTTATTGTCTTATTTTGCTTCACACAGCTAGAGTTAAATCCTCTAGGATTGTTTCAGTCACTGACAAGCTAAACAGGCCTCATGCAGGTTACTGTATAAAAGGGAATCTCAGCTTGTGTTTACAAACATAAAATTGTCATCCTGTAGCAGCATCTTACCTTAAAAGCTTCCATTGCTCCAAGGTGCCAAAACGAACTTGTATGACCTGGGAACGATGAGACACTGTTGGAACTTGGAGATGCAATGTCAACACACAGTACACCTCTTACACAAAATGGGTAGAGATTTCCTGATGAATCACTTAGCCTTAACTCAGAGTCTTTAAGCCCTCTAATGGCTCTACAGTGCTAGTTGTTAGGAGCAGTATTTGATTAGGTGAAAAATAAGTCTCTTAACAGAAACTTCAGGATGAATGACCTAAACTGCTCTTGTGTCATCTTTCAGATTTCTTCAGCCTCCTCTGAACTACTTGTGCACTGCAGTGTGGCTTGTAATCTAACTGGAGATGGGAGGAGCTCGCTGGACTCTCTGGCTCTCTTTCTTGCATACTCTTGCACTTATTTCAAAGGAGCCTGCAGTGGCTCTGTCAGAGAAATCTCCTCCAGACATCTAGTAGCATTTCAGGGTGTTGACTGGCCCACAGCAAGAAAGAAAAACCCTTCAGTAACCCCTGAATTCAGTTAATTTGAGCATGTTGTAATTTTCCACGGTAATTACTTGATGTTGGATAGCTTTTGAAACTGGGTTAGCTGATTTGGACACAGCATCTCAGTGTTAAATAAATAAATAAATAAAAACCCACAATATGAATACATTAAAATTGTTTAGTATCTACTTGCCAAGACTTCCAATTGGATTTTGTACATATCTTCCCGAGGTATCTTTTTATGCGGTGCTCCCAGGGCCTATCACAGCCTTGACTGTTTATCTCTCTCTGCATGCTGTTCTTCAGACAGATGGGTGAGGTCATGGATTTGGGATTGGAGCTGTGATGCCGATGGCGCCAGGCTGTACGTTTCTTTTTTTCCACTTTTCAAAGCAAAATACCTTGCTGAAAGTTGACAATGATCAGAAAAAGAAACATGAGGGCAGTAATATTTCCCCAGTTTACTTACATTTAGGCAAGAGCTCCCGCTAAGCAGTGTTATGTCAGTAATTCTCACTTTGCCCTATTTCCAGATGTTGAGGTAAACAAAAACTCAGCAAGCATCAAAACAGAACCGCACCTTTGAAAACAGTCTGCATAGCTCTATAGGAAAGGTTGTCCCAGCCTGTTTTTACTATGATTCAGCAGTCTTCCCATCCATGTACTGTGGACTATGCTTGTTTTTATCAACTACCATTGAAGGGCAGAATGTGCAAGCTGTAATGAGCTGGCAGAGTTGTTGCATTGCTTTCCCCACTTCTCAGCATAGACATATGAGACATATGCTCCCCATCATATGATAAGATGAATGCTTTGTTACTACAGAGCCTTTCCCCATCAACACTACCTACATCCAGCTGCACATCTTCTTACCCTCAGGTGGATATCTTTCTGCAATTGTGCATAGGAAGCAAAATTGCTTTGAAATGAGAGGGGAGGGAAAGAGAGAGGGCAAAACACATAAAACATTTTTCATTTATCTTAAAATTTTCTTGTTAATAGTACACTTATTAAGAATGTGTAAAGCTTCAACCCATCCCTACCAATAAAATCTGATATCTGTGGCACATACCTTTGGGATACTGGGTTTGGTTGCTGCAATTTACACTGCAATGTGATACCTAAGAGGCTTATATGTTGCCTGCAGCTAATGCAGCAATGTGCATTTTGTCACTATTAGGCAGAACAAACTTGTTCTACCCGCTGCTTTTCTTCTCCGTTGACTGTCTGAGTACAACTCGCATTTAAGATATTTGTATCACACCAGAAGCCATTGAACAGTCAGTCTTTGTGATTTCATTGTTCTTTTATTACACTAGAGATTACACATTTCTGAAGTTTTGACAATACACAAAGGATAAAAAATCATCATATACCTGTAGCTAGGTATGTGCATCACTGTACTGTGGTATTCTTGGACCCTGCAAGCTCAGCACAGTCCAGTTGGATGGAATATTGCCCAGGAACTCTGCTCTGCTTTGGCTTTTAATCATTCAAAAAGGACGTTTCCCTGCAAATCTTGTTCTACCCTTCTTATGCTGAGTGAAATAAGCCCACTCTGGAATAAATGAGGATGAAAGTTCTGTATGAATAAGGGTAATTAAAAGGGATTTGTTGTTAGAACTGAAGCCACTGAATACCTTATGTTTCTGGAAACTGCCTGGGCATATGTGTTTTCAGGTGACATGCAAACTGAAACTGATTCACAATCACTTGTCCTTAAAGATTCCTGCATCTGTTGCAAAAGAAAGTGGTTTTAACTTAACATTGTCTAGCTAGAATTCCAACTGGCAGTTTTTACATTGCTCCTGCCTTAACTTCCCTGACTTTTCTACCAAGATGTTCATCAGCTGCTTTCTTTACTTGTCTAGTAACACAGCTGCTTTCATCCCTGAGCTAGTGGAATTTCAGTAGTAGATAAAGAGAATCGAGAAATACCACCTTTGTGGGAAATCTACCCTGGCCTCCAATTGCTGTCTGAGGAGAATGTGAGACTCCCATTATCTGCATCTGCTATCTGCATATAAACGTTTTGGATATATCACATCATCACAATGGCACTAGGAATCAGTTTTCATGCAATGTAACCCATCCCAGCTGTGTCTAGGTGGGTTAGTCGTGAAGCATTTTAAGGTGCCGCTGAAGTTAAATGATCTATGAAGTTAAATGATTGTATGCTGTTCTTCAAATCCTGACTCTGTAGCTGGGCAGCTGTTCCAACACCATTTTCTACGTTAATGTCAACTTTGAAAAGTGTTGCTCTGATCTACAGACTCATCTGGAGTGGTCAAGCACAGCAGGACAGAGTTGCTTGTCCTCAGAGGTGGAGCAGGTTGCTCAAACAGTAAACAATATGGTGTGTTAGGGGAAAACCACAAGGACCCTTAGTTTTTGATTTGGACAAGCAATAGAAGTGGGCAAAAGTGGTTTTTCCAACTTAGAGGTCGATAAGCTCTGTTTATGTAGATAATGTGCTGTTAGAGCAGCACTTAGGGGAGGGCAGAATACATCCTTATATTCCTCTGAAAGATAATAGTTCATTGTATGCCTGAACACCTAACAACTGCAGACATAAAATCAACTCTGAGTTAACCTTTGTAGGGTTATACCAACGCAGCCAGTACTCCATGTTTTTCTTTACAGCTTACAGCATACGGACACCTTTTGGCTGGTTATCATCTGTGTGAGGTTTGTGAAGGGGGGAAGCAGAATTCCCACCCCCCTTACCAAAGGGCATATAGCACCTCTGGCTTTACTGGTCTGGCTGTCCTGGGGAAGAGGAAATAGACACAAACCTTGCCTTTACGCTTTGGGACTTGGATGATTATTCATAGATTTCAAAATGAGGAAGATGGCGCCTGAAATTTTATCAGGTGTCCTGGGATAATATCCACCATTTATGTGTGTGTGTGTGTGTGTGTGTGTGTGCGTGTGTGTGTTCGTTTTTGTGAAGGATTACAGTATTTCCTCACTGTGAGGTTGTCATCAATCATCTTCCTTTAAACAAAACTTAGAAACCATGCATTTTGTGATCCATTCCGCACAGGGCTATGACATAATCTTGGAATTTAATATAACTTAATCTTGTATGCAGTTTCGGGGAGAATTTTATCACTTTTTTTTTCTCTAGAAGAATGTGCTCATGGTTGCCAACATTACTATTGTGACTGATTCTCTCCAGCTTTGATTGGATTTGTATGGCCAGATTTTCTTATCACTACTATTAAACATTTGATCTAATGCTAGATAATTCTTCAACTGAACATGAAATATATTTATTTATCCAGAAGCTTTACATTCATAGAAAAGAATGACAATTTGTTAATTATTCTTACTATTTTAATGCTCCTTACATGTTCAGACATTAAATAATTTTTCTTTTTTTTTTGCTTAAATCTGTACAGTTAACTAAAATATAATAAGAGAAATCACTGTAGGAACACCTGGAGCATCAGAACAGAGTTGTGCCATAGTTGTAATGGAAAGCAACTAAATCAAGACTTACAAAGCAGCTGAAAGAAATGAGAGGTTTTGTAGAAAGCCCTCAGCAGCACCATGGGCTGCAACTCCAACTTTTCAGGAAATCAGAAGTTGAGAAAAGGAGGAGAAAACCAGAGACCCCTCTCCACAGTTAACTACCAGGTAACATTAGGAGACTATTAGGGAGGATCCCTGGGGTCTCAGTCTTGGAGGGTAAAAGGGTCTAGAAAGGCTGGACACTCCTCAAGAAGGAAGTCTTAACGGCACAGGAGCAGGATATCCCCCTGAGCAGCAAGATGAACGGTTGGGGAGGAATGGGGAGCTCTTCCTGAAGCTCTAGGAGAAAAAGAGGATCTACCTCCTGTAGAGCAAGGGACAGGCAACATGGGGAAAGTACAAAGAAGTTGTTAGGATGTGCAGGGAGAAAATCAGAAAGGCAAAAGTCCAGCTTGAACTCAGCTTGGCCACTGAAGTAAAAGAGAACAAGAAACTTTTACAAATATATTAACAGAAAGAGGAAGGCCAAAGAGAATCTCCATTCTTTACTACTCCACCTGGACTGTCACAAGTCCTTGGAGCCAGATTAAATCCATCTGAGGGAACTGGAGGTGATAGCCAAGCTGCTTTCCATCGTCTATCAGTGTTCTTGATCAACTGGAAAGGTCCAGAAGACTGGACACTTGGCATTGTAACTGCCATCTACAAGAAGGATCATAAGGAGGATCTGGGGAACTACAGGCCTGTCAGCCTGATCTCGGTGCCAGGTAAGGTTGTGGAGCGGACTGTCCTGAGGGAGATCACATGGCATGTGTGGGACAGATGGGGGCTTAGGCCTAGCCAGCACAGGTTCATGAAGGGCAGGTCCTGCTCGACCAACCTGATCTCCTTCTGTGATGCAGTGACCTGGCTGGTGGAGGAGGGAAAGGCTGTTGATGTGGTCTACCTAGACTTCAGCAAAGCCTTTGACACTGTCTCCCACAGCATTCTCCTGGAGAATCTGTGAGCCCATGGCTTGGACAGGTACACTCTGCTGGGTAAGGAACTGGCTGGAAAGCCAGGCCCAGAGAGTGGTGGTGAATGGAGTTAAATGCAGCTGGTGACCGGTCACGAGTGGTGTTCCCCAGTACGGGGGGAACAGTCAGTGTTGAGGTCTGTCCTGTTCAACATCTTTACCGATGACCTGGATGAGGGCATTCAGAGCCCTCAGTAAGTCCGCAGATGACACCAAGTTGGCAGGAAGTGTCCATCAGCCTGAGGGTAGGAAGACCCTACACAGGGATCTGAACAGGCTGGATTTATGGGCTGAGGCCAACAGGATTGAGGTTCAAGAAAACCAAGTGTTGGGACCTGTACTTTGGCCACAGCAACCCCAAGTGACACTACAGGTCTGGGGCAGAGTGGCTGGAAGACAGTGTAGGGGAAATGGACCTGGGGGTATCAATCAGTGCATGGCTGAACGTGAGACAGCAGTGTGCCCATGTGTCATGCTGTTTCATATTAGGAATACAATCTGTTACTACCAGGAGCAGGGAAGTAATTGCACCTTTGTACTTAGCAATGGTGAGGCCATACCTCAAGTATTGTATTTAGTTTTGGGCCCCTCACAACAAGAACAACATTGAAGCCCTGGAGCATGTCCACAGAAGGGCAACAAAGCTGGTGAGGGGTCTTAAGGGAGCGGCTGAGAGAGCTGGGATTGTTTAGTCTGGAGGAGAGAACGCTCAGGGAAGACCTTGTCACGCTCTATAACTATTTGAAGGGGGATCAGCTAATGGTGGTGTCTGTGTTGGAAAACAGTGTTTGGTACTGACAATTTGCTCTCAGATAGTGCTATTGTCCTCTTTGTATCTGTTGCAGTGTCTATGGAAGCAAATAGGAGGCATTACATTCAGAGCAGCCTGTGTATATCTCGGTCTCTTGTATTTTTATTTCCTATACAAAAACATCTTTCCTCTCTTCTTCAAAACTCAGTCCGTGCCCCATTAGTCACGGAACCGGTCCAAACCAGCCTGTAAACCGTTGACATTTGGTCACCATGGCACCGTGATGGAGAAGAATGGCATCACCATGGCCTCCTGATGTCACAGGTCGCCTCACAGCTCAGTGTTCCAAGCCCTTGGAAACGGGCAACCCTGGGCCCAGAACCCCAGTTGCTGAGCGAGAGGCGCCAGTGGCTGCAGTGAGCTCGTGAGCCAAGTGGTTGTTTTTGTTTTCCGAGGAGGCAGAATGGATTCTGTTCCTCCTAAGAAGAGGCGGCTAATGGAGAGGCTCCCCACCATCGAGCCCATGGAGGTGGACCCTCCCGAGAGCGATGAGGAGCCCATGGAGGTGGATCCGCCTCCATCAGGGCAGAGTCACCATCAGCCCATCGCTCTTGGGAAGTGGCAGAGGAGAGCCAGACCCAGAGCCCACCCCTACTACTGGAGTGGCCTGAGGTCCGGTCCACCTCCTGGCAGGTAGCCGCCTCGATGCCAACCCTGATCCTCCCATCCTGTAAGTTTATCATTATCTGATACAGCCCCAGCTGTCAGACCTCTCTGCAGGCTCACATGAGACATTCATCTCCTGTGAATTCTTCTTTTGACAGCCAAGGTTCCTGTGAACCCACCCTTCCCGTCCCCACCTCCCGTCCCTTCCCAAGTCCTCTCATCTCTTCTTTACCGAGAGGAAGAAGGAAGGCCAGGGACTGGCAGCCTCTGAGACACTGCTGCGGGGCAACAGGAGGAGTCCAGTGGAGGGACCTGAGCTGCCCGGGGACGTGAGGAGGTGTCAGAGGTGTCACCGAGGGTCTCTGTTCCTGTGGAGAAGCAGAAGACTTTGGTTGTGACAGGAGGAAGGCTGCCGTTCAGCATGAAGGACTTGTTCAAGCTTGGACAGCAGAAGATTTTAAAAAATAGAAAATTTAATATAAACAATTAAAAACAAACTGAAAAACAAGCAGAAAAAAACAACCACACCTAAAGCCTCAAAAATAATGAAAACAATAAATTTTCTTCTGGTTTTTTTGAACTTGAGAGTCTGTGAGTGGATTCTTGCCTCCTCTGCTAGTCTTCCCAGTACAGGAAAGACATTGCCATGTGGGCTGGGGCCCAGGGCCAAAGAGGGGGGAAGGGGCCAAGGCACACAGCCTCTCTGAGCAGCCTGTTCCAGCATCTCACCACTCTCTTGCTAAAGATCTTCCCCCTGATATCTAACCTAAATCTTTCTTCCGTCAACTTGAAACCACTTCCCCTTGTCCTGCTGTTATCTACCCTTGTAAGGAGTTGACTCCCCTCCTGTTCGTAGGCTCCCTTTCGGTACTGGAAGGCTGCAATGAGGTCACCCCACAGCCTTCTCTTCTCTGGCCTGAACAAGCCCAGCTTCCTCAGCCTCTCCAGTTTGGGTAGAGCTCCGGGGCAACCTCATCGTGTGAAAGATGTCCCTGCATGTGGCAGGAGGGGATTAGATAATTTTAGAAGCAGACAACAAAAACTATTCTGGGTGGTGCAAGGAATCTAACCCACAGAACCAACAAGCAGTCCTCTTGAGATTGGGTCTTCTTGGTGTCCTTACAAAAAGCAACAGGAGGCAAAGGGTGAAAAGACGATGAGGTACTACTATGAAGTAGCTGAGAGGAGACATCTGCGTGCGTTTGTCCAGTGGACAGCTTAATAGTCTGTGTTACCTTTTCCATCTATACAGTGCATGAAAGCAAAACATTGGAAGCATCCTGGAAAAGGAAGTATCTTGGGTCTCCCTGACACCATGGTAGCACAGGCACGACAACCCCTCAGCAGAAACACCAACACAACTAGCTTAGTTGTTATTCCACAACAGTCTGCTCAATTTCTTGCCAGACTGTTTGCACTTTAGTCACTGCACAGGAAACAGAAACACCCCCGTTTGCTCTTTACTTGATTTTAGCAATGCTTTTATGCTGCTACAGGTATATAGAAGTCAAGTGATAGGGGACAGCCACATATGTGGCTGTGCTCCTTTCCCCTAAGGATGAGCCCCGTAGGACTGAGAGAACAGATGGATATTAGGAAAAGGTTCCTTCAGGATTCAGGAAGCTTTTGGACATCAGTCTCCAGAATGTGGTTTGAATGTTGGTTGGCCCAGTGTGGAACCAGACACTTCCCCACAGCCATCTCTGGGAGTAACTGGCTGCTCCCCGCTTGGACAGGTGTACAGGTCACTGGCTGTAGAAGCAGGTGGGTGCCTGGGCTGAAGTGTCACAGTGAATGGAGGACTGCTGATATGACTGAGGTTAGGAAGAGTCTGCATAGAGCTATGAACAGGCTGCATCAATGGGCTGTGTCCAATCACATTAATAAGACTAAATTTGACCCGTTTACATTGATGAACAAAGCAGTGGGTGTGAGTACAGTGAGACAGAGGGTGGTGGATTTCAGCACTGACGACAGTGACACAGAAGACAAGCCATGTTCTGGGTGGCCATGCAGATTTTTATAAGCATGGCATGTAGGCACTTGTTTGTTGTTGGTAAAAATGCATGGCTAATGGTGGTGACTATGTTGAAAAATAGTGTTTTGTAGCCGAGAATTATCTCTATTAGATAATATTATTGTGTTTTTTGCATCAGTTCTGTTTTCATAGAAATAAATAGAAGACATTATTTTCAGAGCAACTTACATATATGCAGCCCACCTATTCATTCATTGTGGCCCAGGCAGGCCATAAGTTTGGAAACCATGTCATTGCCTGTTACTTGTTGCTTTTGCTAAAAATACCAGCCTCAATAGCAGGGAAATTTTGTTCTTTCTTTCTACATAGAATTGAAATTGTACAGAATAGATTTATATTTAAATGGCTTACTGTGAAAGTAAGAAAGAGAGATCAATTTTCAGAGTAATTTCAAGTTAAGCCATAGGATAAAACACCTAGACATCTACTATTCAAAATGGTATATTAAGCAACAAAATAGGCCATTGTATAGCTAATTTATTTTTCTTCTAACAGGGTTGGAAGATCATGGCATGCCTGTCAGTTCATGGATGACTGTCAGTTCGATTTACTAACAGAAAAGCTAGGGGTAGTTGATGGAGGACTAAATTACCTCATTTTTCTAGCAATATCGGAAGGTAAAGGAATTTTTGCACCAATACAACATTAAACAAGACTTTGTTGAAGATCCAGAATTTTTCTCTTTCTAGGAAGTACTTATTGGTGAAATTAGAAAGAAAGAGACTAGAGACATGACTTTTAGCACATGGATGACCTTTATGTCTGTAGATCTTTGATTTCTGATGAAGTTAAACTTCTAACCCATGTTTGGAGGGAAACTGGAACATATGGGATGTAAGCTGACAGTCCACAGTGATGTGTGATTGAATTGTCACTAACAGACTGCAAAAAGTGACTGACTGATCTCTCTGCCTCTCTGCTTGTCCCCAGAATTTCTTACTCTTCTTCACAGTCTTCTTCACAGTCTTCACAGGGATTATATTGCGTCCTAAATCACAATGGATGATTTTGTAATATGATGTCCAGAAACATTTTTTATTCTGTATGAAAAAGAGAGAAGACAGTAACTGCTTCTTTCAAGAATGAAAAACCTGTTAGTAAGCCATTAGTGATGAGTTTTAATGGCAGTATGTACAACTGGAGCTCTGTGGTGTGATCTGGTTACTTATTGGTTTATGGTTTTAATTTAAAGTAGTGCTTTTGAATGTTAAAGCTGTTAAGGGACTTTTCTACTAGAGTAATTGATAGTTTTATTGGATTATCAAGAATTCCAGTGAGATTCTAGGTTTACTGTTTTTATAGATGTAGATATATAGTCCACCCATAATGAGCATGTGGTCTCCATTGATTTACTGTTGCTGAGGAAAGCAGACCAGAAGAATATATCCATAATTTCCACTACTTGCCTTGCCCCATCAGTAATTTCACTGATTCCAAGGCAATGTGAGTAAGAGTTTCAATTTTCGACTCTTAAGAATGAATCTGATTGAATCTGAATTCATTTTCTTAGGATGGAACTCTGGCCAAAGCTAGTCAGTAATTATTCATTTCTCATTTCTTTTGTAATCTGTATTTAGTGCTTTAAATATAGATTTTCTGCATACAATTTTGATTCCACTGAATTCAATGGGAATTTTACCACTGGCTTCAAGTTCTGTTTTAAATTCTGTATTATTCATCTATTATTTTTTCTCAGATGTGCATTTTTACATAATGTAACTATTATTTTCTACTGTCATTATTTCCTTTTTATAAACAAGACAAAGGGTAAAGCTGACTTTTGGCTGGCTGACACAATATTCAAGTTTTTCTTCATTCAGACCTGTAAGTTTAGCAGTTTGTGTCTACAGCTGGTTGAACATCTGTCCATCAAAAAATGTGCACCTTTACTCACTAGCCTAATAAATGATGTTTGAAACAGGTGAGCTTGGGTGAAAGCAAGTATGCAGGCTCTTTGGTTTAAGTCAATAATCAACAGTATTTTGCCTGTATTTGAGCTTTTGCTTTTATCAGTTATGAGGCTCAAAGATTTTCTTTCAGGATGGTACTACCTCTGATCACTGTAAAAAGAAAAGTAACAAATATTTGATATAAATTAAGTCTCAAAAATTAGAAAAAGAAGAAAAAGAACCCTTAACTTTTATTTTTTTAATAATTCTTCAGGGTAAGGGGAAATCTGTTCCCTTGGCTTGTATTTACACTAGTGATAAAGAGACCTGATTTTCTTCTCATAAGCTTTAGTAGGAATAAAACAGAAATACAAGTTTCCTTTACTAGGCTTCAGTAGAGAGTGGAACTGTAAAAAAGGGAGGGATAGTGTATGTCAGTATGGAGAAGTGGGTTTTACAGAATCAAATTCGGAGAAATGAAAAAGCAGTGCAGTGAACGCAATTTAGTGACCTCTTCAGAGTAGGTGTGTATACAGGATTTCCTTGTGTGGACGTGTATGTAAATCATTTGGAAGGAAAGAAAACACTCCTTTAGATCAGACCGTTAGCTTAGGATTTTTCTTATCAGTCAGGAGCACGGTTTAGTGAAACGTCAACATGCACATTTTTTTTGGCAAGCTTTCGCATTTTGAAATCCGATGTGAACTACTTTGAAGTTACTATAAAACATAATAGAAGTTTGCTAAACGTGAAGGAAGCCATACCTACGAGCTGGTAACAGTATTTATTCAATGGGAAGATGTGCTGGTGATGATATATTTCTCTCATCCAAAGGTTTGAGAGGCCATGTGCTGTACAATGTGATCTTTCTACATAAACCACTTTGCTGCAAGGAGATGGCTTCTTATGTTTTAGGGGTTAAGTTAGTTTAGTCTTAATGAACTACTGTCTCTTATTAACGTATGAAAAGATTTAGGGTAAAAATACCCTTTCAGCAATACAAACATACTGATGAACAGTGTGTATATCCAAGTGATATGGAACACTGGAATGTATTGTGAAGGTTTCACAGCTAAGAGCTCTTTCCCAACAAATTCTCCTCACCTTTTGTCCCATGACACTTCAGTTTTTGCTATCTCCTATATGACAATATATATATATACATATTCTGTATTGCAGAAAAATTCTAAAATTCTCAAGAAAATTCAAAATACGTTACTTAATCTCTCCAAAACCATAATGATTCCTGGAGTATCACTGTGCAATGTGCAGACAGAATCACAAAGATGGGGAACAGTGACCAAAATAGCTTTTCTATGGCCTAAAAATACTGTAGCCCTTCAGGACTAGAAGTACACCTGTGCCCTGTTGTGAAGCTGGCTGTCTCCTCTTCCCGATCCTGCTGGGCTGTGCTATAACAAAACTTCAGGTTGCAAAATTATGAAGCTGCCGTTTGTGCATGACTGAATCATTCTGCAAAGAAACATCAGGCAGAATAGTTTGAGGAGAAATCAAATTGGAAATTAGGTGAGTTTTGATGACAGATCTCCTGAAATAGCTCATGCTGATTTCTGAGCAGAGGAAGACTTAGCCATGATAAAATTACTCCAGGGAGAACGGTCTAGCATGCAGTAGTTGTGATGCACTGTTAAGGACGTGACAAACTAATTTTCTGCAGCAATTGCATACCTATACCATATATATCACCTCCATCCACACACTCCCTCATGGAGAGAGGCAATATGACTACAAGAAACGGCTTTCACAGTATTCCTTTCCCCCTTCTCCAGTATCATTCTTCCCTTCCTCAAAACATCCAGGCTCCAGAGAAGGGTGAGGCAAAAGAAGAAGGCCTTGTCTAGGCTCTCTCTTTAATTGAGATTATCCACCAGGAACTTTCTTCACTTCATACTGGGAGAACTGTAGCAGTTGTGGCAGTGGCTGAAAATTGGCTGGACACCACTAACACAGTTATTGTAATTTGTCATATTTGGTCTGTAAAGAATACGAATGAAGAGTTTCTTGTTTTATTTTCATTATTTTAAAGTACTATTTATCAGATTATGTTTAATGTGTCCTTTTCAAAGTCTGCTATATTTTGATTTTGCTATTCCAGACGCCAAATAGGCCAGGAGCTACATAAGAAACAGCCCAAACCACAGAGTAAATAATGCTGAATATCACTGCATTACTGCTGAGAAATTTCTCAGTCAGCTTAATGATGACATAAGTCTATGGGGTAAACACATCAAGCCATGGTTTGCTTTTGACAGTGAAGCTGGTTGTTATTTGTGATACAAACATTTTTTTTAAACAGTGGTTTGGAGGAGCTGTGAGAAAAATGAGTCTGAAAAATGTATTTGAGTAACTTGTTTTGTGTCTTCAGAAACTTCCAGTTCAAATACAATCAAAAACTCCTTTTTCCCTAATTGTCTTCTCTGCAGTCTGTGCTAGGAAAAAAAAAGATCCTTCTTGTGAGCAAAGCTATTAAAGATTCTGCAATTAGAAGAAAATAACTCTGTACTACTCATTCATGGAGCAGTCCATCTATTCACGAGAGTGAGCTTTAAAGAAGAGGTTCTTAGTCCCTAGAGCCTACAATGTAGGGATTTTAGTCAAGAGTTGTTTTCCATCTTTTTTACATTTGCTTATTATTTTCTGTAATTAGCATTAGAATGTACTCCTTGAAATCCCACCATGGATATGCACAGAATAAGAGAAATCTCATTTTACAGAAGGAGAGAACCCACAGTTGTTACAGCCTTTTGCTCAGTTCATTCTATCTCCATTCCCTGGGAGAAGTGGAAAGATCAGCAATCAGGAAAGGGGCCCTCTCTTCAGAGCAGCTTGGGCACCCCTAGCAAAGCTGATTGTATTGACTGACATTACTTCAGGTTCCTGTAGATCTGCATCATTTGAAAGGTGTTGGAGTATTTTATGCCTGTTTTAAGGGGAGAATGCTCAGCTGTAGATTAATTGCTACAAAGTCTTTCTTTGTGACAGATTTTCTAAGAATGTGCAGGACAAAGGGTAGATATGACTCGCCTCTCAATATGGTATTGATAACTGCATTAAAATATTTGCCTGTTGTCAAAACAAGTTTAGAGCAAAGATCTGTTTTCTGCCATTGTTGTTGTTTTGTTTTTAATATGTAGTCAATATGTTAAATATATTCTAATGTCATTGTTAGTGTCTCTTGCCTTAGCCCAAGGCCCTACGCTCCAGATCTTTATGCCATCAGGTTACTAAGTGTAGACAAGATCAGGTGCTGTGCACAAAAATGCTGAGGTGCTGGACAAGGACTGGGAGAACACTGCAACAGCCCCTTTGACTTTGGGAAGTGATGCTGCCTAAAATGTTCCGAATGTTAAAGCTCAAATTGAATAACGAATAGCATTTGGGCCCTAAAAATTAATTCTAAAAACTCACTGAAATTCTGTTTAACTATGCAAACAGAGAGAAAGTCATAATGACAAGATACTGTACAGCAGTACAGTGGGACTGAAAAAAATCCTGATCAGCAACTCATCTCTGCTGTGGCAATGAAGATGTGATATACACACATAGGCTTATTTCCCAGTTTCTATTTGTCTCTTACAGCATTACTGTTGGCTCTGATGTTAGTAATATTTATCTGCTTGGTTTGTTTTCCTTATTTCCTGAATTGGACAACTGCGTGAATCAAGGACATCACTACAAAACAAGAAAGGAAACTGATGGTGATTGGACCTCGCTAACAGTTGGAGCATGAGACCAATTAATGTCTTACTCCCGTTTCTGTTTGGACTTAGCTAGAAATTGAAACAGTTGGGATTTATCTCCAAAATTTTCTTTTTTCAAATACTGTTACTGGTTTAGAAGCCCAATAATGAAAAAACAGTGACTGAAAGCATTGAGAACACTTTGCATTTTCCCAGCTAAGTTTTAGATCGTTTCTGCAGGTCAATATTTAAGGTTTATGGAATCTTATCTTAAACAGTGAGAGCAGGGAAAAGTCAACAGATTCCCACACACCTAAATCAGGTTACTGTGGCATTCATTTTTCCAAAGCCGGATGGAGCCCTCAGCCAAGGCTGATGTCCAGAGCTCTGGGAGCTCAAAAGGGGCTGATTTTGCAGGATGGTGGTTCTCCAGGACCTGATTCTGGTTCTGCGTGTGCCATTGAACTCAGCAGGTAGTCCACGTGTAGTTATCTTATCTTGCCAGGTCTTCAGATCCAGTATTCCTCTGTGTCTTATTTGAGACCACATCCAAGAGTACAGCTAAACCAGGCTCTGAAACCTTGTGCTTGAAGTATGTGTTTATAAAGAAACACATGAGAGAGAAACTGATGCTAGGAAATAGCATGAGATAGGCATCTGTGTGTTAAATAAACAGGCTTTTCTCAATTTTCTAACTGGAAGTGCTTAGAAAGTCTAAGAGGAGTTGGTTGCCAAAAGGGTTGAAATGGTTGAAACATTTCAATGGTTGAAGAACATTTCAAAGAATGGTGAAATGTTAAGATCTCCTCAATTCTAAAAGTGTCCTTGCACAGCATGTGGATTTGGTCACCTCTGCATAGTGTAGCAGCTGTGCTGGATGCTAATTGAGGCATCCATTTGCCCCTGAATGCATGGACTCCACCAGAAGCACCAGGGCCCAGAAATCAGCCACTTGTAATGGTGATTGAATTTGATTGCAAGTGTGGGTCTTACTCCCTAAACTCACTAGCCATGCCTTGGTGATTCACAAAGATGTTTTTGATCTATGCTATTGATGTAAATCAAGGATAATCTTCCTGGAGTCACTCCAGGATATAATTGTTTCAGAGATAATTAACATTTCTTTGTATGCGTACAGATGATCCATGCTGGCTCTTGAGTTTGAGGGAGAATGAACAACATTGATTTGAAAATAAATAGGGAATTACAAAATTTAAAACATCTTTGCTAACCTGCAGCTAGGGAAATAAAGCAGTATTTAAAGAATTAAGTTTACGCAGATGTGAAGTAACAGTCTTTAATGGGTATCTTAGAAACTATGAAATAAAGCCACTGCTACCGTGAAGAACAACAAAAGGAAAGGAAACTTGTGGAGATTAAAGATTCCACTAGCACAGAACATAGTTGTTATGTTATTTTTTTCTTTTCTGAGAAAAAAAAAAAACAACATGGTAACGGATGCAGAGCTAGCTTGTGATCAGGCTCATTACTACCTTGTTATCAAAGCAAGAACCAGATGGCATGACCTAGCAAGGGTAAGAAGAATGTTTTCTTTAAATAAATAAGCAGCACTAATAGATTTCAGAACATTATGCAATGTTGATCTTCAGATTCTATAAATATTCAAAAAGACCCGTGCAAAACAGCTCGTTAATGATAAAAACTTACTATGAGAGTAAAAAAAAATGAACAATTTCAATAATGCTCAATTTCTGTACTGTTAATTATATAGTAGATGCTATTAGTTATCTCTGAAACTTTCTTCGTATTTCACTTCTGTTGCTTTTATGTAATATTTCTGTTATAAGCATAGTCACGGGCTTTGTCCGAGGCCCATGTGATTACGCCCTATCCACACACCTACTGCCATGCTGATGCCCAGCGTTGCCCTGCACAATGAAGCACTGATTGGGATGTTTACACCATCCAAAGAGACTCTCATAGAACTGTCCCACAAAAACTTTTTCAACATTTTTGGAGCTTTTTTTGAATAGTTGCAATGCTTGGACAATAAGGTAGCACTAGGTAAAATGAATGTAATTTTTTGGAGCAATGTTTGTTTAAATTGGACAATAAACTCAGTTTGTAAAATGAATGGTTTAAAATAAAAAGGCAAAATTTCACTTATATTAAGTATAGAACACATTGGTGAGAAAATCTGCAGGTCTGCCTTTTTTCCAACGTCTTCATCTCCTGCTGGCATGCTTCAGCACTGGGTGTAACCACATCTGCAATTGCAGTTCTTACCTTCATATCCCTCTCTCTGCCATCAGGAAGAAATCTTCAACACAGGGAATATCACCTAAACACCTGTGATGTTAATCTTGGTTAGGTCTTTTGGGAGTTGCACATCTTTCATGTAGGAAGGAGTAAAAAAGCAGATTAAAAAAATGTTTTTAAATGAAAATCAGACATGCATGATTTTCCATTTTTCTTTCAATTCCCATTATTCATTAGATTTACAGGGAGATCAAGCATTTTGTCAAACTTGTTGGTTCTTGTTAGAGATGATTTCTTTTACGTTCCAGAATGTTCAGTAATTTGACAGTGAAAGAAATGGCACTGTACAGCCAGGTAGCATGAAAAAAGTCTTGTTCAGATTGGCATTGCAATCACCCCAGAGGAATTTAAGAAGCTTTGGGCAAGGTATGACAACTCTAAATGATTAGGTCTTGCAATAATGCATCTTTTATAGGATTACAGAGCCTTCGGTAGCGCAGTGAATGACAATAGATTGCATTGCACAAGAAATCTTTTATTTTGTTATGACTGGGACCTTAGATCATGACAGTCTAACAGGAGGCTACGTCTTATCACACTGAGCTCAGGAATACAATTAGATCCATAAGTTTCCCATGAATTCAAGGACAAGACTTTATCTTGACTTCAGTTTTACTGATCCCTTTAATGCAATACACATCTTCTTTCCTTGAACGGCACCTCAGGTCACCAGCTACCACCAGCTTGCTTTTCATCAGTTTTGTTTTATACACACAAAATGCCTACCTTAGTTTGTGTGGAGTGAAAGGCAGTCCCAGGTGTCTCTGGTCAGCTGGGAAATAGCTTCTATCAAGGAGGTCCTAGAGAGTCTATTACAAACCTGTAAGAGACGGTGTTTGTGCCACCAGCCTCTCATTTTCAAAGCGCTAAATTTGCTTACAGTATTTTCAACCTAAACAAAAATGATTCAGTCAGAAGAAAAATGCTACATACCAAGTACATAACAAAAGAGGGTAAAGTAATTTCATGCTGTGTAAAGATGGCAAATAATATCCTGAAACGTTTTTATAGACAAGCAATTTGTTGTGAAGTGGCTAGAAATACTTGTCTGCCTTCAACAAAGAGGAGCTGTGCTACAGACTGTTTGAGATGGCATAGATGTCAGCTGTATGTGACATTATATTAAAATTTGCCTTCGTTACAGGTCTATTTAAAAAAATAATAACCTTCTCTAACGTGTAGAACCTGAGTGTATTGCTTCTTGGTTTCAAACTGCATTAACTGCATGTTTTTTTCTTAAAGCTGATTCATCTCTGCATTTTTTTCAACTCCATTAGATTTTACTTTCTATTCTTACTCCTTATGGATGCCACGGCACAGTGAAGAGTATCCTTTTCATGCAGTTATTTGCTGCACAACTTCACTCCCATCAGCCACTCCTTTTATAGAATAGCTCAAATCTCTTCCGTGCCGTTATGTCTGTAACTTGAATAAAGGAATTAGAGTGAAGCTGAAGCTAAATTAGGCATTACCATGCATTGGAGCACTAACGGGTGGGGGGTGGGAAGGAACTGCAGGGGAAAAATCTATGGAAGCGTTTATGCCTAAGAAAATACGAAGAGTGTTTATGAATCTAAACTCATATTTCTAAAGGATGATTACAATTCTGAGCATCTCAGACTTGTGTGACCCATTTGAGACACCTGGGTCTGAATTTTTACGAGTCCAGTTCTCCGTGTCTCAAGTGAGACACTAAAAGGCAGCAGTTCTGAGAGCTGGAGAGCACTCCTGACTATTTGGTCCTTGGGGTAGTGCTTTCAGAATTGATTCTGTGATTACAAAGCTAAATCCTATCTTTCAAGTCTCATAGAAAGTCACTTATTCTCCGTGTGGTATGGCACCTCTGTAAGAGAGGGAAGTCAATGAGATTTAAGCTGCTATAGCACTTAAGGACATCTGTAATGCCATTCTATGAGGAACACATGAATATTTTAAAAGAGCATTTCTTTTTCATAGTACGATAAAGATGCAACAGAATATCTCAGCAAGAATTTTTACAGAAACTGGGGATGGAGTTTGCATCCACTGACACAGGGCTCAGCAGAGTCATCACAGAAGGCATCAATGCATATGCAAAAACAATCCGTAATAATCAACAAAAGAAGCATTCAAAGCTGGAAGAGCAGCACCAAGAGCAAACTAAAATTCTGCATGTAACAAAAGTTAGGGAACAGATCAAGTAAGATATTTATGAGTTTTGTATGTAACTTTCTATGCTTGTGTTTAGTTTAAGATGGCATTGCGTACAATACAAATGTAACAAAAATAATTCCAAAAAAAATCTCTGAAAAGGAATTTCAGTAGGTACCAGACCAGAATTATGCACACTGGTATTCCCTTGACTCACTAGAGATAAGCCTAGCTCAGTGTCTCATTTTTAAAATATTTTCCATGAATGTATGTCTCTTATTTTACAGACTTCATGGCTGCATGTCTTCTGAGAAATCCGTGTCCAGAAAGTCTCAGACACCACTGCCTGTGACGCTAACCTGCCAAAACAATCCCCTCCAATGCTTTGGTCAGTTCATGCTTTCTCTGATCTCTCCCAGCACAGTTTGGGAGCAAGAATGCCCCAAGCACTGTTCCTAATAGGCTGTTTGCAGGCAGTTGCTCTCTTTCAGTGGCTGAGAAGCTTCAGTAAGCAGAGAAGTGCCAGCTGGCTTCTGTGTCCAGAGCACTCCTGGACTGGTTTGTTGATAGTCTAATCTTGTGGTTCCAGTCCAAACACTTCTATCAGCACGAGTTGAGGGAAAAGAACAAATGCAGTCTTGTCACCCTGCAGGTCTCGTCTGAGACCAAGCAATGTAGACTTAAACCAATCTGATCATGATCATTGGGTGCTTTTCTTGCAGCTGGAAGACTTGAGGATGTAGCATGCTTTGGTCCCATATCCGACTCTGTCCCTTGGATGAGGTCCAAGTACAATCACAGTTGGTTTCACAACCCTCTAGCAGCTACTTAAATTGTCAGTAAATGACTGCGTAGAAGCAGCAAAAGACAGCCATGACAAGGGTAGAGCCTGGCTCCATATGAGAGAAATAAACATCTCTAAGCTAGAGGAGTCTCTGCCTCAAAGAAAATCAACAGTGAGAGTTAATAGACGATTCCTCTTGAGAAGAGCATTTCACAAACAAACAACAAAATGATACCCTACTGTGAGTGGAGTCTAATGATCCACACTTGCCCTGGTGAGTAGGGAGTGATTAGCCTGCTGCTGCTATGGGATTCCTAGTCCTGCCGCCAGAATGGGGCAGCAGAAGAATCCTCTGCCCCACCACAACACAGTTACAACCTTGTATTTCCAAGCTGTAGACAGACAGCACCTGAATGAATATAATGTTTTCTGCTCATGCTTTCATTGTTCTCCTGAACTATTTTTTATATTTTTATTTAGGACCGTAAACCTTCAGGAGCAAAACACATTTAAAAATATACTTCCAAGAACCCAAATGTGCTTTCTTTTGTGCTTGGAAAGTGCCTAGGTGTTGTAGGAACTAATAAGTTATTGATGATAATAATGATAATTCCCCATGACATTGTTGGTACGGTGATACACTCATTAAAAAAAAAAAGAACAGCAGCCTTGTCTGACAGATAAAGTGGCAGCTTGGGAAATTATCAGACAAAAAATAAAAAATAAAAAAAGGAGAGAGAACACCATAGAGAAGTCCTGTTAGATTAGCCAAGGATCTTGACTTTCTACCCTGCTTTTTTTAATATTGTTTGCCAGTGTCCCAGCTAGACCGAAGGAACTGTGGGCAAAACTTTTCTTCCTTCTCAGCATCACAGCTCTCCTACTTGCACTGCAGTCCCCAGCATTGTAAACTGTACTCGTGACACCCACAGATACCTTCCACCTGTAAAAAATTGCATAATATACAACAGAGATGGTTAAGCAGCTACTATCACAGCCTTTGCCTATTACTGTAGATGTAACTATCTGATGTGAAACTTAGACCTGAAGTGTCTCATACTGAGCTCCTGCTCCTTTTGTTGTAGCAGCTGATTGTCTTCAGACTTACACTTTGATGAAGAGCAGCTTTGGTCAGGAAACTCCAACTTTTGACCCATTAATGCAATGCCAACTACAAAGTGGCACTACCTTTAGTGCTATAAATAGAAAGTAAAGAAAGAAATTGCTGTACTGCAAGCAGAAAATGTGCAGCATGTCACAAAGATGCAAATACTCACTCTGAAGCAGCTGGAGAGTAATTAATCCAATGGGGAAGACATGGAGGGTTGATATAAATAGTAGTGATGCGAAATCCTGGCTGGTCCATATCATTTAGAATTATGAAGCTTTGAGAACTCACCATAACAGCAGTTGTGTACGTAACTATTTATGTGACAACAATACACACAAGTACACGTGGCGGTTGCTTTATCATAATATGAAACAAAACAGAAATTGGCAGACTGAGCCAAGGGTAACTGGATTCAGTTGCCTGGCAGTAACCAGAACCAGATGTTTCTGCTGGAGGTGAAGCAGCCTACTAGTAGGTGGATGTGGAATACTTTGCCCCTGTGCTGGGGCTCTCTCATGCTGGGTTGATGAAGTTTGGTTTAAGCCTGTCAGATAGGACTTTCATATCACTTTCAAAAATTATGTTATAATTATTTGGTAGATTCTGGCTTTCCTTGATTTGTATGTATAAAATATCCAATTCTGTTCTTAATCTTTTCAAATTTCTGGCATCTGTGCCTTCCTCTGGGAATGGATTCACTTGCAGTCTGCAAAAGTAAGTCTCGTTACTTATTCTTGTCACCTTTCCGTTCTCTTAAATATTCTCCTTGTCTGCCTGCGCTTTCCCATCCACTTCACATCCAGTGGGAGCAGTCATAGTGGTTTCTGTCTGATTTTCTCTCTTGGAAAGCTGAAAGGGCAAGAGAATTTGAGTCCAGGCCTCTGAACTCCTCAGATTTCACATTAGACCTGAGAAAGCCATAAATGACTTAAGCTGGAGTCATTGTCTGGTGAATGAAATCCAGCTGCACAGTGGCCGTGAAGGCAGGAATCCAGCAAGTGTCAGCCTCCAAGACCAAATAAGACAGCTGAAATACAGAAAATGGAGGTGGGCATTGTGCCTTTCTACTATATTAATCAGCACAAGGAGATCTGTTCTTGGTCAGAATAATGGAAACAATAGTTGCTAAACCTAACCTTGGTGATGCAAGTGGGCCTCAGCCCCCACTTCATTCTAAACCAGTTGAAAAACAAGTTTATTTCACTGATTCCAGTTCTGACTAGGAGACAGTTGCATGAGGTGTCAATGAATTTACTTTTAAAGGACCCACTTTGGTACCACTGGGAACAGCACCCACTGACTCTTTTGTGATCTTGCTTAAGCTGTCTCTCTGCTCTTTGCACAGTGGCTGCATTGCATCCATATCCTTTCTTCTGGCTGCAAACCTCACCCTCATTGCTTTGGAGACGTTTCAGTGCCCTGTGCTATGCACAGTGAGGCAGACAAAAGCTCTGGACTCTTGCAGTTCAAAACATACTGCTGTGCACTTTTTTTCTTTTTCTTTTGTTGTAACTCACAAGAACAAGCTGCCAAAATTAGAAACAGACATTGAACAGTGGCTCTCCAGCTCTTCAAGAAAAATACAAAACATTTGCAAGAAAATATTCCTTTTTGGCAACGTAACTTATTCTATGATTTCAATCCTCATTTGGTCCACACACGTATTTACTGCTGTGAGTGGAATAATCACTGCTTGGAAATTTAAAATCAGTTCAAAAATGATGAATGCTTCAGTTTTCCAAAAATATGATTTTCAAAAACTGTTTTGATTTTACCCCAGCCTTTCCTTTCATTGGGAAGATTTAAGTGGAAGGTAACAGTGATGATGAGAAGCTATCACTTAGCTGTATGGCACAGAAGGAAACAGGAGTCCAGCATCTTTTTCTGGAATGAAGGTACGATGTAGATATTATATCCTAAAAGTACACCCTTTCAAGATGGGAGGAGCAGTGCTAAACAGTCATCCAGTGATGGAGGAGATCAGTATCTCAGTGAAATCACAAAGACGGTGATTTTTCTAAGTGCCTGGTCTCAGTTGTTTTTGGCTTTCAGGCTTCTGTGTGCTGCTTCCTAGGTTTGATTCTCTTGGTCACTTGGGCTGCTGAGACCCAGGACCCATCCTCCTCTACTGTTTCCCCTTTGCCACCTCTGTAAAGCCATAGTTCTTAAGCTGTGGCACATTGCAATAACTCAAAAATAGGAAACCCTACCAGTAGATTTTAGATTTTTGTCTCTGTTAGAAAATTTACAGGCTTCTGAACATAATGAAACTTGAAAGCTATGGATCTAATTAGGAGATATTGGATCTATAGGGTCTTAAATCTGAGGGTGAAGAAGCCTAAGCTGATTAGGCAGTAATTAGGTACTTGGAGATTCAAAACAGTAAAACCAACTTGAATGCAATGGCACCATCTAATGTGCATGTAGGATCCTTCTATGTTCCTTCCAGTATAAGTTTTGCATTGAGTCTTGCATGGTAACAGGAGCAGAATGTGAGAAAGAGGAAGCACAGAACTGGAAAAAAAGATACTTGAAAGTGAGCAAAAAGGTGATAACTCTTTAGGGGCCTTTAGAGGCTCTAAAAAACACCAGCAATATTGTAGTTTCCATGGAAAGATTCACATCATGCTTTGAAACCAATATGCAGTGGCTGAATTCATCGTAGAAAAGCTCAGACTATCTTCTGGAATATTACAGGAGTAGAATCTATCGGTGTTTTTAATGGTTAGCCAGGGTAAGAGAGCAATGCATGCAGCCAAAAAAGTATGCTTAATAGTGCATTCTCCAGGAAATTGAACTTTTGAAAGACAAAGGTTTCATATGAGAATGCAGAAGGAGGAATCTTCTGAAGCATTTTGTTGGATCTTCAAATAATGAATCAGCCAAGTAGTTTAGGAATAATGTACCGTCTGGAATCAAAGATTCAAAGGTATGGGGAAAACGTAGGAAAGTAAGATGTTAAAAAAGAAGGCAATCTGTTTAGTCAAGTTAGGACACTCATAAGAGACAGTAGGAAAATATCAGAAGTGCAGCAGGACAATCTGTGTATCCTGAAAGAAAATGAGGAGAAAATTTTGAAGACGCTCTTCAAAGCTATCATTAAGAAGTATTAGAACTGAAAAATACATTGGCAGTAGAAGATAGATACAGTCTTCAGCAAATGGTTTGTCGGCAGTATCACTGAAAAAATAATCAATCAGTGGAAATGTGTGCCCTGTGTTTCTGAAGTGCTGCTAAACACCATTATTATAGGTACTGACTGAGAGATCAGATCTCTGGCTCTGCTGTGGGTTTTTAAGAAATGTCACACATTCATTTATTGATCTGCTATGATCAGAGCTGACACAAATCACTTTTTAGCCACGGCAAAAACAAACAAGCAACAAAACACACACAAACTAGCTTCTGAAGTATCAAAATTGTGTGACTATTTAGTGTTTTTCCTTAGTTAAAATCATTCCATTTTACAATAAAGTTTAGGTTGGAAAGATGATTACTAATCAAAAACATACTTTATAGAGCATTAAATGCATCTATTCTTGAAAACAGCACTGAAAGTGACCTAACACCTGGAAATACATTTTAAAAACAATGATTGCTCTATTTCAGAAGGTGGGCTGGGTTGGGAGAAGCTGTGGAGAAGGTGACACAACACAGAACGTCATGAAGGTTACCATCTGCTGGGTAGCAAAGGCATTACACATCAAGCCCACATAGCCAACTCAGATGAGCTCTCTGCGTTCAGTGGCATTACAGTTTAGAGGTAAACAGTAGAGTGATGTCAATATGTTATGACCTGATATGCCTCACAGAGTACAGGAGGCTCATGAGACCTTTTAAAAATGTGAAAGAAAACATCATATGTTGGTACATCTGCACCTGTTGTAAGTAATCGACTTGGGCATTAACCTGAAATTGCATTTGGATTGAATTTAACATCAGAGCGTGTTATTTCATATACTCATGCTGAATCTGTTAGAGTATGGATTCCCAGAAATTTTGTCTGGCAGTGGTGCACTGTTCAGCATCCCAGACCAGAAAATATTTGTATGGAATGAAGGATTTTGACGTGACATACAATTCAAATATCCTGAATTACAAGCTGAGTTAAAACTATTGAAAAACAGTTTCAGTAATTTGTGAAGGTGAGAAGTGATCCATACTTTCACAAAACTTGAGAGGAATGTATTTAAAATGGTTTATTGACAGCTGAAACTTTGTTAAGCAGAGAGACCCAGTATTCCCAATTTAGTCCATATAACATTGGAGGGTGTGATGGGTCTGAAACACAAAACAAATTGCTAACAGCCCGCCGAAGAAATACAATAATTCAGATTTTTTACACTGTATGCTGTCTGCATACACAATGGTGCTTCCTGGACCCTGAGGAAATTATTCTTTGTTCATATCAAATGTAAACTTCAAAAGGATGGATTCAGAGGAGAAATAATTGGCAAGGAAAATATTATTGTATGGATTGTACAAAAATTACAACTTCTTGAAAGCAAATAGAAAATCAAGGATCCTGTGATGCTGTGAGAAGAAATGCAGCACCAGCAATGGGAGCTGAGAGCAGACGCCTCTGAGGAGGAAAGACTTGCTGGGTGCTGCTAAAAAGTAGATGAGATCTAGCATGTTCCAGGTTACCCTTGTTCACAGAAAGAAGATGTATAGGTTTGGATGCTCAATGATTAATGGTAGCTTACCGAGGAGCAGAATGAGCTGGTCTGTGGATCCAGCAGCTCAGACCAGCTCACTGCGAGACAGAGGTAGTTGTGCTTGATTGCATGTGCTACACAGCTGTACTTTGTTATCACTGTCATACACCTTTTATACTCTAAATCCTGATTCTCTCAAGAACCCAGGCTCCATGCTCTCTGTACCCTGGGGCTGTCAGAGCAATCCCAAAGCAAATGGAGTACAGCTGTAGTTATTTACCCAGATAAAAACGTGTCATTTTTACCATAAGGGTATCTGCTTTGAAATGCTGAATTATATGTAGCTAATTTATGTATACTTGGCAATCTACATCAAGCTATAGTTTGCAATTATTTTGATCTTTCATTAATCTTAAGTGACTGCACCAGCTGAAAACATGCAAAAAGGAAAGATATTTGCGCCTGCCTTATCCTCCTGAGCCCAAACGTGGAGAGGCTTCTGTTGAATCAAAAGACAGAGAGGGATATTACTCGGGTTTCCAAACTTTAATCGAAAGGTCCCTGATGTCAGTGAAATACAAGAGAAAAAAAAAAGTGAGAGGAAGAGTCAAGATTTTCAGGTCTGGATTCAATCATTTGTAAGAAGCTGTAAATATGTCAGAGAAATGTTAAGGTGCTGATCCAAAGTCTCCATGAGTCAGCAGAAGCTCTACACTTCTTCCCTTGGTCATGAATCAGGCCCTGCACTTCTGCAGGTGTTGCTCAGGTCTGACTCTGTTAAAATCATTCTTCCTACTATTTCAAAGTTCCAGGGGCTTCAAATTACTGAAAGTATGCTGCTCAACCTAATTTTATCAGCTGTACCAAGTGTTTTGTAAGTGATCAGGACAGGCTCTAACGGCCAGGCTGGATGTGGCTCTGGGCAGCCTGGTTTAGTGGTTGGCAATGCTGCCCACAGCTGGGGGTTGAAGCTAGGTGATCTTTGAGGACCTTCTCAATCCAGGCCATTCTATAATTCTAAAAGAGAAGAGTGTATTTTCTATTTGCAGTTCTGGATAAGAAGAAGAGCCCGTTAATCACTGAAGTAGCATTTGTTTGCAGGGGGGAGGCTTTAGCCACACGGTTCCACATACGAATTAAATGGGGATGAGGGCGGGATGAGGTTTATTTGTGAACAATTTGGCACTCTTTGAATAAATCATATGAACTTACCACCCAAGAATAAGATCAAAATCCTTCTCTGCCCCTTCACCCCTATTTTGTATATTTCTTTGTATCCTTTCCATCTGATTCAACAAATGAGCTAAACTAAACATCTGTTCCTTTTCTGGGATAAATTTAGGGATTACTTCCAAGATTTCAAGAAGGCCTTTCATAAAATGGATAAAAATAATGATGGCTATGTAACAGCATGTGCCCCACAGAGATTTCTACAAGAATTCAACCATCACCCTGATCATGATCAGTTCAGCAGTCTTCTAAATAGATTTGTATGATTGTCTCCTGAGCACCTCTTTGGTCACACCCATAAGCTTGTATTTAGCGTTAAGCACATTAGAAGCTCTGACAAAGCTAATGGAGAGGGCCCCATGCTTAAAACTGCATATGGGTGAAAAATGTTTTTAGGTTGGGTACTGGCTCTGCAAGTAACGAGAGTGAAAGGGCTGCTTAAAGAAAGACAGTGTGCTTTGAATCTGCGTATTTATTTGCTGGTTTTATGTATTTATTTCGCTGTAACAGAGCAAGCAGGTGAAAGGGACCCTGTTCAAAACAAAACCAGAAATAAGTCAGGTCATAAAATAGCAGTAACTTTCAAAAGATCCAATACTGCTGCCATGCAGCTTTTAATTCTGCATATTAAAACGAGTGGAAAATTCTCTTGGTAGAGGCTGAGGAACACAAAGGACCTGTTCCATCATTGGATAGTTGGGCTTCTCTGCCCCAAACAGCCCCCCAGAGGTCAGAGGCCTGGCAGCACTCAGTTTTGTCTACAGCCTGTCAAATGAGACTCTTTTTTTGAAACAATGTTAGCAAAGTCTTTTTACAGTTCACCTTTAATTGGGTGATCAACTTTTTATGAATTGAAACCTTAATAGGAATCTGCTGCTTGTTTCTTTCTCAAAGACCTCTTGATGATAAACACCTCCATTCATTGTAATTTTGTGCAGATTATTCCTTTCTTGATCCAAAATAGTCTTTTCTAAATAATACAGAGTAGATTAGCATATGCATTTAGTTTTATTACTAAAATTTTAATGCCCACTTGGCAATTTATTTCTCAGCTGAAATGGTGTTGATTATTTCCTTTTCCACACACTGTCTCCAATATTGGAGCCAGCTTGACATGGGTACTATGTGGGAGTGCTGTGCAGCTGCAAGATGCAAAATCAGGGCTCTTGAATATTTTTTTTTCTTGGTAGCAGATATGGGGTCTATAGTTAATTTCTTTTCCAGCCTGTTTCATAAAGCTTCCTCTTTGTTTTACTGGCTCTCCCCATTAATTAGACATTCTTGTAACTGGATATTCTAGTGATTGGTAGCTGAGGCATTGGTCCCTGGTGATTTACTGTGGAAGCAGATGATGAAAGTACGTTAGAGTAATTCATTTTTACACAAGAAAATCAGGCTTGCTTAGTGGAGATATCTTCTCTGTCAAGGCCTGGCTCTCTAGGACCTGCCTTGACCATTATTCTGACCAAAAAAAGCATAATGCAAAACTAAAATCTCCCAACCTTTCCCTTGCAGCATAGGAGCTGCTTACTTAATGCATGTGTGAAAATAATCTTCAGTTTTGATTTAAGTCTGTTAAAAAAAGACCTCTCCATTGCTGGTTATTCTAAAGTCAGTCTGGAACCATTTCGTGGAAGCCAGTGAACCTACATGAAAAAGTCCCAAAGTATACTGTAATCTGAAGACTTTAGTTGTCTTTGAATGATAGAAAATTCTGTAAGCTGACTACACTGGATTTGTACTGGGTAAGGGTAAAGCAAGCTGCTGCTATTGTATCCCTTGTGGTAATGAATTCTACAGGCTCATTAGGCAGGTTTGAAGTACTTGCTTCAAATACACCAGGTGTCTTTTCATTAAGTGGTCATGAGTCACAGGACATTGCAGGAAAGTAGCTTTTCATGTTATGGTTAATGCTACTCATTTCATCTTAATCTTCTGTGCTGAATAACCCTTATTCTCACGTACTATCTGCATGTGTGAAGCTTGCTTTAAATCTAGACTTTTTACAGGAAACTATCCACCGTTGAATAAAAATTAATTTAGTTTGGTAACTCAAGTTCTCTGCACACAAACACACACACACAAAACAAAACAAAACAAATTAAAAAAAAAAAAAAGCCAAAATCATATGCAAGAGCTCATCTTTTCCCATGGTGGTATTTGATGCAAAAATATATTCAGTGTTGTTACCTGGAGCTATCTGTAGTCAGCTGTGTAACCCACTCAGTTTCTGATGTGACAGAACAGGAAAATCCCCAGTGTCCCTGATCTAGCAGATGTTTCAGCAGACATAAATCCAGCAAGTCGTGCATGCAGTCCGCACAGCCCTTGGGCTGGTCTCCTAGGTACTGTCTGACCACAAGTAGTCTGCTCAGGATCCCTTACTGATCATGAGGCTTCGCAAGGCTGCAGCTGAGGACCTGCATCCTCTGGCCACATCGGCGATGACAAGCTCAGTCACAGACTGTGATCAAAATACTCTGCTGTGCTTCAAAAGCACCTCATTAATGCTGATGGACTGGAAGGTTGTGTGCTTGGGCCCAGGCTAAAGCAGGTCTCGAGCATCTGGAGACAGGTTGGAATCTTCACTGGGAGCGCAGTTGCATTTAATTGATAGGATTGGTGGCTTAGACTAGAGAAAGAGGTTGAGCTGGAGCTAACAGGATTCATACACTGACAGCGCAGACATATCCTGAAGCACTGCTGCAGTACACATAATACATCATAATAATTAATCAGTGCAGACAACAGTGAGATAATTACTTAAAATCATTGATATCTCATTCTGTGTTTTTCCCTTAGCCTAGGAATCAGCATTCATGACAGCAAGCTCTCTTATTTTGATTTCCTGAGAGCAATTGATGATGGCAGAGCATCTAAATACCAACAGAGACAAAAGCAAGCCACACCACCTGCAAGCTTTGCAACGCACAGCTTAGAGCAGACCCTAATTAAGATAAAAGAAATAGTTGCATCATCTTGTGATTTGTTGTACAAGGTAAGTTTCACGTGGTCATTGCGTTTTTTTAATTCTCTTTTTTCTGCCTGGCTGGAGACTAGTCCAAAGGCTTCAGAACTATTCTACTATTAATTGAGTGTTACCAAAAACCTTGGCCTTTGTAGGAGCAGCATCTTCAGACAACTGCAGACTTTTTAATTGATGATTGCATTCTGGTAACTCCACAGAACAAACAAATCAAATGGAGCCTCACGGTTTTGTGAAGATAAGTATTGGAAAGGAAAAAGAAAAAAACAGCAAATTATCTGAAGCTCCCTCTTCCCCAGACCCCCTTTGCCTCCTCTGGTTTTTTGTAAACTGCATGGAGGCCTGTGAATGTTTAGTCTTTTGAATATCTCTGTTGATTTTCCTAAGCTGAAACTTACTGTAGGTACATATAATGTGCTACTGCAGGCAGGCATTATGACTTTATCAGTGTGAGATGAAAGAGCGTATAGCAACAGAAGCTGCAGACATATGATCAGATGAGAAGACATTATAGTGGCTGCAGAAGTTAGCACCTGTCACCCGGGCTTCTGCAGCTATCTGCATTTATGCACTTGGCCTCTCCTGGCTCTGACACAGACAGATAAGGCACATTAGCTGTCAAGCAGCAAGCTTCCTGGTTTTCCCATCTGTAAAATGAGGATGATAAAAATAACCCATTTTCTATAGAATTTTGAAAGCCCTGAATGAGAAAATGCTATTAAGTAGACTTAGACTGTTGTGTTGGAGTCTACTGAAATGCAGCAGCCTCGAGAGTAAATAGTTCTTGATGCCACAGTTAGATTGTTTACAAGCATGGAACAGAATAATCAAAAAGACCTTGAAGGAAACATTCCTATCACAAAGAAATGTAAAGCCATGACATCTCCCCTGCAGCTGCAGGTCCAGTTTAAGCTCATGGTCTTAGGGGCAGGCTTCTGTCTCACTGCTCCTATATCCCCAGCAATATGGTCCTCCAGCCGGCCTTGTGTCAAAGCCAGTGCTTGTGTTCCTGCCCAGTGATGCAGGTTGAGAGCTTCAGCCTGACAAAAGCCTGAGCAGTTGTGTGTGGCTACGGGAAAGCTGCTGCCAGCACAAGGGAGTGGAAGGAAACAGTGTCTGGGAACGTGATGGGTGTTGAAGTTTCTTTTCATCAATCATTGCATCTTTGAAATCTCAATCTCTGGGCTCTGTCCTGCAGACAGCACAACACAGGCTTGCAATAAAGACATCACTAATGATGTCACTGCTACAACTGGAAAAGAACATGGAGCCATGAGAGATGCTAGTTCTTTACAGAAATCTCTTTTCACGACGTTTGGAGACACCTATCATGCTGTAAACTTCCTGGGGCTGTCTTGCCATTTTTGGCCACTAACCACTGGACAGGACACTGAAGTATTCATGATTATTTTGCATTTTTCACAGTAAGGGAAAAAAATCCTTGCTGTGCTCTGCATTATTAAAATAGGAAGCAGATAAATATAATAGCACAAGTTGGTGTTTGTTATATTTTAATGGGACACACCTGGCTTCAAAATGGACAGTAGTATTTGTACTGTCAGCCCTAGGTGCTTTGGGAATAGGGAAAGTCACAGTTTTGTCTACTGAAGGTATGAGATGAAAATTGTTTTTTGGTACAAACAAATAATTCATTCGATTTTTCAGGATATCATTTGGTGTTATCCTGACTGCAAAGATTGACTCATTTTCTCCATGGAGAGCCAGACTGTTGTAGAAAAGCAAAACTTTTTCTCATTCCCTTTATATGAAAGAATAAGTAAATTATGCCTTTGTTTCTGAGCCGTTTTTTTGAGTAAAAGTCCCTCTCTCTTACATGATGGGGGTCTCTAACAACAGAAGAGTGGAAGAAAGTTTTTCATTAGAAATAGCAGATCTGAAAGCACATTTCCTGGAGTCCAGCTAGTTGAGAAGAGAGAACATCCCATCCATGACATTTCTACACCTGAATACAAGTCTCTGAAGTCTTACAACAAGTAGTTTAAGGTTTTCTAGTGTTCAAAGGATTCCTTTGGATCCAATGTCCTTTGGATACAGCGATGTTTGCTTTACTGCTTGGCACGCTTCATGTACATTAAAATATACAGTTTTAAACACATTATTTAGAACAGTTCTAATGCTAAACCAAAACTTGCTATATTACACTAACAAGACCTTGTTAGCCGAGTAGTATGACATTAATATGAAGTTTTGAAAGGTGCTATCCTCTACACTTTTTTGAATGAGTGGTGCACACGTGCAGTATCACTAATGAGGGACAGAACAGAATGAAGGGGCATGGTTACGTTGGTAGCGTCCAGGCAGCCTGGGAGCGGGTATGACCCACAACTTGTCCAGACCTCAACACTTTGGCCTCTCATCTGTACTACTCTCTTGTATGTCACCTGCTGCAGCTGTGCAGGATCTAGCCTACTTGCCCAGGGAAACATGGGGAAATATTCCACAAGGAACAGGCTGGGCACTGCATGTAAGGAAAAATGAGCAAACAAGTCTTCAGGATGAGCTGACACTAATGAGAAGTAAGGACTGCTGAGTCCTTTAGGGAGTAGGCAGAGGAAAATAAATTTGCTGTACTAGGAAATCTTTTTGGGAACAAAAGGCAGATCAAATATGCTCAGGCGGATTTCATTAGAAGTATTTCTAATTAAAAATATATTAGGCAGACCTCAAATATTTTTGTTCGCTTTCTCTCTTGTCTTCAGCACTGCCTGTTCTGGAATGTCTGGATGCTTTGTATGTTTCCTTGTTGTTTTTACTGCAGGTTGTTGTTTATTTGCATATTTATACTTGTGGCACAGAAATGCAGGCTATTTTTGGATTATTTCAACAATTGCTTTTCATTTTTGGAAGAATGGAAAACTTCAAACTAAGTAAGGTTCTGGAAAATGTTTTTTGTTTCTTCGTGTCTAAAACACCCGTAAGGAAAGGCATGTGGATCTCATTTCCATAGGAACTGCTAAATGGATATGAAAACAGACTTCTCTTGTGAACTGTCTACACTTGCTTAAATACTTTGAATTCTTCCTTCTCGGGCATTTTCTCTAGTTGATAAAGGAGACAATTAAAACACTAGAATTTCAGCAAGTGCTTGACTATTTCTGCTTTAAATTATCACACAAGCAGATCAGGAACCTTCTCAGGAACCTTAACCTTTGCAAGGAGCCGACAGTAGACTGGAGAGCTTTCTTAAAAAACATAAAGCTCCCTTCAGAGGTCACAGTAGCCACCAAGCTATTATTTTTTTTAACAGATAAGATGTGGTAAAAGTGACTGACTATCTAAGCATCCAAAATTCATGCATCTTTCAGTTGATCTCTATTGAGGTCCACAAAACCCTTATCTCCTTATGAACTGCTCTCTGAAGTCTGGCACTTCTGTAGATTTAGGGTTACACACAGCAAGCTGTGAGCATGGCCACAGATGCTGACAGATCACCCCAGCAGGATGACGTGGGATGTGGGATACCCAAATATGCCTGACCTGTCTATATGGAGTGAAGGATGGGGAGAAAAGCGAGTGCAGTGGAAGCCCACCGGGTTCTTGGCAGCAAGTAGTAAAAGCAGTATGGATGCAGCAAGAAGGTCAGACATGGTGATCAGCCAAATAAAGAGAAAATCTCAACTGCAGCCACAGACAGTGTTTTCTGGTGCTCTGAATATGTATGCTGGAATAATTCAAATTAGAGTTGCTCTTCTCTCTGGCAGAGGTTTGTATCTACAGTGTCTCAGTTTACTTGAGGCAGACTGCAGGAACAGATCCTTCAGTTCATACTCACATCATCCTTCTGTCAGGCAGAAATTCTTTCTGCACTTGTAAATTACGGAAGTGTGTCAAAATATGTAAGTAAAAGAAGCTTTTATCCTATTTTAATTTCAAAGTTTTTCCCTTCCCTTTAGTTTCTTCCATCTATCTTCTACCTTTTCCAGTGAGAATCGGGTATAACAATGAATATACAGGTGTCCAAATCACATTACCTTGCAGTTCACTTTCTAATTGGGCTGGAGGCCTGTTACCAAGTAGATGGCAGTTCTAAAGAAAATTAAATATGCAAGTACTAACTCTAATCTTACAGTCTAAGAAGTAACTGTGTTTCATTTACAAAAATGTATGCTCCAAGCACAAATAAAATGTGGAAAATAATAATCATCACCCAGTGGAAAACCATATAAAAAGCCTAACACTTCATTGCCATGGCAATAATAGAACGTTGTGCTAAACAAATCCGTGTAGAGCTACATGGTGGTTGCATTTTGTGTCACAAAGCAGAGGCTGGAAAACCAGTGAGATCTCTGTTTTAGCCTCCTCATATTTGAGTCAGAAGTCTGCCAGGGTTTGAGCGCTTCACAAGAAAAGGAGGGATCAGACTTCTTCCATACGGGAGGACCCACAAGCAGCTCCAAAAGTTTGTCCTGTGTTACAGACTTTTTTTAGCATGTTAGAGACTTTTTGCAAGTCAGTTACCAATAGGCACAGATTTACAATAGCGCTTATTATAAGTGCAGCTTTTCAAAATTTTATAAGGTTACTTAAATGTATTTTATTCTCTGTAAATTTAGCATTAATATTTATAGTAGTGCAACTGTTACTTTGTCCTTGGTGGCAGGGCTACATTTAATTATAGTTATTTTTAAAGTAGTTGGGAATTTTAAAATATTTATGTTTTCAGCTTGTTGAAATTAAAATGCAGCCTTAACAGATATAACAGATCACATGGCTCTCAAATGAAAAACATTGGAATACTTTTTACAGGTCAGAAAGGGCTGCATTTCCCCATTATCCTGCTTTCTGCTCAGATAATTTCAGTTGCTTTCAACCAAGTCGTACCAGCCCAAGGACCAATTGCATGAAATACACCCATATGATTATTTTCAGAATGTTTTTGTGTTGTAATATTGATTTACCAGCAAGCTTTCATCCTGACTTTAGAAGGGATTTCTGCTTTTGCTAGGGAAGATTTTGCTGTGATGCATTCTCATCCTCCGCGTACATGCTAAGCTCCCATAACAACTTGACAAGCTAGGTTCAAACTCTGAAAAGACACATTTTAATATGAAATCTCTTCAGCAGTCACTCCTCCAAGACCCTGAGTACCTCCCACCTCAACTTACCAAAAAATAAGCTACCTCCACATCTTTCAGGAAGTATTTTGGTCCATGGCAGGACTGGAGCCTGTGTGGCTTTTTTCGGAATCAAACATTCTTCTTGAATGCTGTGTTGGTGTAGAAGGGATAAATCCATCATTAAAACCCCAAATTAATCCACAAGGGAACGTTTTCGGAAAGACAAAACAAATATGAACCAGATTCACAGCACTGGTTCAGCTTCCATATGCTCTCAAATCTCATGTTAACCATTTGGGTTCAACCCCACATCTCCCATGCCTTTGCAATTTCATCCCACCTCAGGTTCACATGTATTCCAGGGCTCCTGTGCAGGCTCAGGGAGAAGTCTGGTTGTTAAATTATTCACTTCATCCAAACAGGCTACAGTTCGGGCCCATAAAGTATGTATGTAAATTAATGAGATATGCAACTCATTCAGGCACATTAGGAAAACTGATCATTATGCTATACAATTTGATCAGTGAAGTATATTAAAAAGTAACAAGTAAAGTATGCAGCTTGATCATTAAAGTACGGAAAATTTACTGAACTAGTAAAGTATGAGCCTGGGATGACTTTTGTCTCACATGGCACCTCGTAAATAAAGCCCACAACCACAAAGGCAAACATTCACAAACCCAAATACCATACAGGTTTAGAATGGTTTTTCATTTTTTGCATAGAAAATAGCTGGATAAGAGGAGATGCTAAAATCTTGTGGAAATTGTTTCTAAATACTATATGCATCACATGGATCTTTTGATGGCTTTGACATATGTTGATAAGCTTTACATTCTGATTAACTCTCTACAATACAGTCTATGGCATCTGTATGTCTAATCTGGTTTATATGAGGATGCCCACTGAATTACAGCTCTGTAGAGCTTTTAGGGCTACACAACATGAAAATAGAACTGCAAATAAAAGAAATAATAGAAATGTGAATTCTTTATGCCGTATGACTGCAGCTTAATATTCAGGCAAGGAAGAACTGTGGTTATGTCACTTAGCTGTGATACTGCTAACCATGCAGAAGATTTGAAGAAGAAGAGCTGAAAAAGTAGGAAGGAGACAGAGAGGACATTGTCTTGGGTGGGATGCTATTAACCACCAGTGAGCTTTCGGAGGATATTTGTAGAAGTCCAGATTCTGGAGCTGGGAATAAGCTCACCTGCCAGTCTAATGACTAGTAAGACCTGAGACCTGAGTGGAGCTCTTCTGTATTAAAATAATAAAATGCAATCTGGTCTAAAACAAACTACAGTTGGGAATCAGACATCCCCCCGCTAAAAAAAGAATGTACTCACACATCCTTCCCCACTGTGAGCTATTTCAGTTAAGGAAGGGAAAAAATTAAAGAGTGTATTAAAAGCAATAGTAGAGGGAGTTCTGGTCAGGTCTACAACAGCGAGGATTTACACAAAATCAGCAAACCAGCACACCTGCGTATGAGGGAGGAGGGAATGGGACCAATTGCTTTTTGTCGAATGGCTTTCCTGGAGTTGGGGCTGTCAAGGGATTTGCCAAGCACTTAGTAAACCTGTAAGTGTCAAGTCCAGCAGTGAGAAGGAAGAGGCCAGGTCAAGCTGAGATTCCCCGAAGCTGTACCTTCCTCTCCTTCTCCACTCTAAATAATAAACCAAAAGGTCTAACAATATACTTCGAGGATACCACAACCAAAGCAGCTCAGAAAATTCATTTCTTGAAATAAAATCCCAGACAAACTACCCTGGCACTCTAGAGCCAGCATATTTTGGAATTTTAATTTCATCCCTGCTTTCCCCCTTGTCCCTCATGATGCTTATGCACCCACTTAAGGCTAATGACGAACTGTACTTTGCAATGAAAGCCTTTCTTTCACTCTGTATTTACTGTGAAAAGTGGAAAAAGAGAAAGGAAGGGTAATGGTTTTGGGAACACACTATTGGGCCACCAGATGTACTACTGATGGGCTAGACACTGATGAGGAGTAGGGAATTCTCACTGCGGCTCCTAGTTCTCTATCCAGTTCTACCTAGGGTTATTTAATACAGCAGATAATATTTTAATTACATGTAAAGGATAGTGGCATTTTTCAAGACAAAATCAAGTTTGCAAGTAATCAGAAGCACTGTCTTAAATCACTTTGTCAAATCATCATGTGCCATTACAAATGCTAAACACTACAGAGAGTGTTTTACCCCATAAATGTGACCTCAAAACTTGCGTATGTCTGTTGCAAACTGTTGGTCAAAAGGAAAATAGTGCATTACAAAATGACCCCCAATGGAGTTTTCATCTTTTATTTATAATTGCATTTATTATTGCAAGCTCTTGTTGCACACTAGATATCGAATCATCAGCTGGCTTAAATCAGCACTCAGGTTAATGGAGCTAGGTTGATCACTGCCAGATGAGAATACAACTCCACTTACATGCCACTGATAAAACAAGCCTCGCTGTAATACTGGAGCTTTTTGATCAGAATCTGAGAGCTAGAACTGGCTGGCTGGTGAGTTACTGATTATGTTGAGTATACAAACAAAATGCATTTCCACACCAACCCCACTCAGGCAACTAACTGTGGCTGCCGCGTACCAGGCAGAAGCATCGTTCATGGAGATCAGCCTGAAGATACTTGTTGTGAGGGTAAGGGACAGGCCCGTGGGCTAAGCACAGAAACCCCAACAACTATGTAAACTGTCAAAAGGATGATTACTTCTGGCAAAGGTCATTCTCACTTACAAAGAGGAAAATGCATCCTTTTTCGGGGGAGATACAAGAGGCTTCTTACACAAGCAGTTTCCCAAGACCTTTGTTTTCTGAACCTTCCCAGAAAGGGGAGAGGTCAGACGTGACAGGACCAGAGAAATTGTAATTTATCCTGGTGTTCTGATTTACTTTATAATCTAAAATTTTCTTAATAGAAAAATTTCCCAGAAACAAGAAGGAGCTGCAGGGATGGAGCTTCGCTGAGCAGGTGTGGGTGGTGGAGCCTTCTTTTATTACTAATCAGCATAGTTATGCCATTTATAGAAAAGGACATGAGACTGTGCAGGGAACTTTCTAAAGAAGAAAAATGCAGTCCTGCTTTGAACAGCTAGTGATCTACATAGAGCCACCCATGAGAAAAGCCTCGTCTCTCTCACTGAAAGCAGGAGGGGAAAGTGGATTTACATGATCCTCTGAAGGCACCCAAATTCTGTTACTCCATCTCAGTCGTGAGGTTAAAGTGAGACAGAAGCTAAGGAATGTGATGTGTGTAAGCTTTGCTTCAGATGCAGAAATGGCATTTAAATACATAGATGCCCAGGCCAGAGTCTGAAATTCTAGGCTCCAGCACCGCTACTTCAGCCAAAGATGATTATTTTAGCTGTTGATGGCATACACTGAATGCATTATCTGAATGTAGTAGATGAATGTAAGGCAATGAATTAATATAAAAGGTTTTCTAGTTTTTGAGCTATGCTTTCCAAGAAGTATAAGTGATTTTTTTTTTTTAATTGGCTCTCTAACCATTTTAAGATCAAAGAGTACCAGGTCTTATGAAATAAACAGAAAGCTCTTGAAACTAAATAAATTAGGAAAGCTCCCACTTTCCAACTGTATTTTTTTAAAGGGCTGCTCAGCAGTAATATTTTCCCTAAGTCTTTGGCTTTGTTAGAATAATTAAAAGCAGAGGTAGTCCGCAGGCAGAAGGTGCACCTAGTGCTGGACCGAGCCTGGCAGTCTTCATTTCCTGACGACAGAAAGGGCCTGGCTCTGCATGCACAGTTCCACTTCTTGCGTTTCTTCTCTGAGCAGTGCAGCTGTAATACCTATCCTGCAGATGTGTTTTATGTAAAGCGTGGTTAATTGTGAAAAGTGTTATTTGCATCTGAAAATAAGGGAGTCTTTTCAGATGAGAGGCAGGCTTCTTGCGGTTCTGTAGGAAACATATTTTCTTTTCCATTCAGTTATAACGATCATGTGAGGCGTGACAAGGGAACAGGAGCTCAGGACCAAAAAGCCATCTGTTTCTTCTTTGGAATTTGGCTTTGCATAGAGCAAGAAGGTGGCAAAGCTTACACGCTTAAATACGGAGGTATAAAATACAGTAGCAACATTCAGCGTGCTGTAAAGAAATGTCCCTGTGTCTTTGAACCAAAAGCAGACTAGTACGTTTTTAAAACCAGAACCTCTTACCACCATGCAGTAAAAATGGCTACCACTTGTGTTTAGGAAAACTTTACTTCCAAGATATTTTACATATTTAGTTTAGACAGTGCTGGTGGGTGGGAGGTTGGCTTCCGTTCCTGAAAATAAGTAGTTGCTTTTTCAAAATTCTGATACTGCTTTTTAATTACCATTATTGTGCCGTTCCTGAGACTAATTTTATGAGTAAATCTTCATTCCATTTTAAAAACTGAGGCTTATTGTAGGCAGAATGCAAATGTTGAATAGACTTCACTGACGTTTACTTTTATGAAATGCAGTTTTTCACATGCACAGTGAAACTTCTGGTGTTTTCAGGTATGTCTGTAGAAAAGCATAGCAGTTCTTCGTTCTGCACTTTATTCTAACCAACTGTATTTTGTAGCTTCTGTCTCTGCTTGCCTTATGACCTTTTACTGCATTTACTCAAGATGTGGACTTTCTCACTGCAGAATGCATAATGGGAGTTTACTTACTAGGAGTAAGCTTTGGTGCTAGATTTTAAAGGCAGCACACTGACATTACGTTTGAAAGCAACGCACGGAAAATAGGATCGGTGCACACCTTGTGCAAGCTTTTACACACTTCTCTGCTCTTCCCTTACACATTGTGTACCTTTGCAGTCTTCAGCTGCAATGTTTAGCTGCCATACTCCTACTGTGGATGACCAGATTAAAAAGGGCCGCAGTGAATATACCTGGGACTTAGAAATGAAAGGGAAATAATAGCCCTCTCTTTCATTTCAGGACTGAAGTGCCCTGTAAATCAAAGAGATTTTCACTGTGTGCTAAGAACTATTCAGATGAGAAGAATACTTTTGGGATATTTGGGCTAGTTAGCACCCACTTCCTTTTTTCTGCATTAGCAGAATAGCCCTCTTTGTAAGATCACCCAATTTTTTAGACCTTTGTAGAAGTTTAGATCAGTCTTGGAATTCTGTGCTTTTGTTGGCCTGTCGCCAGTTGGATCACGTTTATAGTGAGTCTATTTTTCCCCTTAACTACTTGCATAGCCCCTTTTCTCTTTTGTGGTATAAGCCAGAATTCCTGGAAGCAGGTTTTACTGCCTGCGGGATCTCCAAGGCCGCCTTCTCTGTGGACTTCTCTCTCTGTGGCTGGCTGAGTGCCACACCATGATTTATAATTTATTCAGTAGATCCATTACTGATTCTGTGTGTATGTTTTGTCTAGACCGAGGAAGGGCAAAAAGTCATTCTGCCTAAATTTTCTTGGGAGCTGTCAGAGAGAGGCATCCTCTCACGGATACCAGAAGTAGCAACCGCTCGCTTGGACATGATTGCATGAGATTTTAAAGATATTGACTCTTCAAAAGATAACACAATATCAAAAGAGTTCTGGAATATTTGTAACCAACATTTTCAGCATCTGACAGAAGAGCAAGTAAGACAACTGTTTTATTTTTTATTGTTAATTTAAGTGTACAGCTAGGTAAATTGGCTCTGGCTATAGATGTGTATTTGAATGCTATTGTGTATAGGATAGAGTTTTAACAGTTTGGAAGAAATGAAAATGTTTTAAGACTTATCCCATGAACATTTCTTGCTACACTCATATGAGATTATTTTTTTCCTTATCTCTGACTGTGGCTGTGAACTGTAATAATCAGAGGCTTTCCAAAGCAAGGTCATGGAGATGCTATTGCTAATAATGAAGGTGTGAATGGAGAGTGCAGCAGCTTTCTTTGCCCAGCTCCTGATCTGTGTATTTGCTATTTTAAAAGTTTCTTTTTACAGTTTTAAGTTAATTCACTTCCAGGGTTGATGGGAGGGAAAAGGCATTGTCAGCACAGAACAGAGAATACTTCCCTGGGGATCTAATGCAAATTCCTTTTTCTCAGTAGATATTTTGTTCTGCCCTCCTTGGACAAAGAAAGGGGCAAGTATTTGACATTGCCCAGCCATCTCTCAGCTACTTTTCTGAATTAAAGATTCCCCTAGATTAACACCAGCAGAGTTTACGTAACCTTGAATTTAGCTCCAGTGACTGGAATCATGACATGAATCTGGCACTACAAACCACCTGATTAATCCCGTGCTAATCTCAAGGAACCCGATATTTTTGTCTTTCCTAAGATTCTGCTTCTACTGAGCTTACAGTGAAAACAGTCATTTTTTATCTTTGCTAATGCTGTTCCATTTTGAATTTTGCTGGTCCAAGGTGAATAATGAAGAAGAGAGAGTGAACCTTGACTACAAGGTTTTACTTAACAGCACTCCAGCCTTCATGCCTGACTGTGTCAGTGTTTTTTGGCAGCAAACTTAAAGACAAGACACAGTCTCCAAAGTCTTGTGCATGTCTACAAGCCAGAATATTATTTTGGTACTTTGCTCATTGCAGATACATGCTCTTATTTTTTGGCTCTGTATTTCTCATCAACACTTCTGACTACAAATTGAAAATAAGAGTGGGGCCTGCTTATAATTACATCAGAGAGATTGTACAGTCTTCTGTATTATTGGGGACTGCTATGCATGTGTAAATTAGCAAATTAAAGCAGTGAAAAAATATCTAAATATTTTCTGCTTCACCCTTGAAAATAGTATAAATAATATAAAAGAACAAATGATCTGTGTGCTTCAGCCCTAATAGTCATACTGCTGGTGAGGCACCAAGCACAACTGCTGAGGCTTTGTGAATCCTGAGCTTCCAAACCAGACAAAAGCAGAAGAGAAAACTTAGTGGTATTGTTTCCTCATCTCTGTGAAGCACTGAGCAGAAGAGCCAGTGTTGACATATGGCTGAGACCAGGCCAAGACAGGAGAGCAAACATACACCAACCATGTTGTGAAAAATCTTGTTTCTTTCCTTTTTGGAAGCAGTAAGGCAGCCATCTCCTGCTGAAAAGTCCTCCAGACAAGATCCTGTCTACTTACAGTCAAGAGAAAGCAAAGGGACAGAGGAGCTATTTTTCACTTTGAAAGAACCTCAGACAAGTTAAGAAAAAACTTCCTGATAGAAACTGTCATCCATAATAGCAATGAAAAGCAGGCCTGAAGAGCCTCAATTATATAAGCAGCAGCCTCTCTGTGAGACTCAAGCCCTGTATGTTCAGAAATATTTTGATTTTGACAGGCCTCTCTAGGATATGCCTACGTATAGCTATATGAAGATGCCCTAGGAGAGCCTTCCAATCTGGGTGCAGGATTTGCCTCTGCTAAACCAAACCCCTGCTGTTCAGGCTGTAATAGCTGCTCAGAGTTGTTACAACAGTGTTACTAGCAATCATATTCTAGATGACTTAAGAGAAAACGTCATCTTTTATCCTTTTTTGGATGACAGTCACTTATTGTTTGCTGCTAGCAAGGCTAAGTTGAAATCTATATCAAGTCACAGGTGAAGACTTCCTAAAATTTAGCTTCTTGGTCTTCTGAATTTTTGTGACCTTTCTCGTAAAAAATTCTATGGGGCAAATGGGGTGTTGATTAATATCTTCCCAACTGACACCCCCCTTTTTATTACAGGCACTTTTCTCCTCTCTGCTTGAACTACCTTGATGTGCTTGAACTACTTGCAATCCCCCAAATCCCCCAAATTTTGTTGAGTGTTGCAATAGTTTCTATCTATAGCTAACCCAGCTCATCAGGGTATTGTTGTATTTAATTGAAGTTTGTAATACACTTTGAGATCCTCATATGAAGTGCGAAGTGTAATCACAAGTGCAAAATAGAATTGTTTATAATTCATAATGTGGTAGCAGCCAGGCCAATGGGGGAAAGTTGAAAGGAAATTCAAAATGTATCCTTTGCCCTTTGAAGTTTGATTGCAACTTGGCTCATGCATCAAAGAGGTGACTAGTTTCCTTTAGGGTTTAAGTCTCTGCCGAAAAAGATCAAATCAAAAGCAATCTGGGGTTCCCAATTAGATTTGTATTAAAAATCAATAACGAAGACCCTATAAAGGCATACTGATGACTCTTGAAACACTTGCAAAATGAGTGCAGCTCATTTAAGGGCAGACTGTGATAATCCCTGCTTTGATTAGTAGCTTATATCATGAGTAGTCCCATTAAATTCAGTGCAGCTACGTATGGAATGAAGGGCTGTTCAATGGAAAGCAGCCCAGCCTTGTCCTTACAGAGCCATGCATCACTCAGAGAGCAGGGCTGCCCTGCCCTGCTTTGTGCCAAGCAAACACCCTATGTCCACATATGCTTTTAGTCCAGCAGCTGCTCCCAGGACCTCTGTAGGCTGTCTGTATTGTACAGATACGGTTCTCAGCAGTTTATCATAACTATATGTGATTCTAAAGGCTGTAAAGATTTTCTGCTATATTCTTTCCTGCTGATTCCTTTATGCCCTCAGGGTGAAATAATTTGTTGATGCAAATACAATAACTGAAGAACCTTAGTGGCCTACTGAGATGGTTGTAGAACTTAGGTGTAGCTGATAGCATGAGAAATTTGCCACAATGGTACTTAGCTAGGATACATGTGCACTGTGGATTTGATTTACATCTCATGATAAAACATTATTCTTCTATATGGCAGCTTAATCTCTGTGTCTAATCACAAGACTTAGTAGTCTAAACGTACACCGAGGGCCAAATTCAATTAAAAAATGTCCCGCAGAAATCCCTTTTTCATTGTTTTCCCAGCCTTGCTCAGGCTTCTGTAGAGAAGCTGTGATTTTTAATGTTTTTTGTAATAAGATGGACCCTAGGATTCCTTCTGTTCCAAATCATCCTCTCCCTTTCTTTTCAATATGCTTTGTCATATCCTTAGTACCTTAGAGGATTCCGGTTTTTAAAGCTAGCATTTACAGCAGTTGTCTTTCTTCATCAGTTTGAAAATCTTTGGAACACTGTGGATGTCGATGTTGGTGGATGATTGAAATATCAGGAATTTTTTAAGAAATTCAGCTCAGAACATGTAGCAATGTCATCAACCACTCCCAGTGCGACCTGTCCTGAGACTTCTACCAAGCCAGTTACCTGTGCATCCTCTCAGCCAGAGCATCCCAAGACATCATCTTCTCTAGTGGGGCAGAAGAGTGTAAGTATGGTTGTTTTATGAATTTTATCAATTTTCCTTTCTTGTGCATAGACTGAAAATAATAGTTTTGGAAGTTAGTGCCAGTGTTTCTATTGATTGCCCCTGAGATCTGGCACAAAGCCTGTTAATAAACAAATGGGGTTACTTGCAAAATAATTGTGTTACTAATTAGTAACTCCCCTGAAGTCAAATCATACATATCAATTTATAGCAATAGCATTCCCTGCTATTACCTTGGACATCTCCATCAGATGGCAAAACATCAGATGGCAAAAATTCTTTTGTCGTTTAAGTACAGTCCCATTTCTGAGAACAAAGTGAACTGCCCAAACCTCAACAGCCCAACAGCTGCAAAAGCAACAAAGCAACATAAAAAAAGGTAAGTGGTTGCCTGACAAAGCCAGGCAGGAGTGGTAGTTGCAGTTTGCTGGCCTGTGCAAAACATTCTTGTGGTTTTGCTCTGCTTTCTGACAAATGCCAAATTATAGTTGTTGATGGCTGGGAGTCAGATTGGTAGACTTGCTATGAAGACCACTGATCCAAGACAGATGAGAGAATTTCATGAGAAAGGGAGTAGTCTTGTTCCACTTTGGCATCCCTGGCTATACTTACTATGTTAGTACTGCACTTTGGTCCCCTCCACTGGCAAAAATATTTGATATCCACTTGTGGAGCTTCACGTGCTTGTACCATGTTCTTTGACTATGACTAAACCTACAAAAGAAAAATAAAATATTAAAATTATTAAGGTCCTATAAAATGAGTTTTCTGACTACTTCTACATAGAGATGTTTAACTACTGAAAAAGAAATAACAGATTGAGCAAATTAAAGATGCAAACAACTTGTCACAGCTGGTAAATCTAAACATAGGCCCATTGCTAGCTCAATTATTGCATTAACTGTAGATTCTTTCGTGAAAAGCCAGGCTATTAGAATGCGTCCTTCATGCTTCGATCCAGTTCTCAGAGAAAGCACTGGAAAATTTCTCATTACTGTCTGTGAATGCTAGGTTGGATGGTGCAAGTCCGTAGGAAAGGAATGTAAGTCTCCCAGAATGTATGGCTGTTGGGAAGACCCAGCCAGCCTGAACACCTATTAAGATTCTTCTCTGTAGCATTCGTTGCATGGAAGTGTGTGAGTCCTCATCAATCCTGCACCAGTGAGACTCCTGTAGGAACACTGGGAAATCTCAGAAAATATAAGAATATTTGTTGGACCTAGGAGCATAACTATGGCTTGTGCACCCAGCATATAGAAGTAGGCTGAGGCTATACATCCAGCTCACCCAAAGTACTGCTGAGAGAGCAGTCAAAAAGACACTAAGCACTGGCATCTTCTCACACTGTTCTTTCTGTGGGCTCTGCATGTGAGACCACAGAACTGAGTTTTCTCAGTAAGAAATCAAAGCACTGTTATTGCATTATTCAGTGATTATTTTGTTCAAAGATGATATTACACAGCTTTTCTAAATACAGAATCTGTTCTTTATTTAAAAAAAAAAAAAAGTTTGGAGAAACTGTAAATGATTTACAAGTAAGATGAATTTTTTAAAAAAGTGGTCAAGGCTGAGTAAGCAAATAGTGTCATTTCAACACTAAGAGTTTTCTAATATTTTTACCTACAGTTTTGCAAAAACAATTTAAATCAGAAATGGTTCAGATGGTGCATTAGTTTCAATGCTGAAAGGCCAGAATCCAGATTTGTCATCTAGTTAGTTATCTACAAAATCAGTAAGACTTGGTAGAAAAATTACTGTTATCTCTTGGTTTCAGACATCAGCATCCAGCCATCCTCAGACAACAACAGACTGTTCTGCACCTGTCCCTAACTGGGAAGAAATAGAAAATAAGATAAGAAAGAATATCCAGTGTTCCTGGAGAGACATACTGAAGCTGTGTCAAGAGAAGGATGTCAGCGAGATAGGAGAAATCCCATTGTCCGACTTCCTAGGTTCGTTACCATCTGAAAAGTGCTTTATTCATTCTCAGATGTGTTCTGTTTTCTTTCTGGTGTTCTGGCTATCGGCCTCCAGACATGTGGCATTCACTGCATGGTTGCTCCAGATCCCACCCTGTTAGTGCAGGGCAGAACAGCTTACTGTAGCTTTGGGTGCAATAAAATCCTGTTCGTATTCAGAATTAGTTGCCACTTAGAAAAGGAGTACATGGCTTTGCTTGTTGATAATTTTGGCTTGTAGACAAGTTATTTCCTCACCTTCCAAGTACACTGCCCTTATTGTACCTGGTGATGTTTTAATAACTTCGCCAGTCTTTTCCTTGTGATCTTGCATGTGCTTCTGGTTTCTCTGGTAGCGACAGCTGAATACCTGTTGATTTGAAAGGACCCTGGATTTTACTCTCAGACAAATTGAGCTACGCTGCTCTTATGTTGTGTTCTCTTCCTGAGAGAGTGTTCTGTGCTTCTGTTAGGACGTCCATCCACAAGTGTGATAAGACAGTGTACACTTGTGTAATCAAATGTAAAGTCCTGGGTAAAAAAAACATGTTAGCTTATCAGAAAATCAATTACATTCAGTATCAAGGCATACTTCTTGTGTGTTTAAAATCAAAGAAACATGTTATTAGTCTGCTGAAGCCCTGTGAAGTGTGAACAGCTACCTCTAGAAGTGTAGGCATATGTATATACCTGCATATAGCAATGGCTGTATAATATATTTAAGCAGAAGTCACTGAAAGTGAGCACGTCAACATATCCCTGTAAAACTTGTGAACACAATACGCGATTGTCTATTTTTATGAGTGACAAAGTAGATGTTATTTCTGCATTTCTTTATTATTTCAGATATAGCAGGGAAGTTCCATTTGGAGTTAAGCAAAGAAGAAATTAACCAAATAACAACAAAATACGATATCAAGAAAAATGGAAAAATTGCATACTATGACTTCTTTCAGAGCTGTGTCTTGTTGTTAAAACCACAGAAAAGCACGCTGCTACAAAGAGTGATTATACCGAAGCCACAAAAACCGGTACATACAATGCTTATAAAAATCAAAATTGCACTTTTTTCAGTTTCTGCTGCAGTGACAGAGAATTCCAGCATTCTCTTGTTTAATCCCATGATGTTAATTTCTGGTATTCATTTGGTATCCCCTTCAGTTTGAGGATCTAACTCCTTGTGATCATGCTCCCGTGTACCCAAGTTAGATGGTAAATTGGCTAAATGTGCTAAAATTTGGATAATTACTACCAGGAGAAAACATAGGACCTGAAGTTTTAAGAGCTTTTGTTGAACTAAATAAAAAACAATTTAGGAATAAAAAGTGCTGTGGATGTGTCATGGGATGGCTGTCATTCAGCAGCCAGTCCCATGCTCAGCCTTGTAGGAAAAGTATGGAGGCACCACTGTTATCAGTCACTAAAATCATTTTGTAGCCAGGACTGGTCAAGCACATTGTATCCATGCAGCTGTCCTCCTAACATGTACCTATTCCTCGAAAGACAGGCCCAGCAAAACAATTAGCCATAGGCTGTTGCCCGTATAGGCAGAACGTGACAAATACCTATAGTAGTGATCTAAGGCAGGAAAGATGAAAAGAAGAGTAGAAGACAGGCTGTAGAGGCCCAGAAGGAAGGCATTGGTAATAGTGTCCCGATCAAATTATGTAGTAGGAACAGTGCCAAAATCCAAATCTGCTCATTCAAATGAGCTGTTTTTGACTGTGCCTAATTAGTTTAGATATGGTTAGTAGCAGCATTTTATAGAGAAATTACATTACTGAACTGTTTTCAGATGTGAAACGAACAGATTGCTACTAAGGTATGAAGAGAGTATCATTAGGAATTATCAAGTATTCACTACCAGTAGGGACAGTAAGGTAGAACTATTAAGTTTTGCATCAAAAAACCTCATTAACTTACATAAGGTTTCCTTTACACACAAATTTGATGCTGTAAAATTTCATCCCAGAATACTGGAGTGGATAAAGAAGGAATTTTTGAGTCCCTTATGTAGTTGTCTCAAATCACTTTTATTTTATTTATCCTGTTCAGAAAATGCAATGAAGGTCTCAGTCCATGTTTTGAGCATCTTTGTATAATGTAATATTCAAAGTGAAATTTCCTCATTGATTGCTCACCCCATTCCATCTAATAAGCAGACAGATGCACATCAAAAGGAATAATAATTAATAATGGTAATAATAGTAATAATAAACTTTTCCTTTATGTCATAGGCACAGTTCTTTCTCTAAAGCCTGAGGGAATCAATGGCCTAGGGCTTCACGGAAGCATCAAACCTCCACGCTATGAAAATAACCCAAGTTGCATTCGCTGTAAAAAGCTCCTTCCCTTATTTCAACCCACAAGAGTACTCAGTATTTGGGGTTGGAAATTGCATTATTCATGTATCCATGCATTCCTCAGCTACATATTCTGAAGGCAGAACGCACCATGAGCACAGATCAGTGGTGTTATCTCACTACCATGCCTGTTACAACACATATAGGCGCAATACAGTGTCTGCTTGTGTCTGCCTGTGTCCAACTAACAGAGGTATAACATCCTCTGTTTGTTTCCTTCACAATGAGACATTTGTAGAGACTGTAGCGTCACGTGTGCCTGGCACAAAAGTGGCATAAGTGACGTAACCAATGACAAGTGTTAAGGAGAAGCCTGACATGTACCTAAAAAAATAAAAGGACAGCAGAGCAGATTCAGATCCTGAAGGTGGCCTGCTGACTTTGGATTCCCAAAGTCTCTTACTCATGGCAGTACTACAGTAATAGTTCTGCAGATCACATGTGTTCAGCGTACAACATGTAACAAGCGTAGCCAGGCTAAAACAAGGAAAGACATTTCCTAAGGAAAATTAAGTCTAAGTTCCAGTTATTTAACTGCAGAGGTCCAAAAAAACTGACTACAAGGTATTATAGCTATAGGGAAGAATGTAGAGCAGAGTTTTGCTTTTCTTAAATCACATGCTGCCCCCATAGTAGGATTATGCATTCAGTGATTTTAAAGCAAAAATTTCACTCTGGAAAATGAATGCTGCAGGGAATTAAAAATGCCTGAAAGAGGGAGTTGAAACAAGGACAAGCGCAACACAAGTGAAAACACAGGGAAAAAATCTGAGAAGAAGTAACACTGACTTAGAATCAGTTTCAAATAATACAGTTAGGGCGTTGACAGTGATTAAGTAAATATACCATCTGCACTTTCCAAGAATATTAAAATGTCATAGGTTAAAATTATCTTATGTAAACAGTATCTTGCAATAATTTGTAAACAAGTGCTTGGCAGCCAGTTCGCCAATTAAGCCAGCGCTACTTTCCGATACCTTCTCATTCTGCATTATTGTTCTGCCCCGTTGTGTCCATTGTAATAATGCTTGTCTTTCTCATCCAATTTTGACAGATGAGTCCTGGACCACAGTCTGTGTTGTTCTACAGCACAATGCTGAGAATTCAGCCCCAGATCTTGCACTGTTGGAGACCAATGAAGCGCACTTTTAAATCCTATGACGAAAGTCGTACTGGACTGTTAAATGTTGCAGATTTCAGACAAGTAAGCTGTGTTGAGCAGTTAACAGTCAGAAAATTGCAGTACTTTAATGTGAGCTTCCTGATTGAAAATTTTCTGGAAAATGGTACCGAACTATAGTATATAAAGTCATTCTGGCTTTCCTCTGTAAATTTAGCTCTGACTATTACTTGTGGTAATCTTTCTCCACATATGATTATACATTCTCAGGCTGAGGGTCTTAGTGGGGTCCTGCTATAACAGCATAAATAAAGCAGAGAAAATCTTAGTCCCTATCATAGAATCACAGAATGATTTGGGTTGGAAGGGACCTTAAAGACCACCCAGTTCCAACCCCGTGCTGCGAGTGGGTTTGCTACCCATCAGCTCAAGCTGCTCAGGGCCTCATCCTACCTGGCAATGAGTGCCTCCAGAATTGGGGCATACACAGCTTCTCTGGGCAGTCTGCTCCTATACAATCTTTAAATACAGAGCTTTCACAAATGCATAAGAACAGAGGTACTGGCAGAATCAAACAAGTCCTTTGTGGAAAGTAGCTGCAGGATCCTGTGGACTTCCAACTGGTGTCTTCCCTTCTGAATGTGAAATGGGCCCAAGCAGTCCACATCTAAGAATCTCTATTACTGGTTTCTCTCTTTGCTCTTTTGTGTGAAGTACAGTTTTGTACTAGGGGAGGGATCCAAAAGCTCTACAAATATTTTGGCATCTTGTATCCCCTCAAATACCAAATGCCTCTGTATTCTATATATGTATATTGCATCTGGAATTAATAGTTGCTTCTTCATCTATATCTATGGGGATTCTGATTTTTACTCAATCTTCACAAATTTCAGTGTATTCTTTGTTTTATTTATTCATTGTTTTATTTAGGATTAGTAATCGCAGTGTGTTCTAGACGAATTGTGAATATTTGCTATTCAACTGCAAGAAAAAATTACCATGGGTTCCTAAACTCATTTAATGCTGCGTGCATTGAGACACCCCTTGGTATTATTACTGCTTTAAAGAACTGATAAACTGGTGGACGGGATGCTCAATCACAGCAACCAAATGCTTACATGCAATAAGTAATCGTGAGGTGTAATTCTGAAGCTCGCCTTCCCTGGAGCTGCAGAAAACCAGCTTGTTGCCTGGCACTGCAAAGAACAGCCTAAACCTCTTTAGATTATACCAGTCACTGAACTCCTCTGTAAATCTTTACTTATTTAGTGTTGGTGGGAACATGATATTTCCTGGCACGGACATGTAACTGAAACCTAAGTCCCTACGTGAAGACTGAGGGATGAGAAGCACCACTGTAGCTATACAATCTTCATGCCACAGGCTCCCTGGCTGTCACTACAGCTTTTTGCCTGCCTGGGTACTGCCTCAGGATATCAGGCTTAGGGGAATAGGAATGAAGATCAGACCTGTTAGTTTGTCATATTCCTCTAGGACTGTGATGATTATCTTTCCAAGTTAAAGCGCTGTCAATAATTGCAAATCAAGCGTCTTTAACATGATCTAAGCTAGGCTAAAATAAACAAATAAATAAATACAATAACATCTCATAGGCTTAGATGAAGAAGCCATCCCCAGTTCCAGAATACTGCTACAAAGGTGTTAATCGGCCACTGACAAGATGTAAGGTGTTTTGTGAAGGAACAGAACCCTTTATTTCCTAGGAAACTTAAATTTACTGAAATGGAGAAATTAGCACCCTCCTAACTTCAGCAACACTGCTATTTACGGCTGTACAAAATGCACAGGCCATTAGCAACTTCAGATGCTGAGTTGTTAGGAGAGAGTTGCAAACCAATAAGATCTTTCCAGAAAGCCAGTGATTAGTGGCGTGGCATACCAGCACTAATGGCTTTGCTGGTCACTGGCAGGGCCCAAATTCTCAAGTGCATGTGAAACCAGAAGTAACGCCCAGAAATTAATGTGTAAAAACATGGAGTACATGTGGGCATTATTACATACATTGGGGTTTGCACAGTTGGAGTGACAGTGTTATTCCTTCTGTTTCCCTGGATGTGAAGACTGTAGATCATCCAAGAAGGATACAAAGGAAGACACTCCATTTCTCCATCCCATCTCCTAATAGTACTTAAAGCCCTCTAAACATGCATTATGTGTAAATTTGCTTCTACACACATAGGGGCTCCCCATCTCCAGTGCTCCCCCTAAGGCAAGTGCTGTTTGGGATTGTGGATGAAACCCCCTGCATACACAGGTTTTCAGAAATGCATCCCAGGAACCAATGCTGACATGGAAGTCAAAGATAAGAAAGAGGATTTGATTTTCTGGTATTCTCAGAAACCTAAGATAGGACAGGGCTAAATCATGAAGTTGTTCTGTAAAGAAATTTTAGCATAACTGTTTTTATTTCTTCCTCACCAAAGGAACAATAAATTTTAAAGTTGCTTCTGTCTTTTACAGGTTCTTCATGAATACAAAATCAACCTATCGGAAGAAGAGCTGTTTAACATTTTGGAATACTATGATAAAACTGTATCTTCAAAAATATCCTACAATGATTTTCTCCGGGCATTCTTACAGTAGGATTTGGTCAAATGCAGGAAATTGTAGATAAAGACAGTGATGGATTTACAATTTCAAATTTCAAACTAATAAATTAATTGAGAATGGCTTTTTGTATCTATTCATTAGAAAACTCAAAATACTTCAAAATTCTGACAGAGTGGTCCTGTGTTGTGGATTAGATCTACGTAGTGAGAGAATTAATTTTGCATAATCCATTTATCAAAAAAGAGGCAACAATTAACATTGTCAAAATAAGGCTTCTTAAGACATCTCCAAGAGCTATTCTTTTAAGAAAACTCTTCTTTTCAATTTTACACATTTTATTAACGGCATACTCTAATTTCAGTAAAAAGGTTTACAAGGCATACTATTCAATTTCCTCAATTGTGGTTTTCCAAATGTATTACTTTTAGTATATTAGCCATCATTATTCAAAAAAATCATCCCATTTTGCAGTGCTTCTTTTTCCTGTGCTTAGTGTCATATTTGTCTTGTCAAGGACATTAATTTGGAATGGCTATTAAGATGCCAACGGTGAGTCGACACCACATCTTACTATATTAAAACTGTTCCTCTACATCCGTCAACAGTTTAGAAAAGAAGGCACCAACGAGCATTGGCTTCTTAACTGCAGATAGATTCCTAGTGTTAGTCATGAGGTTTTATTTTTTAGAGTACAGATATAAATTAAACAGTAAATTGCAAGTAAACCGTTTGGTTAGATTTCCCAACAGCTACTGTTTGCTGTTCCCAATAGCAAAATTCTGTTTGAATATCTTGTGAGATACTCAGATCTTGGGAAGGAAATTAAAAAGTAACTGTTTTGATTGTTGAACTTCTGAGATAATTAAAGGACATATGATCATCAGAGCTTGCTTCCTGGCATTGTATCAACAACTAAACAATTACCTGATCTGAAGACTTGTTAGGTAAATATGTCACTGTTGGGTTCCTGAATTAATATTCACTGGTACACTGAAGAGTTCTGTCCTTATCACCTGTACTTATTTGGCATCACTCTTCCTCCAAAGTAGAAAAAAGTTTAACAGTATTAATAAAGGAAAAGAAAGAGCAAGCTGTGTGGTTGTAGAAGCATGTACAAAACACACACAGACACATGAATATATGGAAGTCAAAAGGAAATGGAAGAACATAATCCTCTTTTTCTTATTGTTTCTAGTGAACATGTGAGCCATTGGTAGGAATCTGAAAGATTCCCAGTGCCCACCACTTTAATGCAGTCACTCAGAGGGTGATCCACTGGAACAGGTTGTCCAAGGAGGTTGTGGAGGCATTCAAGGCCAGGCTGGATGTGGCTCTGAGCAGCTTGGTCTGGTGGTTGGCCACCCTGCACATAGCAGAGGGGTTGAAACTACATGATCATTGTGGTCCTTTTCAACCCAGGCCATTCTATGATTCTATGAATGTCTGTTTTTATGAAAAAATGGTTCATTGCATTTGGAGCTTCCACAGAAAAAGAAGGCACTGGGGATGTTTCTGATTGGACCTGTGGATGTGAGGTGTAGATGTTCTGTACTGTTTTTCATATAGCTTCTAGGATACTCCAACATAAAATAAATACATTTGGCATTGGATGTGTTTGAAATGGTAACATAAAGAATACTTGCTAGATTTTTTCCTCAAAACTGATGGCTATCTGTAAATCCCTGTAATTGATATTTAGATGATTAACAGAAGAGATTGTGACTACAGTTATTAAAGGCTGTCCTCCCATACTAAGCTAATACAAAAATTCCTAGTTCCATTCCTGGAAAAGAGTGCATCTTAGGGATACACATACCTGTAAGTGACTGAAAAGGACGGGCCTCGGTGCATAGCTGTTGTGGCATGTTGGACGTTCCCACTGGGCATCTCCAGGTGATCCTGCATTGACATCGGCCAGCCCCACAGGAATGTCCCAGTGTCTGAGGTCATCTCAGGCTACAGCAGGAAATCGTGTTTCAGCACCTGATTTGATCCCACGAGGGGTTCAGTTTAGCCCTGTACAAGAACCAATTAGTCTGGCCTTTTAGTTTTATTTTTGTAACTGTTGTGACTCCACAAACTGCTCTCTTCTTTAATAGCAACTTTTTCCCCCAACCCTAATCAGGTGCAGCATGCCTGATTTAATTTCTGTTATTATTTCATGCAGTTTATGTCCTGAATTAATCATTCATACTCATTAAAGAATTAATTGCTGTTCGGAACACCTAAAATTGTAACACAAATACTACAATGATTAGTTTTTAAATAGTGGATTTCACTGAACTGTTATAATGATGGCCAAAAAAAACAAAAAACAAAAACAAAAAAAAACCCAAACAACAAAACTATTTAAGTAATTATTGGGTGGTTATGTTTTTGTGTATTTTTTTTTTCAAATACACCAACACCTTCTATCTGACAATTGGATCCAGTTTTGTACCAAATATAATAAGGTCTCCATCCCCATGCTGTTACTGGGCAAGGAGGAATGTTGTGAAAGGATAAGGGCATTGTGCCCTGGCTCTGCCACCTTCAAGGTACCTGCCATCTTCAGAAGACATGCTGTGTCCAGGGACATTCCTGGGCTTCTTGACACGTCGTGCCAGAGGATTTTTCATTAGTTCCACTGGCAGGAGTATCAAATACAACAACTCCAAAGGGATTAAAGAGCAATCTTTTCGCTGTGCGAACAAATCAAATCATGCTGGTTTTTTTAGTGAGTTTTTAAAGGCAGAGATGGCACTTGTCAACTGTTTATCCAGCCTCAAAAAAACAAAGTGAATTTCAACTACCAGCATTTCAAAATAAGCAAGGTAATTTTTCATATTAAAATCACAAACTGCTGGATGGATCAACTTTATAATGGAAGAGAGATTTTTAAGCAGCCCTTCCCCAGAAACAATGGCCAGTCATCCAGCATCGGCAGGCTGGCAGGCATCCCATTTGTTTCCACTAAGAGGTAGATAATGTCAGTGGGATTGAGTATTATCCCTTGGTAACAGTCCCCTGCTGCTACACGTAATCACTGAGGCAGTTATGAAAATAAAAAACGTCAGTGCAAAGGGAGGAAATGTCACTGCTGAGCAGAGGACACTGATTCCTGTTTTCTGCCATCCCAGGAGCAGCCTTCAGGGAGGGAAACACAGGTAGGGCCACAGCGGGGTTTGGAGCAGCATCTCTTCTTCATGAAAGGCTATAGGACTAAAGTCAAGGATCCATGGAGGTGGTTCCGCTGGGCATCACAATCTGCCTCCTGCCACAGCCCTTCTGCCCAACCTCATGTTGCTTGCTATTCTATTCCCAGAATGGTGTCATTACTGCTGGGGACCTGCTTTGTACCAGAGGCATGAAATTCGCCAAGGGTAGAGAAGATCTACTCCTTCAACAGTGCTTTAACAGCGCTTTAAGTTCCATTTAAACCACTTCTGAACAAAATAAACAAACCGAAGGAGATTGAAGTTGCTGGTCAATCCGCCACCTCACAGAGGCCTCGTGTTCCTCCCAGATCACCCATCAACCTGCTCAGAAAACCCACTGACAGAAGGAAACCTTCAGAGATGTGTGCTGTGGTGGAAGCCTCCCTCGAGTAGCATCCAACCGACAGCACCCACTAACTGCCAGCACCACCAGAGCCTGCACAACAGAAGAACTCGTGCCAGCCAAACCCCGTAGGGTTTTCAGACAATTAAAGTTGAAACAAAAATGAATTTTGTATTTAATTAGACTATGAAGGAGGAATATCTTTCACTGCATTCTCTTCCTCTTGTATATCTCTCACTTTGAAGCTCCTGTGACACCAGCAGCATTGTCTTGTTAGCACATACCTGAGCCCTGCCCCAGGCCCGCTGGCCACCATTGCCAAGCACTGAGGCCTAACTTGGGGCAGGCAGCAGCTCAAGAGGGCCCTTCCTGGGCAGGGCAGAATCACAAGGCACAAGAGTTGCTTGCTGGTAGCATGAGCAAATAGGGAAAGGAATACGAGGTGGAAAACAGTTAGCAGAGGGAAGTTTATAGACTTTGTGGCAGCTATTTCTATTCTGGAGCTGCTGGAGTGGTTTCCGAGGCTGCTGGAGCAGGTCCAGAGGAGGTCACAAAAATGCTCCGAGGGCTGGAGTACCTCTGCCATGAAGAAAGGCTGAGGGAGTTGGGCTTGTTTGTCTGGGAGAAGAGAAGGCTCCAGGGTGACTTCACTGCGATCTTCCAGTACTTGAGGGCAGCTTCTAAACAGAAAGCAGAGTAACTCTTTACATGGCCTAACAGTGGTAGGACAATGGGGAATGGCTTCAAATTAAAAGAGGAGAAATTTTGGTTAGATGTTAGGAAGAAACTCTTTACCCAGAGGGCAGGGAGGCTCTGACACCAGCTGCCTAGAGAAGCTGTGGATGCCTCATCCCTGGACGTGCTCAAGGCCAGGTTGGATGGGGCCCAGAGCAGCCTGAGCTAGTGGGTGGTAATACTGTCCATGTCAGGGGTTGGATCTCAATGGTCTTTAAGGTCTCTTCTGACCCAAGCCATTCAATAATTCTGTGTTCTATGATTCTATGGAGCTTGCAGGACCAGAAACAAAGTCTCTCTGTGCTTAGAGGATGAACAAATAGAGTAGAGAGGGGGTTAAGGTAATCAAAGGGACTGAAAAGAAAAGGAACAAGGAAGAGCTTCATAGAGCCCATCTTCTACAGGCACACAAGGCTAGAAATAGAGCATGCTTTAGAAAAAAAATCAAACTCCTCCAGAATGCAGTCATTTGATTTGTTTGATTAAGGCATTACCATGTGAAGTACCTATATCTCTGTGCAATTACTGTTTTTATGTGGATGATATACAGCAGGTCATGTGCAGTAAAGGATGCTCCAAACATGGCAAAATGAAAATCAGATTTAAAAAAATCCATTTTCTAAAAAATAATTTTCTTCTGTTTTTGAATTTTTCTATACTAAAAGCTGTCATGCAGTGGAAAGAGCATTATTATGCTGTGAAAGGAGACATAAAAAGAATTTTGTATTATATCAATACTTAAAATATGCAAATATGATACCTTCCCAACGCCCCAAAATTATGCTTGGCATGAATTCTTAGCAACAATACAAATATCAGCATCTTCAAATGAGCAGGTTTAACACGCTGCTCAAATACCTGTAAAAACAACCTCATCACAGCTCTGGGAGTATCCAGATTTCGTCTTTGATGTAGTTAGATTTTAAGTAGGAAAGGTAAGCAAGTTGTCTTAAACAGTAGCTTTCACTGGGTTGAATGTTAATGGGGCAACTATGAATTTGACGTAGGAAGGAGAAGTGCCAGCATACATACCCAGACTCGACACCTTAAAAAACCTGGCTCTGGTCCTGCCCATTAAGGGCTGATGGTTCATTTTGGGGGAGGTGACACCTAAGTGCATAGAGCAGCTCCCAGACTGCTTGTCTGGGGAGTTCAGGCACTGCACAGCCAAAGAGGAGCAGTTCTTTGGGAGGTACTGTGGGCTCCTGATATGCATGGGTGCTGCATGGGGTTACAGAAGCACTGTGCTCAGCCATTTTCTTTCCCTGCCCCTACCAAGCAGAAAAGTCAAAAATTGCAAAAGAGTTTTAACTGCATTTGTTGAGCTCTGGAATTTGATTTAACAAAGCATCTGAAGACTTGGTGCTATGCCCAGTTGCTGGTGGCTCCTCCAAACCTGTGCAGGTGTTGCACAACTAGAAATTCTATAACTGGCCCCATAGCCACAAGGTTAACCCCAGGCTGCACAGCCAGTGTGTTTGAGCCTTACTTTAGCTATGTCTGTCTTCATCCCTGAATTGTGGTTAAAAATAAGGGTAAAGTGAAAAACAGTGTAACGCAGAAGTTTCACTGCGCTACGGATACCCCTTCTGCACCCGCTTTCAATGGAAGTACTTTTATGGAGCTAAATTCTCATTTCACTAAACAAAGCTTTGTAGGTACACTGACTTCAGGGTGTTTATTCCACCATATCAGATCAGAATCAGACTAGAATCAGCTTTTCCAGCTATTTCCAGGCCTAGAGTGGAACTCAGATTTTACTTGAGGAGCAATGCATCTTTCTCCATGCACTGTGCATAATTCCTATCTTATGCATTAGAATAGATGCTGAAACAGTTCTAATAAACATTTGTAATTTGCATTTTAATTGCCTGCTAGAGTGTGAAATGTCTGCATAAAGGAACATTTTCCTCAGTGCCATGGGTTTGCTCAGCACTAGCAAGGCAGCAGTGTGGAAACACCCTGGGCAGTGACCATTCTACAAAATTGTCTGTTCAGCCAAGGCCTGATTCAAAGTTAAGCCAAAAGCGCCCGTGTGAGTGTATGTTACTTTGTTCCTAATGAATGGGGCTTCCATAATTAATTTTTGTTTGTAGATATACATCAGATCTTGATTTTAAAATTGCCAGTTGCAATGAAACAGCACAATCACTTGAAGGTTGTTTTGGAAGTAATTACAATATTTGTAAGGAAAACACTGCATACATACATTTGAATACATACATATGTGTATTTTTAAGCTGATGGCAGTAAACACTGAATATTCCCTGCAATATTCCATTGCGTGTTGCTGCTGTGTGACAGATGGCAGCAGACAGGCAGTCTGACAAAATGGTGTCTGACATGGAAGTGCTCAGGAAGCAAAGGTGTGTCACTGAGTTCCTTCAAGTGGAAAAATGGAACCAATTGACATACATTAACACTTGTTGAATGTTAATGGAGACCAAACTGTGCATGTGAGCACAGTGAGATGGTGGGCAATGCATTTCAGCTGTGGCAACAGCTATATGAAAGACAAGCCACATTCTGCATGGCCATGCACAGTTGTCACGTTACAAAATGAAGAGCATCTTGATCAGATCACGCACGAATCAGCTAATGGTGGTGACTGTGTTGGAAAACAGTGTCTGGTACTGACAATTTGCTCTCAGATAGTGCTACTGTCCTCTCTGTATCTGTTGCAGTGTCTATGGAAGCAAATAGGAGGCATTACATTCAGAGCAGCCTGTGTATATCTCGGTCTCTTGTATTTTTATTTCCTATACAAAAACATCTTTCCTCTCTTCTTCAAAACTCAGTCCGTGCCCCATTAGTCACGGAACCGGTCCAAACCGGCCTGTAAACCGTTGACATTTGGTCACCATGGCACCGTGATGGAGAAGAATGGCATCACCATGGCCTCCTGATGTCACAGGTCGCCTCACAGCCCAGTGTTCCAAGCCCTTGGAAACGGGGAACCCTGGGCCCAGAACCCCAGTTGCTGAGCGAGAGGTGCCAGTGGCTGCAGTGAGCTTGTGAGCTGAGTGGTGTTTTTGTTTTCCAAGGAGGCAGAATGGATTCTGTTCCTCCTAAGAAGAGGCGGCTAATGGAGAGGCTCAACACCATCGAGCCCATGGAGGTGGACCCTCCCGAGAGCGATGAGGAGCCCATGGAGGTGGATCCACCTCCATCAGGGCAGAGTCACCATCAGCCCATCGCTCTCGGGAAGTGGCAGAGGAGAGCCAGACCCAGAGCCCACCCCTACTACTGGAGTGGCCTGAGGTCCGGTCCACCTCCCGGCAGGTAGCCGCCTCGATGCCAACCCTGATCCTCCCATCCTGTAAGTTTATCATTATCTGATACAGCTGTCAGACCTCTCTGCAGGCTCACATGAGACATTCATCTCCTGTGAATTCTTCTTTTGACAGCCAAGGTTCCTGTGAACCCACCCTTCCCGTCCCCACCTCCCGTCCCTTCCCAAGTCCTCTCATCTCTTCTTCACCGAGAGGAAGAAGGAAGGCCAGGGACTGGCAGCCTCTGAGCCACTGCTGCGGGGCAACAGGAGGAGTCCAGCGGAGGGACCTGAGCTGCCCGGGGACGTGAGGAGGTGTCAAAGTTGTCACCAAGGGACCAAGGGCAGCAGGAACAGCCACTGTTCCTGTGGAGAAGCAGAAGACTTTAGTTGTGACAGGAGGAAGGCTGATGTTCAGCATGAAGAACTTTTTCAAGCTTGAAGAGCAGAAGATTTAAAAAAATAGAAAAAAAAAAAAAAAAAGATGTATAATTGAGAAACAAACCAACAGAAAACAAAGGAAAACTAAATAAAAACAAAGAAAACCCTAAAGCCACAAAATAACCAAAACAATAAATGTTCCTCCGTTTTTTTAGAACTGGAGAGTCTGTGTGTGGATTCATACCTCCTCTTCTAGTCTTCCCAGTACAGGAAAGACATTGCCATATGGGGTGAGGGCCCAGCCCAGGGCCATAGTGTGGGGAAGGGTCCAGGGCACCCTGGCATCTCAGTGCAGGCTGAGGGATCTGTGTTTGGAAAAATGGCTATTGACCTAGACTACCACTGGTTCACCTCAGTTTTTCAATCCTGCTATTGTGAGCAGGAATGTCTCTTCCCTGTTCTTGTGGGAAGAGATCTGCAGCCTTGTGCACAGGAAAGGAAAAGCCAGCAAGAGTGTGCAAGGTGCTGTGAAGCCTCTGAAGACTCAAGAGAAGCAGTTGCCTTTTACAATCATAGGGAACTTTCAATGAATAAAAACTTATTTTGTCTTTATTAAAACATACACACCCTAGCTTTCTATTTTGAATCTACTTGTGAGCTGTGACTTCCTGATAATTCAAGTGAAGTATTTTTAGACCAACACTATGCAGTCACAGAACACAACCACTGCCAATAATGCGAGCGTGGGGTCAACAGGACAACATTCTTGAGAGAACACTATCCTTTTTTAGCCCAGAAACAGAAATGAAGCCAATAGGGAGCACAGAACATTACAATTGCATCTGGGAGCACTGGTCAGTCATGTGCTTTCAAATTTTTTTTTCTTCCAATCTCTGTGTTTTGAGTTTTCGGTTGTTTTAATAAAACTAGCTTCAAAATTAGGAAGAACCATACCCTATCTGTTGCTGTTGTCCTTTTCCCTTTGATTCATTTAGCAAGTGTTGGTTTCTTGTAAGCGGAAAGGCATTGCTTTAACAGAGCAGAGCTGCAGTGAGCAGGGTGTCTGTACCTGATGTGAGGACCTATCCTAACCAGCCAGGTCCCCCCCTGCCCCGTCACTATGCTTGGCCCCAGGGCCCAGCTGAGATCCTACACTTCAGATTAAAATCTGCACCATAGAAGTTCTCTGTACTAAGGAACAGCAAATGCTCAGCAGCGGGTGAATTGAAAGTAATTAAGAAATAAAACACAGAACACATGCTCTCTTCTAACATCTATAATGCAACAGGCTCAACCGCTGCAGACTCGTGCAATACACTGACACAGTCCTATAGGCAGTTGATTGTCTTCATCGTAGTTTGTTGAGTGTATTGTCTATGTTTCCATTATTTATTACTTCCTTGACTTTCTTTTGTGTTGGGAGAAACACTGACTCAATTCAAGCAGTGGCTGCTAATTGTTTGAGCTCTATTTACCGCTCGAGAGCTCCAGTTTTGACAAGTCTCTTGACCGCATGTTAATAATATGTATGATTAATTATTGTTATGGGCATTCACAGAAACGAACTGGATAGGTAGCACTTCAGAGCTATTATTTCTTTCTGAACAAACAATAAACACAGTTATGTACACTGTGCAAGAATAATGGGTGAGGAAAGAAGGTGCTGCTGGATGTATGTGGGAAAAAATTGCTTCCCAACAATCCCAGCACGAATTCCCAAGGTCTCTGGTGGGAACGATGGACAGCAAGCCAGAGGCACTGCTTGCTCTGTTACAGGATAAGCATGAACATCAAGCATGCTGTTAGATCATCCAGGTGTCAGAAGCCATCATCACTTCACAAACAGGCGAGACACATAAGATGAGAGGAATTGTGGGTTCTGGTGGGCAAAATGTTCAACAAGAGCCAAGACTGTGCACTTGCAGCTCAACTGCATCCTGGACTGAGTAAAAACAGACCTGGCCAACAGGGGAAGGGAAGTAATTGTCCCCTTCTACTCTTCCCTTGTAAGGACCCATCTGGAGTACTATGCCCAAGTCTGCGGTCGCCAGCGCAAGAAAAGATGTAGGCTGTTGGAGTGGTTCAAGAGGAGGGCCATGAAGATGGTCAGAAGACTGGAATGCCTTTCCTATGAGGAAAAGCTGTGGGATCTGGTTCATCTTGGAGAAGGTTCCAGGGAGACATCACTGAGGCCTTTCTGTATTTAAAAGGGACTTACAGGAAAGACAAGGAGGGACTCCTTAATGGAGAGTGTAGTGACCGGACAAGGGGTAATGCTTCAAACTAAAAGATGGGAAATTTAGATTAGATGTTAGGAAAAAATTATTTACTCAGAGTATGGTGATGCACTGTAACTGGCTGCACAGAGAAATTGTGGATGCTCCATCCCTGGAGGTGTTCAAGGCCAGGTTGGATGGAGCCCTGAGCAACCTGAGCTGGTGGATGACATCCCTGCCCATGGCAGGGGGGTTTGAAAGTAGATGGTCTTTAAGGTTCCTTTAAACCATAGCCATGCTGTGATTCCACAATTCCATGTCTATGTCTTTCAGCTTAAGGTGAGCTTGTGGAGCACCTACTTTAACCCTTAGTGGAAGGACCTGCCCCTCTCGGCCCTTCTGGGCTTCTTGGTTCTGTCTGGAGCTGATGGAGAAGGCGTTGTTGTTTGTCTGTGGGCTCAAAGGCAAGACCATCTGTCCATCGGATAAAACTAATGTGCTGCTCCTCACAGATCTCTTCACTATTCATGCCATAGCCATGTTCAGTCATTGCTAACTTTGAAAGCAAATACATGACTTGAATGATGGTAATGATGGTGATTTGGCCACTGTTACATGGTCCATCCCTCCACAAGCTGACATTCCCAGGGTAATGTGATCAGCATTACCAGCTCATTTTGAAGAGGAGTTGCCCTCAGCAATGCATCTGGAAGCACCCCGTTAAGCCAACCCAGCTCTTTCCCTAAGTACAGCCTGATGTAAATCCTGACTTTTTAAATGAACAAAATGAAGAAGTACAGTATATTTAAATGATGATGCTCAATGCCTCTGGTGCCATTAAAATAAATATGTACTCTTTGAAGAAATCCAAACATGGGATCTAAATCACACAGTAATGTGGCAAACATGGGGTGTCACAGCCACAGGGGCACAACCTTTGTTGTGGGACATAAAGGAGTGCCTGGAACCTCCCTTATCCAGTCTCATCTCTGCTGGGCAAACCAGCCATCCTGCCAGCTGGACCTCCTCTTCTTTGTGTATAAGGATGCACTCCAGCCCCTGGAGAGACAGATGTGTCTGGAGTGGGGATACCCATGTTGGGGGCTGCTCATGAAGCCCCCCAGTGAGTGGCACACAGTGGTGAGGACAGAGGCAGAAGGGTTGGTGACAAAAGAAAGGTGACTGGCAGCCAACACGTGTCCATGCAAAGCAGCTTTCCCTTCCTTGTAAAACATCAGGTAACAGATGCAGTCAGAGCAGCTGCACCATGCAAAGGCCTTATAAAATAGCTAAAAGAAATACAAATGAAGGTTTAATTGCCTAATCAATTTAAATTGTGTTATCCTGCATAACTTTATTATTTCTGGAAACTTTGTCCCAAGCTGTTAGGCAGGGGTGAAGGTCTCTGTTAGCCTAAGAATGTTTCCCTCACAGGAGCAGCAGCTGCTGGATGGGCTGCCATGCAAGGCAGCCAGAATTGTTTCTGCAGCACAACTCCATCAGTGCACTGAAGGCTCATGACATCCCCAGAGCAGAAAGCACTGAATGAAAACAGCAAGCCCATCCGATCACCATTCCCCAGTGAGGCCCATGGCATGAGGCTGGCTTCCAGCTGGGAACGGGGCCTTCAAAACACAGTGTTCCAGTGCCAGAAGCCATCTGCTGTCTGACCAGACCTGGGTGGTGTTGAGGCTGAGCAAATGGCGGGAGCACAAGGGCATGTTGTGCACAGGCCCAATGGCTGACAGTGAGGTTAATTGCTCTGCTCAGCATTGGCTTGTCATGCTCTAGAAGAGAATGAACTTTGCTGTGTGTGGAAATAAAACATGGTCAGTTTCTGGAAAATAAAAGCTTGTTCCTTTAATCTATTTGAAAGCTTTGGTACATCAAAATCCTGTCAAGAAGAGGTACCTTGATATAATTGGGTGGACACTTGCAAAGGTCCTGATGTAGACCTTTGTCAAAGAGCAGTTCCTGAGAGACTGCAAAGGGTCATGAGCAAGGGACATGCTGGGAAGCACCACACTATGGGATGGGAGCCATGAGGCATCCCTCTGCTGCCAGCCCCTCACAGCAGTGTGCCCGGCCCCACAGCCAGGAGTACCACTGGCAGGCCTGAGGAGAGGAGGGCTGCAGAGTGCACCACCAGGGCCAGGGGAGGGGCCCAGAGGGGAAAGGCCGCAGAAACATTCTGACATGGACTCAAAGGGATTCCACAGAGACACAAAAGGATTCCCACGTGGATGTGTCCTCGAATAGATGGTGCTTGTACAAACCAGGGGAGCCTAGATAGGCTGCCATCTCTTTAAAGGAAAACTCCATCTGGGACCATAGGCAGCTCACCACAGTCCTTCACTTTGGGCTGCAAATACCTGCTGTTATCAAAAAATCCTAAACAAATGAACAGTGTTAGATGAAGATCAGGACAGAAGAAAGTGGCAGATCGTTGTTCCCGGAAGCTCTGTTGGGAAGGGACAGGAGGTCCTCCAGAGTCCCTGGCTTTCCCCAGCTCCCACAGGACACATGGGAAGGGAGAGAGCCTTTCTGGGATAGGACAGAAAGAGGTTTAGAAATATTTGAAATTGTTTAAATTTCCTGACAAAGTGAGGAAAAAGCAACGTATTGGAAATATACAAAATAACAAATGGTCCAAAGCAGGTACATATAAGCACTCCTATTCACACTTTTCACATAAAAAGATAACAAAGGGACAGTCAACAAAGTCGAGTGGCGGCACTCTTGCAGGGATAAACGAAATGCTGTTGTTCTAATGCACGGTGCATCATCACCCAGGGAGCTTGCTGTTCTAAAATATCTCTGAAATCTCAGATGCAGAGAGTTTCCTGAGAGGGACAGCAATGTACCTGACAGGACATTTGCAGTTATCTTTGCTAAATGTGAGTTACATTAGCAGTGAGCAATAATACGAGTTTTTAAGAGAGAAATTCACATACAAACAAGAATAAATGAAGAGGGGCAGACATCCCCATGAGCAGACTATTCCAAAAATTGCCTTCAAAGGAGTATCTTGTTCCTCCTTCCTCTGAAATACTTATGTTGGCTGTCAGCATGCTCAGAGTCTGCAGAAGATGAACTGCTTCTCCCTATCCCTTCTAGCTGCCTGTTGCAGCAATGCTTGAATGCTGGCACTGCCTCCTGCCCAGCACGGCCTCCAGTCTCCACACTTCACACTGTTGAGGAAGACAGGGATTTCCACCTTTCCCCCAGGAAGGTGGCTTGCTGTATCCCTGAAGAACTCTCCTTGAAGGGCAGAGAAGTTCTGGGGTTCTCTAGCTTCAGATTCTCACAAGCAGCAGCATCTGACTTCCCAAATCCAGCTCCCGAGATCGGGGTACACTGTGGTGGGTAGTGGAAAACGCAGCTGCTCTGGTGGGTGCCGCATCCCTGCTTGCTCACTCCTCGTAGCCAAGGAACATTTCACATCCCCAGCCGTATGTGCCTGAGAGAGGTAAAAATAATCTCGCCTTTTTTCACTGACATGCAGCAATATCTCCTAGTCCTCACTGAAGTGAACTGGAATTTATCTCTGTAACAATTCTGCCTAATGATGGGAACGCACGTTATTACTGACACACACCAGCACACCTCTGGGAGTGATCCTACCTGGATAAATAGCGGTGAAGGTCAGCCCTGGGGACGGGGGTGGGAAACATCTTGACAGCTCATCCCTGAATTTAAACAGAGCTGACAGTTCCAAAACTGCAAAACCTTCCCTTTCATGGCCTTGTTCACCTGGGGTAGATTGGAGCTGGGGCAAGAAATCCAGGCTTTTGATGGTGTTCACAATGCTAAAATAAAAATGTTCCCTTGCTCTATCTCACAAACCTGTATAGTTTGTGTCTGTACAGACATAAGCCAGCACTCAAACTGTCCGTCCCCCAGTTCACTAAACATTCCCAAAGGGCAGCGTGCAGCTTGAGCAAGTGACAATGAAGACCAAGACTTACCAGGACAGAGCAGGACAAAGTCCATGCCCTGCTGGTCATATCATAGTGACCACCACTGTGTCGGCTGCATGACCCATGGGACACCCCACCCTCTGTGCCAGCTGCCCCCAGCCATTCATGATGGCAGCTTCAATACCCCAACTCAGTACCCTCAGGCTGGCTCCCACAGCTGCAGAGCAGATGCTCTATTACCTGGGATTGAGTGCGCCAGGGGGATATAAAGAAGCCTTGTGTTTTGTTGTTTCTTTTAAGACTTTATTTGTCTAACATGCTTGACCAAAAATTACAACAACAATCAAGTTATGCCAAAATGATTAAATAACCTTTAAGCTTTCATACCTCAAGTAGTTTAAATGATATTTTGAAGTAACAGCTGCTTTCATATCTTTTTCACATAAAAATACACAGTATTTTGAAGATACCTTAGGAAAAATTATTTTTAAGAGAATAGTTTATGGTCGACATAGAAATTTTGTTGAGGCCAATAAAAGGACCTCTTCCCTCCACTTTCAGCATTTTAGTATCTTAAGTGCCATGAGTGAATGTAAACATTTCAGACTTCTTTAACATACAGCCAATTTCCTGCCACGTTTGTTTCAAAACGCTCAAATTGTGACTAGATTAGACACTTTAACTGCATGCTATTGTTCATCTTCCCAATGATGGTGGGAGTTCACATTAAGCTATGAATTTTAGTCTTTGCTGAGTTAGGAGCTGATCTTGCAATTTCTACACCAATGGATTTTACAAAAAGTAGACCCAGCTGAATTCAGTGGTGGACTGTTCTTGTGCTGTGAACTGTTCACTCCAGGAAACCCCCGCTCATTTTTATGTTTGTTTTTTGTTTGTTTGCCTGTTTCAGGAAAAAGCAGCAAATCAGTTTAGATCCTAAGTCACACAGCCGCTCCAGGAAGTGACAGCTCTACGGCTTGCCATGTTTCTTACTGTCAGTGGACCCACAGCACATCAGTTGCTGGCTTCGAATTGCACAGCTTCCAACATCCACTGGATGAGGATTCAGGAAACCCCCAAAATGCAGTATTTCTGCCTGCCTCCCTTAGAGTTGTGGCTGCTAGCCTGGGTTGGCAGAGCAGGAATTTTGATATAGATGCAGCCGCTACACCAAGCTCGCCTTCACATCCATACATCAGGCAAAAAGTAACCGATACTACCATCCACTGTGTGTGTGCACGTAGGAGCTGTGCGCAGAGCTGAAAACAATCCAGTATTGATAGTGAGATGAGTTGCCTAATTTGTGTAAACAAGATTAATATGTAAATGCAGTCAGCCCCAAACACTGAAAGTCAGCATTCAGATTCCAGCAGTTAAATGATCTCCATCCAGGCAGAAAAGCTGCTTTGAGCATGGAGGTGTTAGTTCAAGGCAGAAACCCATTTCTTGCGGGACACATATGAAGCAAGTATTTTTGCAAGTTCGTAGACAGATCTCTAGCTTCTGCCCAGGACTGTGTGGAAATCCCAGCAGACTCAACACCTCTGCTAACCTGCAGGAAAGCTGCACAGTTAAGATTGGTGCTAGCCATCCCCAGCAGCTCCTGACACCCCCTGCTTTGCCTGGATGCATCTACACGCAGCACAAGAGACAGATTTCAGCTGGGTTTATGGTTTTGTCTTGGGCCTCCCTCAACAGTGCCCATGAATGGGTACATGGCCATGACAGGCAAGCTCTTTGTGAGGCAAGCTCTGCTCTGTACCCACTGGCATGTACTCATCACTCACTGCACTTATGCTACTACATAGCTATCCAAAAATTGAATGCCCAAACCCCACTTTTGGATGACCCCTCCCCCTCCCCCTTGAGGTCCATACGGTTTCCCAAAGGACAAAATGATCACAATGACATTCAGTCACAGCTGACATGGGCCAAATTCAAAACAGAAATCTCACTATTGGCTGCATATACCAGCAACAAGTTTTAAACAAATAGTCCCAGTGGGTTTCATTTAAAATTTCAATACTGAGCAATGGGTTGTTGGGTGTTGTTTTTGTTTTTGTTTTCTTTTTACAGACAATCACGCATTGCCTTACCATATGAAAACACAGTTATACTCCTTCATTTTTTTTTTTTTTTTTTTTTTCCCCCACAGGCGAAACCAGCTCTCAAATTCCTGAGTTTATACTGCACTTAACACAGTCTCCCTTCTCCCTTCTTAGATTTTGAGCTGTTTAGAACATGCTGGCAATATGCATCCTTTCCCTTAATGTCAGATGTAGCAAACTTCATTTCAGTACAGTGAATTAAGACCTCTATTGCATTGGTTTTGAATAGATGCAAGGACTCAAGACCTGGAAGGCTTGAAATAATAGCTTTCCTCTTGTGGCTGGTCATTTATGAAGCATCTTTTGTGTATCCTGTGTTAAGGGAAAACATCTTTAACATCACTTTTATCAAGAGCTCAGTGGGAAACATCTGAAATGAGAAAATCCTAGTCTAAACTCTGTTTAAACTGCAAACTTTCTTGAAGAAACATTCCCCTGAAAGACACTGTTCTTTTAGTTAGTCCAATATAATGTACGGTATATACAAAAGTCTCTACTTGAGAAAGAGAGAGATGTATATGTATATATAGATGTGGAAGATGTGGAATGCATTCACTTTTCTGTGTTCACAAACATTTTAATGGTGATATGTCTTTAATCTGTTTCTGGCACCAAAAAGTCTTTGTTCATCATCCGTTTTTGTCACTCAGATTTATCTGTGAAGAGCTAGCAGGAAAAAGAGAAGAAGGACTTTTCTTGTTGAACAGTTCCCTATTGGGATTCTCAGCCAGCAATATAAAGTTGCTAATGTGTTGGGCACAACATGAAATCCTTTATTATAATCATGTATTCCTCGGAGTAGGTAAGTCAATAATTATAGGTGGATTTAGTGGTTGGTAATTCACAGTGCACACAGAAGCATTCACGTAGGTAGTAGTTCCATCAGCCATGACACCATAACCTACGAAAAAAGAAGAGCTCTAATTACTCTCATTATTCATCTTTAAATCATTTTTATTATTTATCTTTATCACATAACAATGATGACTGGCATGTTTATTATTCAGAAGGTGTTTAGAATTTACCTTAATGCAAAATGTGAAAGTCTCTTGGATGAATACCATCTTTGTTCTACAGTAGAACATTCTGCCATATAGCATAAGAAAACAAAAACTGACCCTCACTAGATAGAGGCTATCATCTCTGGCAGCCTGCCCCCCAAACCTCCTTATAAACATTGGTATTTCTCTTTGAAAAGCTGTTTTCTTCAAACCTCCCCAGTTTTAGAAGGGATTGGAAGACAGAGCTTAGACAGTTTCAGCACTAAAAAAAAAAAAATACTTCATTTAGATTTGCAGACATCCATGCAAAAGAATTTGGGCAATTTTTCTTCTTCTACCTTTTTTTTCCGTGCTGTGTTGTAAATATTTTAAGCAACTGATGGAGAAAAAGGATGATGTGACCAAGGGGAAGATGTATGCATATACACATGGTTGGGCTTAGTCTCTGTAGGAACCTCTTCCCATGTGTTTGATCTTGATGACTAATTCCAATAAAATGTGATGGAAAGATTGTAAAATGTCAGCCCAGGAAGAGAAAAATGACTTCATTAATACATTCTTTGACAGACAAGGTGAATTCCCCCCCGGACACTGTAACATTTCCATAGGAGAAAACACCTCCAGAATGTCTTACAAGTAGGGAAAAAGTTTTAACTACATCTCATGTCCGACTAGACATTCAAGACACTCTCAGAGCTAAATCTGCAGGAAATCAAACTTCCAGTTCTTAAGCTTGTAGAAATGCAGTGAAATGCTGTTTGAAAAGCTGAAGAAAAAGCCCCTGGACTGAAAATTAAACACATTGTCCACTGTCAAAAATATTTTCATGTACTTCTAGGAGAAAGCATGAAAGCATGAATTAATAACACTAAAGCTTCATGTTGAAAACTTTCATTGAACTAAATGCAAGTATTATGATCAATATAATGAAATGCATTCACAGTCTGAAACACATGATTTTGGGAAAATCACCTAGTGGAAGGCTTTTGTACTAACAACCAATCTTACTGTTACTAAAGTTAATAGTGAAACTATTCACTATATAGTGAAATAGTGAAAATATTCACTGCTACAAGGGTTGCTCCTATTTTATTATGCTGGTGCACAACGTCAGAGGCAGGTGATGGTGGTATGGCAGTAAAGGTTGAACTTTCCCAACAATATTCCATTACACTGTGTGACATGACAGCAGAGGGGCAGTCTGACAAAATGGCACCTGACATGAAAGTGCAGATGTAGGAAAGGTGTGTCACTGAATTCCTCAAAGTGGAAAAAATGGTACCCACTGACAATCATTAACACTTCCTGGATGTTTATGGAAACCAAACAGTAGATGTGAGCACAGTGAGGTGGTGGGTGGTGCATTTCAGCAGTGGTGACATTGATGTGAAAGACAAACCACGTTCCAGATGGCCATGAAGATTTTTATGAGTGTGGCATGCACTCATTGTTCACTGCTAGCAAAAATGAATAGTTAATGGTGGTGACTGTGTTAGAAAATAGAGTTTTGTAGCTGAGAATTTGCTCTATCATATAATGTTATTGTGCTCTTTGTACCAGTTTTAGTTTCCATGGAAATAAAAAAGGAGGCATTACTTTCGGAGCGACCTATGTGCACTGAGTTAAACTGTTGCTCTCCTAGGTACATAGGATCCTAGTTTTTTCTGAAAGCAATTCCATGTCTTACAGAAGCACTGTTAATTGTAGCATTTATAAACAAAGATCCTTAAAATACCCTGAAAAATGCAGGGCCTCCTGGACTCCCCATGGAAAAGCCGCATTATAATTAGGGCGTAGGGAGGGAAGAGAACTCTGTCAGGTTCCTGTCACAGACATTTCTTTACATCATGTGCTGTTTGCCACAGAACAATCGTCCTGTGTAAAACACAGGCTGCACCAAGGACAGTCTGCATTGCTGCTGGGAGTTTCTGTCTCCTCAGCTACACATTTGGAGAGAACAAAATAAGCTCGCTAATACATTCTTTTTGCTGGAAGATTCATCACACTACAGTCTTCACTCTTCCCTTACTGCCAGCAGAGTTTCCTTGGGCTTGACCTCCACCAAGCACTGGCTGTAATTGGCAAAGCAGTATTTCAGCTGGAGCCCCTGCCAGGCATCTCATCACCACCACGTCAATCAGCAGCAAGGCCATGTGTAGAGGTATTTTTTGGCAGAGACAGCTGTGCAGAGGGGGAATAGGGAAGAAACATTTCTTCTAAGCATCTCTTCCTCCTGGATATTCAGTAAATGACTGCTGCAGATGTAGCTATGCCAGTCAAGGGAGGAACTCATCTGTTCAAATCATTCTCTCTACAAAGAGCAGCTCCGTTTGCACAGCCTGTCTGCAGTGGGAATTCTCCTCTGCAGAGAGTTGCCATCCCACTGCAAAACAGGCTATACAGCTCCCCATTTGTTTTCTCTAAATTATAGTAGTTGATGGGAAGAGTACCTTGTTTCTGTGTTCTGATACCTGCTGTGCCAACTTATTAATTCACATGATATACCATTACTGTGGAGGTGCCACTCATTTCACTTGGGAGCCAAAGTTGGGCTTGGTCTTAGCAGATGTGATTTTGTTTACCTGCCTGAAGCTTCTTGGCTCACTGTTTGCCTACCTCCCTTGCAACTCACTTGGCCTATTTCTGAAAAGACAATGAGTTTGAATTGTAATCACCAGCTCTCTTGTACAGATTCTCAAAGCCTGCTGTAACAGCAAGATATTAGGAAAAAATATTGCCTATGCACTGCTTGTTTGCTCTGTACTTTTAACAACAATTTGGACATTAACAGGTCATCACAGATGAGAAAAGAGAATGAACTTCATTCCTGCCCTCTAAAATAATGATCTCAGTGACTTCTCTGTCAATTTTAAAGCAGCGCACCTCTAACCACTCTTAACCTAGCAGGATCAAGACTCCAAGCAGAAAGTCCAAGTGGGATTTTTTGTGAAAGGCAATAATTCTTCACAAAAGCAGAAGTATCAGGGTGCCAGTTACTCCAGTTTTTTCATTAGTTCATTCCTGCACTGCTGAAACCCACTGATATCCTACACTGAAGTCCGGAGCAATCTCAGAAGCAAAAACTGGCAGTTGTGGAGCACCTTTTCCTGCCAATCAGTTAACACTGCCAAGAGCTAAGTAGCTAATAATACATGCTGACATGCCGATGGGCACGTTTCTGCACAGCCCAGTGGTTTCTTTTGGTGGGGGCATGCTTGAAGACTTACTGCCACTGTACGTGTACTGGAACAGACTCCTCTGGAGCAGAGGGCATCTACCATACCCTTTGCCTGGAGACAAACTCCTGCTGTTCCTGAATTCAGCAGCACACGTTTGCTAACATTTACTGACTTTGTGAAGAGAACTTATTTTTTCCAGTTAAAAATCAGTCAAGAGAAATGTCGTGTTTTGTCCGGCTACAAAACATTTCCCCTGCCAAAGCACATAAATACATGAATAAGCATCTTGTAGTTCTACACAAGTAAGTCGTGATATTGCTCTTCATTTTAAATTCATAGAGAGAGAGAGGGAGAGACAACTTTTATTGTCCAATCTTAAAGAATAGGCTTCAGAAGTACCCCCTAAAGAACTCTCACCCATTTTAAAAACACAGAAACAGAGACACAAAGAACTTGCATGAATTACCTTAAGTCACAGAGTTTCAGCAGAGGAAAATACAATCTATCAATCTTCATATTTAGTCCCTTCCTGCAACTACTGCACTGGTGTCATTTTAAAACTCACAGTAAGCCTCACTGTGAAGAAGGCACCACTCTATTTTATAGATGAAGAAACTAAAAGAGAATCTGAAATACAAATACTGAAATGTGAGTATCAGCCAACTTCATCTGCATATTTGCAGCTAAATAAGTATCTGAATTCCAAAAGTGCTACTTCAGACATTCAAGTTGAAAAATACTGGTTAAAACAGACAAGTTCTGTGCCTGTGGGTTTCGAGTACATACAGAAAGAAATGTTTTCTGACCTTCGTGGATATGTCCAAACACATGAAGCCTTGGCTGTATTCGTCTCTGGACTGTGTTCAGCAGCTCTACACATCCTACCCGTTGCATTTTCTTAGGTACCCAGTCTAGAAAACCTTTGGAAAAGAAAGGAAAGCTTTAAAAGAAGACAGATCATTTGCAAAGCTGCACTGCTGTAGTATTCAAAAACATTTCTGAGATTTAACGTCTCATGGCCTCTCATAAGCAGTCAGAAGAACTGACGTGGCAAAAAATGGTGTTTGCTTTGGTAAGTAGAAGAGGAAAGAAGGAAACATAAAAGCTCATCTGAAGAAACAGGACTACAATAACTCTTGGCAATAATTTTTCAAGGGAAAAAATCACTGCAATTAAAGCATTTTTTTTTTTGCACTGCCGTTAGCAGGAAATCTCAGTGCTTCATCCATTCTTCTTCCTTTAAGAGACCGATTATCATTAAAGAGCTGCATATCCAAAGTGAGTCTCTAAAGTTAAACACCTAAATCAACACTTAGCTGTTTAAATCCAGCCCTGGGATGTAGTTATTAAAACAAAACACTTCAACCAATATAATGAATTTGTGTGACTAATGATAAAACGGCATTGTTTTCACACTGACTCTTACGTTAGCACAACGAGGTGAGGAACCCAGACCATGTCTAAGAGCATCCTCAAGTCAAATCAATTTAAGGGCTTCAGATAGCAGACGAAGCTTAGCCATCGTGCAGCAGATACATTTGGAAATGCTGTATTTACTCCCACAGATGTGTATAAAAACACAGTTTTTATGAAACAAAATGAGACAAAAATGTACACCGACTTGCTTCTATGTCCATAAACTTGCTGCCAGCTGAAGTGTGTTGCTTCCTTCACAGCTGAATAAGAATGTTATTGTGTTAGAGGCTTTGGAAGAAACCCCTCTTGCTTCCTTTCCATTGTTTGATCATTTTTGATCAGGCTCAAATTTGGAAATGTGAAAAATACCACTGTTCTGTTTTTCTGTATTTGTTCTGGTGCTCTCACTGCATGCCCGTCATAGTTCTGCATCTCTGACTTAGACTGCTGCAACAGCAGGAATATATTGTGCTTTTGAGAAAACTGTTGTCAGTCAGGGAGGTGCAGAGTCTGGACCTCGTTTTCATATGTTTACTTTTGAGGTGCAATCAGGCATGGCTAAGTAGTATCTAACCAGCTGGCTTAAAAGGCCAGAAGTGTAGTATTCAAGCTCTTGGAAAAGCTTTCAGCTTTACTGGAGCTTCAGAGTAGGTTCACACATTGAAAAATACCTCTTCAGATGCCAGTGCCCGGAAACTGAGCTCAGTGGGTTTTATCTAAGTGATAGAAATTTGCCCTGCTATCAGTTGTGAACTAGGTGTCATATAGTGGACGCTGGCTCCTAATTTATTCAGATATCTTTGAAGATGGTGCTTGGCAGCCAATGACGGGATGTACAAAGAGAAAGCCAGCTGAATTACAGACAGAGCACATCAGTGCACCCAACACACTTCAAAATTCACTGTAGGAAATAACAACTGTTTAAGATGTCGCAGTGAAACCAGCAGTTTTTCAGGGATTCAGTTCACATTTTTTTTCATAGGAAACACGTTATAACTTTGGGCTTTGTTACTTCAACGATTTGAAACAGTTAATTGTCAGAAAGTCTGCGGTGAACATAAAGGGAGAAGTATTTCCACTTCAAAAACTTCACAAACAAAAATCCATAAAATTAACTTCTCCATTAAATTAAGCATTATTTATGTTGAACATGTTTTTGTTTACATGCATTATCACCCTTCTGAAGCTTTCCCATATGTTAGCAGCTTATTATGTACACCTGACTACACAAACTAAGAATAATTGATTACACCTAGCTAACAATTAGAGATCATTTTAGGGTTTTTTTTAATGTTTGGTTACTTTAAACAGGTTTCTGCAGCTGTCAGGAAAGTATAAATCTTTGTCACAGACAATCAAGCAGACAGCTAGAAATGAAGACTTAAGGGTGAAATTAAATTAAAAACAAACAAAAAAAAGAAGTCAACTTCTGAAGAGGAAAGAATCATAATTGAAGATCTTTGGGAAAGGACTTTCAAAGTTACACTACACATAAAACTAACAAAAATAAGCTGATTCAGAAATCAGCATTAGTGCTTGTAAAGCACCATATTTTATAAGCTCTGGGAAAAAAAAGATTATATCTTCGTTAGAAACAAAGAAGTCCATAAACTCTTAACGTTGCTTCTGCATCTAAATCGTGGGCAAATTTAAATCTATATAATAATGTAGTATTAATTAGTTTAGGAGGATGCATGCTTTTTGGAAGTGAAGGAATAAGAAAGCAGCAGAGAAAATGAATGACAGAATTTAGGGAGCCGTGCTGGGAAAAAAAAAAAAAAAATTGAATTTGCAAGAGAACTGATTGCTTTACATGATCATTAGGAACAGCTCTGATCTTGCTATCTGAGACCAGAACAACAGTAATCAGCTTTCTGGTTAAAATAATTAGCTTGGAGGGTCAAGGAAAATCCTGTCTCCCATACTGTCTGTGGACAAAGCTACACATTAAGGAGGCTCTGTAGGTTCGGCACAGTGCTAATTTCTTTTGAAGTGTCATGTATTTGTTGCTGTGAGTGTTAGGGATGCCAACAGCTGATGTTCTCAGGCAGAGCGTTCTGTGCTATGAATGTATCAATACGAAAAAGACATAGATATGTGAACTTGAAAAAAGGAAAATCCTTGGAGGACAGCTCAAGCTTATTTTTATTATTAACACTAATAATATTAATAATAACAAAAGCAAGTGACTAAATTAGCACAGTGCCTGAAACTGAGTGGTGTGAAACTTGCTCTCTTCCTTCAATCAATGGATTTCAAACAGGGATACAGGGATATTAGGAAGAGCTGAAGGCTCTTTGAAAATGGCTTTTAAAGTGCTGACGTTCCTGAAGAAATTTTAGAAACAGGAGAGTTATGAACAAGACAGTGTCAAAGATCCCTGTTACAATGCAAGCCTTGGATCTACATAGCGATTATCTCTGCTAATCATTTAGAGAAGATATATCAAGGTCTATACGACTCATTTCTGCCATCCACTTTTATGAGGCAGGTCCAGGTTACAAGCAGTCTGGACACGGCACGAGACTCCAGTTTGGTGGAGCAGCAGCTCTGTGAGAAACCGAGCTTGCAAAGCAGCCCTTTCACCAGGATTAGTGAGCAGTGGAATGCAAACGTGTCTTTCTATAGGAAACAACAAAACACAAACCCTTTGGACACTTTCTGCTCCAGATTTTGAAAGAGAAGGAGAAAGGGTGAAAGACAAGAGGATTTTAGCTTCAGGAAATTGAAGAATGAAGAGAATCTAAAGGTTTAAAGGAACCAACTGCCTTCATCTTACATAAAATACTATTCTGCAGTAAGAGGCAGCAAAACATTTTAGTACATGCTTCACATCCATATCTAGTTATTAGTGAGAGTTAAATACACATAAGCATTAGACACAGCTTGCTATCTGTTAGATTTGTTGACAAATGTGTTAAAAAACAAAGCCTTTACTGTATCAGGACAAGTTTCTGTGATAATTTCATTTCAATAACACAGATCATTTCACTGTTATCCGAGAAGGTAAAAAATTTCTCCCATCTTGCTTTGTATCATCAGTATGCTTATTACTTGTAAAACACAAATGCAAAACTGTTTCTTGCAGGCCTGCTAATGTTACTGTATTGTATTTAAAATAGGCAATTAACCCTATCCAAAGATAGGCCAACTACCACAGTGTTGGGGTTTGTGAGGCAGGAGATAAATCAAGTCAGCATGCAAATCCATGGTAGATAGGGGGGACGCTGGTGCAGGTGAGGGAGAATGATGGTGCTACAAAGTAATCCTGCATTGCTCTTCAAAACTGCTCCATGCTTCAAGTCAACTGATTTCTCCAACCAGTGGCACCGTGGGCAAATGCGCAGGAAGACTGAACCTCACTTATTTATAAAGCTCATTAAGACCCAATTTATTAAGACTTTATTTTTGTAGCCGTTATTTAATTCCCTACCATAAATTGTCAGTAATCACAAAACATAAACCTGAACTGAAGTTCTGGTGCTGCTGACATCGGTAAGGATGTTACTTTTGACTTTTGTAAGTCAGGTTTCCACTCTGTCTAAGGACAGCCAACAGTTACTGTATAATCATTTGAAATTCACAGCTAACAGCACTAACATTTTCTTACCGAGAGGTGGTCCATGTGTTATAAGAATATCTATCCCATCTGGAATAAGGTTCCACTTCTCTAATAATGCTTGGCCTCGTGGAAGATTAAAGCCCCAGCCATAAAACCAAGGTTGCCTGCCAAGAGAGGAGGAGAATGTCTTCAGTGCTACTTCCATGTATGGTTACCTAAGTAAAATATGGTGATTAACTTTCTATTAGCACGGAATCTGGAGACACAAATAGCATTCTTTTTTTGTGTGTGTGTATGTACAGTGAAACTCTCTTTCTGTACAACCAATGTTATATAACTTGTGTGGAATATCCACATATCCCTTAACAGATTCGGTGGCAGTACACAGTACAATGTTCACAGTTCACATTGTTCTAACCAGATATACAGTAATTCTTACAACAGCTGAGTACCAAGACCCCCACCTACAGATTAGCATGCCAGATTCTCATGGTATCTAGAAGCACACCTGCCTCAGACAGCTAGGTATGGTAAGTGTTCTGCACTCATTCTCATCATGTTTGAGTTGTAGCCCACCATCATTTGAGCAGGGTCAGAACCCAGCACAACCACAAATCCCACTCAGAAGAGAGAAGGAGACATCACCTATGCTGTTTTGTTTCTCCAGTTGGAAGCATCCCACCAGAACAACACTGCTACTTTTCTTATATACTTTTTTTTTCTGTTGGTTTTTTTTTTTTTTTTTGGTATGTGGAGTGGCTTTTAAGATGCTATCTATTTAGGATTTCTTAACATATGGGCATTTACTCTTTTTAAAATGTAGTCATAGAGCGGCTCATCATGGAGCAGTGGGACTGTAACACTTCCAGTCAGAACACAATTTATCTGTACCTTGGAGTCCCATTGATTAAAAAACTGTATTTCATGGCAATTATATCACAGTGGTAAATTATGTCTTGCTGACTATATTCTAATTCTAGGCCATAAAATTGAAGGGTTAGTTTTAGGTTGGAGTTTTTAAATAATTTTTTGACTGACATGTTCTGGCCATATCCATATTTGGAGAACAACAAACAGACTGCTGTGATTTAATAAGGTTTATGGTAATTGCAGCCTTGGTGTTTATAAATACATACACATACACCAGAGCTCCCTTTGAGATGTTACTTTGTTGAAGAAAGCTTTACACTCCCTTGCTGCATCAAAAGACAGAAAGAAATCTTTTAAACAAATTCTCTGAACTATATTTTACATCATGTATGGCAAAGACAAAAGAAAATGCCCATGAAGCTATTATTCATCCTGTCCCATTACTGATGCTTGACTAACATTTCAAAAATTAGCACGTCTGCAATCTTCATGATGATATATTTTCCTTTTTTCCTTTCGGAAAGCTGCAAAGCACATGTCTATTGAAAACAGCTTAAAATCTAGAGCTGGATAAAATATAAAGCAATGTGGTTTACCAACAGGAAGAAAAGAAAATTCTGGTAAAAGGAAAAGCAGAAGGGGGCTTTTCCATTCTTTCTTCTACAGACAAAAAAAGCCCCAGCTTTTCTAGAGAGGTGCCCAAAGGCCACGGGTGCCCCAGCTAAGAGAGAGCTCACCTTTCAGCTCCTCATCACACAGCATTCTGGATAGCCAGGTGTCCCAAGGAGAAAAAAAAACAAAGGAAAAGAAGAAAAAAGAAAAAAAACTTGGTACATCTGCCACTGAAACCAGAAGCATATCTCAGCCATTGGAAGCTGTAATGAGGGAGGTGAAGCTGTGTGAAGAAGAGATGCTAAGAGCAGCACCAATGCAGCAGAAACATTGTTTTGAGCCAGGTGGCTCAGACCAGGGTAGCTGCCTTCTGCAGATACCCATACAATTCAAACTCCACGTTTCTGGTTAGCTGTTCAGCTTCCAGCACGGTTTCCTCCTAGCAGGAACACAAACTGGCCCACAGAACATGACTTCTCCCTTCCTACTGCTGTGGTGATCACTCACAGTCTATTCGCTGCCTTATTTTGCAGTAACTAACTTTGATGTGCAGCACTCTCACACAAACCAAATCCAGGCCTGGGAAGACTGATCCTTGTGCTCAGCTCATTATTAAGAGAATGGGAGTGTTTTTGTTTCACAGAAATGCTGTTAAAATAAACCAGAGCCTGCAAGGTGCTCAATGTTCCAGGAGTGGAAGGCTTTATAAAAATACACAGGGATTAGGTTATTTCCAAACTCCCCATCCCTGCCTTGGAATCACACTTCAAGCCTTTACTGACAAGCAGCTTCCTTCACTAAGATGAACATACTCAACTATTTGGCAAACTGTACTCAGGCCCAGAGCACGTTTTCCAGTCACTGACAGAAAACACTTGCAAGGGCAATCAAGAGGCAAGCGAGGCGTCAGTCAGTCGATCCTTCTTCAGCCTTCAGTCACAGCTGAGACTGCAGCCCCCTGCTCCCACCCGTGGCCCAGAACAACGCAGTCCCCGTGTCCCCAAGGGATGCGGGGTCAGGATGCGTCCCACAGCCTGCGGCCTGCTGGGCACTGAGGAACTGACTGCTCCCTTGTAAAGAACCCAAGGAGAAAGATCAATATTTGCCGAAGAGAAGGTCAACAACCTCCAGAATCGTTATTTTAAGCACACAATGAAGCATTTATAAAGAGAAATAATCGTGACTGTCACAGGTCGCGACAACGCAATTTAATCCCGTTGAAATCCAAACGACTACGAATGGCACCATGCAGACGCGAGGGCCTCAACCTGTCCCTCCTAGGCCCAGCCCGTACATCGCGGCTTGTTAAGAGCCCGTTTCCCCTTATGAATAGGCATGATCTGCTTATTAAGATCCGCAGCACTTTCCCTGTCCCTGCCTCCCTTTGTGCCGGCAGCGCGCCCACCCGAGCTGCGGGGCTGTAAGTTATGCATGCTGGAGCTTTTCTTTTGTGAAGGGAAAATGTTCGAACTTGCCTGATTTGCCATTAGGCTGTCTTTTGTGACAATCCCAAGATTGAAAGAAATGGCCCAAGTGTTTCAGGCAAAAATCGGGAGTCCCAGGAAGGATTCAAGTGGAGGATAGTAGAGTGCTTTATTCAAGGGAAGGAAGAAAAATCACGCACTTCAGTTCCCCCGCCCCCAAAGCCAAACCATCTTTATACCCACACAAGGATTTTATAAACCCCCAGGTCCCCTCTTCTGACAATTTATTGCAGAACAGCTATCAAAGTTTCAGAGTAGGAACAAAAAATCTCCTCAAATACCTACTAACAAGCCTGTGACCTGGATGTCATGCACAGATAACTTCGTCTAAGATTTCCATTTATGATGGTACCTGAAAGCAAAGCTGAAGTCTTAGTATCAAGCACAGAATTTTCAGATCCCCTTATTAGTACTTGCTGATGAAAAGCATAATGTTTTTATAATTATTTTTCAGTATTGGTTCACATTTTATAAAGAAAAGGATCTGCTGTATGTTATCAAAGAGAAAACCTCCTATTCTCAAAAACAACAACCAAAAAAACCATTTTTGGCAATTAAAGACATACATCATGAATATAATTCACCTCTGAAGTGAAATGCTCATGTGTAGAAATGCACTTTGATTTAGGTCTTATCTTCTTAAATAGAACAGTTGCAGTCTCTCCATTTCCTACTGAAATTCAACAGCATTATTATTATGATAAAAATAATAATTGTCTACACATAAGACTCTCAGGGGAAAATATATTGGAAGTAAATTTGTTTACAGCACAATTAACCTTATGTTAAAAACATATGAACAAGTTTTACAGGTCAAATAATCCACCATACAAAAAGGGCTGAATTATCAGAATTTGTGCTAGCAGTCGGATGTTGCTTTATGTACTGAATTTCTATCTTTCTGTTCTAAAGTAACCATTGGAATAATTTTCTTACAGAATGATAGTTGCTATGACAACCATAGCAAATTTTCCTTTTCTGAAACAGATGTCTCATTTAGTTGAAAATTAGAATGTGAAAAACCCATGGGAAAAATTAATTCAAACTTTAACAGAACACTGACTACAATGTAATCTCTTATAGGTTAACCCCTTAACATCTTCCTGCACTCTTATAGTAACCTTCTCATAAATACTAATTAAACCAATTTAACCTCTTATGAATGACCTTCTTAGCTATCATTAGCACTTTAGTTGTCTTTGAAAGGAGCAATTCCGTTACAATAATAACTGAAAAAAGTCATATAAAAAAAAAAAAGAGTGGTCAAACATATTACCATCTTAATTATTTATTACTTTTCCTTCTTTTATTCAGCTACTACTGGAAAGAGCTACTGTGTAGTCCAAGAATTCCTTTGTCATTTAAATGGGGCATAACTTAGTTTTACATGTGATTTACTGTAAAGGGCAGTGATGCACTACGAAGACTTGACCTGTAATTTATGTGAACACTGAAGGTTTTCAATTTTCAAACCACTGGTATACATCTCAATCTGCTCATCAGACATACAAGGGAATACAGAACAGGATACTTGACTGGCAAAAAACTATCTACGTACATGTGTTTTTCTACTGCATGCAACAAGGTGGTAAATCTCCATTACCTTGATTCTATTTAAATGTTTTAACTTAACAGATTTTTTTCCTTTCTCTACATGGTACTCAGTCATAAACTACAAATGACCATGGAAAGCAGCCAGTGGGCAGTTAGAAAAAATACTCAAAGCACAGCATCATCCTTAGTGCCTGCAGAGTGCAAGCCACAAAAAGAACTTCAGGGCCGCAAGATTTACAGCAGCAGCTCCAGCTAGGCTGTCCGGTTGCTTAAGACAAATCCTGCCACCAGTAGGCACGCAATTACTCTTGTTGACTTCAAGGGAAAACTCCCTTACAGAGTCCAAAATCCACAGAGAACTATGGGTGGCAACAGACTCAATAGCCATTAGCATATCAAAGGGAGCAGTGGTAACATCTTGTGTACACCTGAATAGCAAAAAATACATAACTAGAACACAATCATTACACATTCTCATTTTTATAAAGCTTCCTACAGACAGCCTTTCTGCAGCTGAAAGGCAAAATCTCTAACTAGACTTCCTTCACTTACAAAATAAATTTCAGTGGTTCAGCATAAACACTTGCAACTTGTTTCAGTCTTTTCTCCACAACGGCTGTTCCTCACGTAGGAAAACAAGCAGATAGTGGCCAGTGCCTGTAAAGAAGCTGAGTGGGAAAAGAATGGACCAAATCCTCTCATCTCTGCTCCCTCATTGCAATTGTAGAGCCACACATAAACCGAATCTTTCCTGCTCTTGATTTAACGTGTTATTGCTCACGACAGATCTGAGAACAGGGATATACAGTAATGTCTATACCATATACCTTCCTTATCTGTTTGTAGTTCACATCCTTCATATTTCCACACTCACCATCACTGCATTAGTTGAATTTAATCAATCTCTTTAAATGTACATTTAGCCTTCCCTCAGTAACTATCCAGTTGATCATTTTGGTGGCTTTTCACTGTTTTCTCTCCACCTAGAATTCAAAAAAGGTCACCTTTTTTTGTGTGTGTGAATATGTGCATGTGTTTGGCACCAGTTTCTACATTTAAAGGAGTTGTGAATTAGCATTGTTCTGTCTTTTTTTTTTTTTTTTTTTTTCCCCTCTTACACAAAAGAGGACCATTTAAATCAAACAGGAACCAAAGGAGCAATTGGACCACTAGTGCTTGCAGGGACAAGCAAGGCATGTTTGTTTGTAGGCTCTCAACAAGCGCTCATTATTATGGCATCTGCTACATTAACAGTATAACTGAGATGTGAAAAAAAAGTGGATTTCAGAAGTTATGAGGTAACTCATATAAAGACCAGCTTTCATGTGCAAGTGACAAGGATAGTATATTTTCAGAGGAGAGGAATGAGAGATGAGAGCAGTGTATGGAAAGGATTAAATTATGCAAAAAAAAAAAAAAAAAAAGAAAAAGAAACTTAAGATTCACCTATTTTTAACAGCAGAACCACAGTATTTTAGTGAAAGCCAAGGCCTCCTTACTTACGTCTATTAAATGCAAACGACAATTAATCTCATAGATGATTATCCTTTGGAACACATGGCCACACCATGGCTTACAGGTGGAAAGTCAAAAGCGGCAGGGAGGGGAAATAAGCTAAGAACTTCAGTTGAGGCACTAAATGCCTTGCACAGTGTTACTTAGGGCTGTGCAGCAAACTGAATTTGCATCCTCCGTCAGCCTGCTGGCCACAAGTATATTTCCAGTATATTTCTTTTATTGGAAAGACTGCTGCGTTCTTGGTTTTTTTGCCTTACTTGCTTTGCATCCAAGGTTGTAAATCTCAAAACTCAATCAAATTATATTACTTTTTTCACAAAAGGAAAGAAGTGTAAAATCAGAATGTGGCCCTTTGTCAGTAATTATTTCTTTTGCGATTTGAGTTACATATAAAATCATTCATCTTTTGTTTAGCAAAGGATTTCATACGTCTCTGACTGGAAAGAAGAAAGAATGAGCTGTGACTAATAGGAACTGATCATTTCTAAACATTAATCTGTTACAAAACAATGAAAAATAAAATGAAATCCACTTTATCTTCATAACGAGAACACAGAAGATAACAGGTAAAGGGAAAAATTAATGAAAGACTGAATTTAAAACACGCCAGCACCAAACACAAATTGCTTATTTCATTCTTCTAGGAGCCAAAAGATAATATCCCATCTGATACATTTTTTAAATAATAAAATAAACCCTGTAAACAAACTTAAAAGTTCATTTGGAATAATTAGCTAAGAGATTCAATGCTAGAGGTACAGATGTAGAACTAACTGGACAATCAGCATGGTATTATGGACTTACAGCAGAACGATGCTGTTCAACTTCTGATATCTTTGAGTCCGTTCCCGCAGTCTCCCAACGTTGAAAATATAGGTACAGGTAGATTACTCTGTCTGTACTTCCAATATTGGCAACTGAGAATCACAGTGGCTAAGAGGGAGGAAGAGTGAACAGACCCTCTGTCCGCAGTGCAGTCATGATCTCTTTTTAGATACAAAACTTGCCACCAATGTACCAGTCAGAACAGAAAGAATTGAAGCCTCACCTATGCATGGTATCTCTACAGTTTTTCCACTATCTAATGACTAGACAGCTAAAAAAACATGTTCTTTCTCCACACATTTGGCTAGTTGGATTTCACTGAAGTTCTCTGTGGCTTTACAGAACTCAACTAGATAAAAAGATGGAACATCCCTCCAAAAGGAGACACTATACTTCAGCTTTTTTACGGTGTAGCTCCTGGAGGGACTCTCTTACATGAAGTATGACTCAAATACATAGGATGGGTAATAGGTGCACTGAGAATTGTTAAAAAAGGCCCTCACAGTAGCCACTTCTCGGTTTAGTAACTCACCAGGTCTGCATTCCTTTCTCAAAATACTAGGAGTAATTAGGCCATATGGACTAACTGTCTGCCAGTTCTTCCCTCTTTTCTTCCTTTTTCTTTTTTTCACGTTAAAAAAAAAAAAAAGGAAAGCCATTTTGAGTTAAACAAGCATGAAAATGCTTTCAAACCTAATACACTAATACAGCATATGCGTACATATGCACAAAGTGCATTCTTTTTAACATTTTCAATTTCGCAACAGATGAACTTATTCCTTGTTTTAAAAAGCACATAACGATGCTCCACATGCCTTATTCTTACCTGAAGTGAAAAACATTCAAGTAATCCTAAATTTCCAAGCTAATGCTTTCTTGCAGTCCTAAATTCTCTACACTGCAGTAGTGGAAAACAACTGCTGCAACAGAACTTCCTATGCCAAAAATGTACAGCTTCAACACCTTCATGTTCATTCATCTAGTTAGGAATACTGAGGTATCCTTACAAAAAAATCATACACTTATCTGATGTCAATTACATAATTGGAAATATGAGGCACGCACACGTACAGCTCCCCATTTTAACACTGGTTCCAATTTATTCTACATTCTTACTGGAGAAGAAAACTGTTCATATTAAACAATGCTAATTTATTAAATAAAATTAATTATTGAACATCAAATCCAAAGGAAGGATTATAATGTTAAACAGATTCACAACAAATGGCAGAGGACTGCTTTATCTCTTAAATTCTGGTCATGAATAATAGAAAGAACTGAGATAACCGTGTTACAGTTAGTGTAATAGCTCTGCATACCACACCTCCTTAGAGCACAATGTAAAGTCAGCATCTACTTCTCAGTGCAGCAGTGCACCTGAGATGAAAGAAGCTTCTGAACAAAGTGTCCTTGCAAACAAGTTGCACAGAGGCTTGCAAATTTCTCTGTGCTCGATTGCTGTGCTTACAAACAAGGCTCATCAAGAAGAACCAGTTGAAACAAGAAGCTACAATGGTCAACCAAGAACTTGAACATACGAACTTTAGACTTATTGCATAGGTTTAATACACTAATTAATATTAACATCCCCACCCTGGGCAACATAGGGAGTTAATTAGAGTTATACATGTGATGTAGAGTTAGAATTAGAGTTACACATGCGATGTATGATACGCTGGGAGGGCACATACAAGGGGGAAGATGTATTTGACATACTGGGAAGTCTCTAACCTCCGAGTACTTCAGCCAGTGAGTAAAGGTGGAGTAACAGTGTGGTCTGGAGATAGGGAAAAAAGGGGGGCTGTGCCTCTGATACTTTGAGAGACCCTGCAGGAGGGCTGTCCCCATGGATTCACGCTTCATTTGAATAAAGCAAGCTAAAGACTCTCCTGTCTCTTTTTGGGGTAAAGATAACTGAGCAAGCCCCATACGAGCAAAATTTTTCACAACACACCTATTGTGTAAAAAACCTTTGGAAAGCACATGCATGGAAAGCGATTGTGAACTTGGGAAGCTGATTCTCACTCCGCATAAAGGGCTCAGAAGCTGGTGGAGCTCTGCCAGTTTACTCCAGCTGAGAATCAGCTCCACACGGATCCGCCCCAAAGTAGTTAGTTATTTGTGCTTCTCTTGGATCATCGCCAAAGGGCCCATCCAGTACCCAACTGTGTTTACATCTTTGAAACATCCTGAAATTGCTGCTGTCTGAGACTCCAGCCCAGACTACAGATTGGGCTGGTGGGCCTTTTGTTCAAGCAAAAAAATAAAATTAAAAAAAAAAAAAAAAGTGCCAAAACAACAACAACAAAAAAAGCACTTTAAAGTTTTAAATCGGCTCTGTCTCATAAAATTAAACTTGTAAGCAAATGTGTAGAATAAAGAGAAAACTAACTGCTGTGGGGGATTGCTATTCACTCTCGTGGTTTATGAACTGCAGGAAAGTGAAGCCAATTCCCTGCAGTGAGATTACAGGTCTCCTCTTCTATAGGTCTTAAATTAAAAACCAGCTGAATCCAAAGTGAGCTAGTTTACTGAATCAGAAGATTCAATTATTTCTGCTAAGTAACTGAACGTGAACTACTTCATTCTAATAATATACAACTAATAATTACTGCCCAAGAAAAGACTTTTTTCTACCAAGCTAATTAAACTAAAGCAATATATTTTTCAACTGCTCTCAGATTTAACTAAAGCTAGAAACATTTGCAGCAAAACAAGCAAATGCAAATCCCCACTCAACAGACAGAAATACAAAGCCACACAATGCATATAAGAAAGAGCACTTCCCCAGCAATGTTATGGGAAATAAACATAACTGCTGATCTATATTCAGCATACATGCACACAAGTATACAGAGCCACGTCCTGCACTCCCGTACAGATGTAGAGTGGATGCAAAGGACCTCTGGATTCGTAACTGACGAAGCTCACTCTGCAAGAGATCACGGTGAAAAGTGTTTGAGGATTGATCCATATCCATAATATGTGAAGTAAGCAGTACAGAACCGTGTCTGACTTACTTTTTTCTTCTCTTTTGACCATCAAAGAAGGAACTGTTCCAGGCCCCTTAGCCTTGGGCAATGGGAGAAATCGTAAGTGACAGAAAATTTTTTCTGGAATATTCATTAACAGGAAAAGAAAAAAGGGCTGTTTCAAACTGCCATCGCCTAAAAAAACTATCCCAAGGGAAATGGAAAAGTAAAAGTTCTTAGGAGCACATAACAATTAGAATTCATCACATTGGTTTCCCTTTGACAATATTTATGAACTATGATAGGTGTAACTAGATTTACACTCTCATTCACCCACAAAACCTAAGGCAGAGTTTATTTAGTTAATAACAACCATGTTCTTTCAACATGCTACAGAAAATTCACTTTCAGTCTGAGAAATCTTGGTTTCTTTTCATAAACATTTTTTTTCCGTGGTGTTAATTATCGTCGCTAATTCATTTCTGCCACTTAATTTGTACTGCAGTGTTCATTAAAAGACCTCTCCTCAATTCTATGATTGCTCATATAAACAATGACACCTGTATACCTCTTGTCTACTGAATGGCACTCACACATCTCTTTTGTTTCCAAGTCATGCAAAGAGAACGCTTGCCAGACTGCATTTACCATACAAAATGCACCGATTTTAGCAAAGTACCTTTAGTAAAAAAAAAATGCATATATATATTCAGTGATCTATTTCTGATGATAAAACAGCCAGAATGCACTCTTAAGTCTCAGTTTCTTTCTGTCACTGGCAAACCTTTTACACTTCAAGAGTTCAATATCTTACATTTCTCCCCACCACCTCCCCTAAACAGCTGAATTTAATAGATCAAAACCATTTTGCAGGAAAAAAAAAAACATTCTTACGATCTCCCATATGTTGCAAACTAAACTACAGTGAATTGCAGTTTTAAGTGTTTTTAGAAGCAGCACTTTCCAAAATGGAAAACAATTTCTGATAAGTACAGAAAAGGAAATAAAAATATCACTCGAGCATTCCATTAAAATACAATTAAACCTGCATCTATGTGCCACAGACTGTAATTAATATATTTTAACAGAATGATCAATTTCGCTTTCTCTCCTCTGAACACGTTGCCATTTCTTACCCATCTGTCACATCTTACCTACCTTTGACTGAATGCCTGAAATAAAACATCTTCAGCATTCTAACCATAATCACACAGCCACATTAGGAAGGCTTAGATGCCAACATCTTCCCCAAAATTTCTGAAACCTGAGATGCCTGAGTTCTAAACAAGAAGCGGAGCCTACTAGTCCCGTTCCCAGCCAGCATTCTTCTTCCTCACAAGCTATGTCCGTGTACCTAAAGTATTCATTTATATTGCCTGCCTCATCACTGATAAAGAAAGAGCTCCAAATAGGTCCTGAGTTGCAAAAACAGGGAATATCCGCCATTATTAAATTTCTGAGCAATCAAAACCCAGCAGTCTGCAGTATGTCCACACCCAGCGTTCTGTAAACTTTAGCACTGACACAGCCAGACATGACAACAAGCTGCCTGCTCAAAAATCTACTTACTCTGACATCTGCAAGAATTTTTGCATAGTATTTCACTGCTTTACAAGCCAGTATGTAAGCAACTGCACTTCAGATCTTTGAATTTTTATTTTTTAACAAAGTGAAGTGCAGAAAGGAGAGAACAAATGTGGATCAGATATTTTATTTAGAAAAATGGTCCAATAATGCTTCACTATGTATTTCCATCACAAGCAAGATACGGAATAGTTTATTTCATAGATATGAAAGGGGAAACAAGAACTAAGAATCAAAGTGGTCATCTTGAGGCAGAAGAACAGTGATTATTTTCTGTGTATTTTACAGGGGATGAAATGTGCAACATAATATCTTGCATTGCTGCTGCTTTGTCATGAGTAAGCCATGCTCCCAACTTGGGAGGTGCATTATATTAAATGAAGTCAATATTTTATTTTAATACAGCTTCATTTTAATTGATGTTCACCTCAATGACTGTAAAGATTTGTACAAGGTCTGGCAAAGTAAACATGAGATGATTCATTACTGGCAAAATGAAAGCATGTCCCTCTCATGAAATGAATCTATAAATCTTTGTTACATTATTTCACTGATGGAAACTGGGCTCAGTGAGGAATGAAAGCGACTACTATAAGCCGCTCTTGAAAAGATGGAGGAGGTAGGCACTGATAAAGAGACTAGGCTATGAATGGACTAGACTCCATGTGAAATAAAAATCAGCCTGCCTCCTTTTGACCTTTGCATGCTCTCTGAAACTACTGCAATTGCATGGAACTCACCAATTTTCCTGTCCAAAGCATGCTCATTCCCATGTGCACACATGTGAGAACAGAGTCTGAAAATGAGTGTAACAGAGTCTCCTACTTTGCAACTAAAAAACCAAATTGGTCAAGGAAAAGAATAAAAGGATGTTACACACCTGTAGCTAAGTACTACTGATGATTCTGGACTACACAGTTTGAACAAGGGCACTTGGCTGCATGCCATAACAGTACAGACAGCTGCAGTGCACTGAAGAAAGGGCCAAGAGGCTGGAACAGCTTTCCAGCCTTAGCACCGAACTGGGGTGATGAATGACATTGAGAATAAGGCCCTGTTGAGGTTACTCTGGATGAGATGATGCCTGCTGCAACTGACAGGTCAATGTGCCTTACACTTACACAGCTTACAATTACATAGGCAGAGCTTCCATCCTTGACCCAAGATGCTCAGTAATAACAATAAATGAACAGAACAAATACTTACCCTACATACACCCCTAACCCTCTTCATTAGGTTCTCATTATCTGAACAGAAATGTTGTATGAGAGCTGTTGGCCTCTGTGTAAACACATGAGGACTGTATCTAATCAGCATCCTGTTAGAGAAAAGCTATAAAAAAAACCAAGAGTCCTGCCTGGGCATCTGTCACTTCAACACAAATGGCCACAAATGTCTTTCTAGGCTGATACTGATCTTTGTTCTTCCATTTTCTCTGATAGAAATAAAAGTTTCTCAAGTTCCAGATGGGCTATAACAAAAAAAATGAAGAAGGAAATATGAATACATAGACACTAGAAAAAAAAAAAAAAAAAAAGTAATTTTGCAAAAAGAAAAATGAGGGTCTGCTCAGAAGAAATAGATTCCTCCAGATAATCAAAGCCAAACAAAAATCCACTCTCTGCATAATGAGTCTGGAGGCAATCTCATCCAAAAGGGCTTTTTAAAGCTATCCAGGACAACGTGTCACTTAGAATAACAGAATGGTCATGTTTGGGAAAAAGAGTTTGATTGCTGCTCTCTCTGCCACATTGTGGAAAATGAAAAACAGTGCAAAAAGAGATAAAATGCTCTCCTGCCACTTTATATGCCTGTTTTAGGACAGGATGACAGAAGTTTCTCCTACAGCTCTGTACAGCTGCTTAGAAGCATTATGGAGATTCAGTGGCTAGGAAAAAGACGCCTTCCTTCTGCCACTTACATTTCTCCTGCTACATCAAGTAAAAGACATACTCTTACCTTGCCATTAATGCACAATAGCCCACCTTTAAATAGAAATTCCTGCCATTTTCCACAAGGTCAGAGCATAAACACAAAATAACTTCTGCAAATGTATACTTTACCAATAAATGAGGCAGGGATGCAATATTAGACATTAAGGCAGCAGCAGTATAACCTTTGCCAGATATAGGGGTCAATTCATTCAGTTTCGAGTCTTCTCATTAGTTACGGTATGCAAGAGTAGAACAGAGGGCTATGTTATTTACTCACTGGGTTGTTAAAAGCTCAACAGAAACAACATAGCACAGCAGAGCCTGTTAAGCTCCAGCCATGCTTCAGCCTGGTACTACTGGAACCTCATGCAACAGAGAAGCAGATGTAGCAACACTCAGGATTACACCTGCAAGTATGAAACTCAGCAAGGTGCTCTCATGACAATACAAAGCATACGTGCACCTTAAAACTGTGTAAAAATAAATGATTGTAATTAAATAATGAGCACAGAATACATAGATGCCCATTCAGCAAGCACAACACATCTTGTGCACTGAACGAATCTTGTGCAAACTCAGTGTACGACTAATTAAAACTGCTAGTAGTACACAGGCACAGGTGGATTTTATCTTAATTCTGGATGCTAACACTCCTACCTTTGCAATAATAGTACGTTTTTGTACATCATGGAGGTAAGGAACTATAATGGAAAGCTGAAGACCTATAATGCTCACTAGTCATTAATTAATATGAGTCCATGCATCCTCTCTCTCTGACCTGGTAATCTCGGCTGGGGAGCACACTAACCCCCCTGTGATTCTGGAGGAAACAGTCAGAGACCTACTGCTCCAACTGGACTGCCACAAGTCGATGGGGCCAGATGAGATCCACCCGAGAGTGCTGAGGGAACTGGCGGAGGTGATAGCCGAGCCGCTTTCCATCATCTGTCAACGCTCCTTGTTGACCGGTGAGGTCCCAGATGACTGGAGGCTTGCCAATGTGACTCCCATTTATAAGAAAGGTCGTAAGGAGGATCCGGGGAACTACAGGCCTGTTAGCCTGACCTCGGTGCCAGGGAAGGTTATGGAGCAGATCGTCTTGAGGGAGATCATGCGGCATGTGCAGGGTGACCGGGGGATCAGGCCTAGCCAGCATGGGTTCATGAAGGGCAGGTCCTGTTTGACCAACCTGATCTCCTTCTATGATCTAGTGACCCATCTGGTGGATGAGGGAAAGGCTGTTGATGTGGTCTACCTAGACTTCAGCAAAGCCTTTGACACTGTCTCCCACAGCATTCTCCTGCAGAAGCTGGCATCCAGAGGCTTGGATGGGTACACTCTTGGCTGGGTAAGGAGCTGGTTGGAGGGCCGGGCACAGAGAGTGGTGGTAAATGGAGTCAAATCCAGCTGGCGACCGGTTGTGAGTGGTGTTCCCCAGGGGTCGGTGCTGGTGCCTGTCCTCTTCAATATCTTTATTGATGACCTCGATGAGGGCATCGAGTGCACCCTCAGTAAGTTTGCAGATGACACCAAATTGGCTGGAAGTGTGGATCTGCCTGGGGGTAGCGAGGCCCTACAGAGGGATCTGGACAGGCTGGAGAGCTGGGCTGAAGCCAATGGGATGAGTTTCAACAAGGCCAAATGCCGGGTCCTGCACTTCGGCCACAACAACCCCAGGCGACGCTACAGGCTTGGGGCGGTGTGGCTGGAGGACTGCATAGAGGAAATGGACCTGGGGGTATTGATTGATGCTCGGCTGAATATGAGCCGACAGTGTGCCCAGGTGGCCAAGAAGGCCAATGGCATCCTGGCTTGCATCAGAAACAGTGTTGCAAGCAGGAGCAGAGAGGTGATTGTTCCCTTGTATTCAGCACTGGTGAGGCCGCACCTCGAGTACTGTGTCCAGTTTTGGGCCCCTCACTGCAAGAAAGATATTGAGGCCCTGGAACGTGTTCAAAGGAGGGCAACAAAGCTGGTGAGGGGTCTGGAACACAGGCCATATGAGGAGAGGCTGAAGGAGCTGGGAATGTTCAGCCTGGAGAAGAGGAGGCTCAGGGGAGACCTCATTGCTCTCTATAACTTCCTGAAGGGAGGTTGTAGTGAGCTGGGGGTCGGCCTCTTCTCTCGTGTCATTAGTGATAGGACCAGGGGGAATGGCTTCAAGCTACAGCAGGGGAGATTCAGGCTGGACATTAGGAAGTATTACTTTTCAGAAAGGGTGGTCAGGCACTGGAACGGACTGCCCAGGGAGGTGGTGGAATCACCGACCCTGGGGGTGTTCAAGGAAAGACTGGATGTTGTGTTGAGGGACATGGTTTAGTAGGAGCTATTGGGAATAGGTGAACGGTTGGACTGGGTGATCTTTTAGGTCTTTTCCAACCTTGGTGATTCTATGATTCTATGATTCTATGATAACACTCAGTCTGATGACACAGAAAAGAACTTCTGCCACAAATGCATAGTTCTAGTGTTATTTTGGCTTCCTGACTTTCAAACCATTTGTCTGGACTATCCACTGCTCGTTGACAGTTAGAGGTCAAGGGAAAAGCTTCCTAGCGTTAACATTTTAATACCAGTTCATTTCAGGTATCAACACTCATACCTCTCTCTAGCTCCACAGCAGGATTTACAATCATAGCAACATTTCTCAGAAGGGATCTCTGTAAGTTTTCAGCCCAACCTACCACTCCAAGAAAGGCAAGAACAGTCACTAGACAGGGTCAGCCATGACTGTTGTGCTAAGACTTGGAAACACCTAAGCATGGGTGCTCTGCCACCTCCCTGTTGTTCCTGCTTGCTGCATAAGTATCTATACATTATTATTTTAAACACTGCTAAAAAATAAATTAAACCTCTCTGGCAAATTGCTTCATGGTTTGCTCATCCAGACACATGAACCAATGGTGTGTAGTGCACTATGAAGAGCACCAGATTCCTTGGCCAAACATAGACACAGAAAACCCTTAAAACTCAAGATTCTCTGGATATATTTAAAATCCAGGTATTCTCAAGTTTCTGATGAAGCATGTCTTTATGCTCCTCTCCCTCACTGTATTTACTGATAGTCCCCTGGTCCTAGAGTCTCTTGTGTTGCAAATATTTTCAAACAAAAGCTTTTGTATTGGCATCAAAATGGCTGCTCCCTGCCTGATTATACTACCAGTGTAATTAATGCTTAAGGCAGTTACATTTTTGTGATTGAGTAGAGGTTCAATGTGGCGCTGAAATCTTGCCTCTGAAGCCCAGGAGAGTTATAGCGTTGGTTTCTGAGACAAGACAGTGTCCCATTTCTTCTCTGCAATTAAAAACAACCACTGAGTTTCAGATAATACTAGAGGTCAAAATATCCAAGTGCTATAGAATATATTTAACTACATACAATTGGTACCTACTTAAAAGGCCTTAGAAAATTGCACGTTATACAAACCAATCAAGCTTTCAAGGTTTACTCTGCAACTAAAACATCTTAACCAGAAATATAATCTAATTCTCTACAGGTCACATACAAGAATACAGATGGCTACAGGTAAACACACTCAGTTAATACCGGTTGGCATTCACTCAGACCTTATTCCAGGGTTCTCAAAATACTTTACAAACAATGACCAGCCTTTTTCATAAAGGAGGGATATCTGTAGCTTGCATTTATTTTTACACAGGGTAAATTAAGACTGAGGGTCAGGGCTGTAATCAGAAACAGAAAGGCAGGACCTGGGGCCCCAGTTTTTACATAGCTCACCTTCTAATTAGAGTTATGCATGTACAACAAACAGAAACTCTAATTGGGAGTTCTCCAATTAAACAAATCCTCTAAGAAAGCTATATGCATATTTTCAAGGCTGGAAAAGAAAACATTTTAGGATACTGAGCAAGCAACTGCATGAAACTTAGCTTTCTTATTGAGCTGAGTGGTTCAAGAACTCTAAATTTTGAAGTCTTAACTGGATTTGTAAGCTTTTTGTAAAGGACTGGCTTCACGATGTAAAGGCAATAAAAGATTCACCATAAAAAGTTCCCCAATGTTCTGTACCTTTTAGTTTTTATCATTATTGCAATGTATAAAGAAATATTAATTTCCCAGAGAGACTCTGAAAACACCTTTCTTTTCTGGGCAAATGAGGTACAGAAACAAAAAGAAATGCTGAAGAACAGGAGTGCTCATTAGGCACAGACTTGTACTCAGCCTTCAGTTTAGCAGACAGGCAGTTTAACCCACACACAACAGCTTTTTCTCTTCCTAAGTTTTCTGACCAGTGGCCTTGCTGATGGAACTTGGTTACTTCTAGCAAGTTTTCTTCCATGCATCCTTCTGATAGAATGATTTAGAGCTACTTCTTATTGTTATTGCTGCTGTTTTCACTAGATATGACATTGCTTCATTCAGCACTGCATAGTAACAAAGAAACAAAAAAAAGAACAGTTTGGCTGGAACAACAGGAGCATAATGTCAGGCCTAATTCAACGAAGCTGGTGCAGGAATGCTTAAAATGGCAAAAAGAAAAAACATCTCATCAGAGGGGAAAACAGAAATGGTCAAACCTATGGAAACCAGACAACACGAGATATGCAAAGGCAGATTTAAGCATCATCCCAGTTCCACAGACATTCTGGTAGAATTAGCAGGCAGAAAGGGAATCAGTGGATACCCACTACACTTGTCAGATTCTAGGAGGCATCTTCAACCTTTATAACACGGTGGATAATTTAATGTCTCTGGAAGATACCTGTTTGCAATGCTGTGGGCACTAGGTCTTTTTGTCAGAAAAGCTTTCCCAGCCTAGTTTTCATCACAAAGACTCTCTCCCATATGATATAAGTCAAGATCTTCAAAGAACTCTGCAACTCTTACCTTCTGGGACCATAACAGGGTGGGAAATGAGTTAGCAACACTGTGAAGCACGTACCATAGAAGCTAAGATATAACCCAAAGCACTACAGAATCGGAAAAATAAGTATGACAGTAAATCTAAATGAATGCATGAAAAATGAGAAGTGATCTTTTTCAAGAACAATGGGTCATGCCAGACAGCCTAGAAAATTTGTGCAAAATCACAGGATAAATGCACAAAGGGAAAGCAACAGATCATATTTTACAGAAACATTTATGGTTTGGTGGGTGGAAAAAGGTTTTTTCGACAGATTTTTACAGACCTAATCAAACCCAGAAAGTTCAAATGTTTCTTTTTGCCTATACTTAGTGCTACTTTATAGATAGTATTTTGCTTTAATTTAATTTATCGAGACTTTAATGAGACTTTGGTACTTTACTGCCTGGAAAATTATTACTGACACTAGAAATATGGTGCCTGGTTATGAATACTGCAATGAAGATATGAAGTCGCCAGACATATTGTAAACAGAGCATAATTACAGTATTTACAGTTGAACATCAAAATGGGAAGAGATGCCAAGAGGCATTTCTCAGAAGTTAATATTGGGAATTATACAATCTAGTATCTTCCCTAACAATTTGGAAAATGAAGTGAATTGTATATTGATTGAATACACGGTAGACACAAGAAGATGAACTACAACACAGCAGGTGGGAAGGTTGAAAAAACACACAAAAAAACAACCAGCAACAGAAAGATTTGGAGGACTAAAAGAGAGAAGGGTGCAGTTAAGAGGGAAGCTGTTTAATATAGAAAAATGTAGAATAAGAAGCTTGGAAAAAATGAACACCCATCTCATGTAACCAAATGGGAAAATGCCAGTTTTCATTAAAAAAAAAATTCCAAAAGATTTCACAGTTTATTCACACTGAAAATTCACACTGGGGTATATGCATCAGGTTTGACAACTTGTTTGCTATGTTCCAGCCTGATGTGATTTTAAAAGAAAGAATAATATATTTTCTTAAAAACATGTCTCTTAAAATAAATTTTAACTTATTTTAAATGTGTATGGAATGCTCATAAAAGACCTAATTTATAATCTTACTTGCAGAAATAACATTATAATGTAATATCAGAGACACAGAAGAAGCACATGAGAGGTTAAAGGTGGGGGCCAGGAAGCCAAGGCCTATCTATCTCTGATACTTCAAGGAGTTTTAAGTGTTCACATAGTATAGCAAAATCCATGAAATACTAGGCTGCAACTAATTTGCTGATTTTAATTAATTTAAAGCTCAGCTGTACCTTGAGGAAAGCTACTACTGTATAAAGGAAAGTAGGATTCTGAGGAATGCAAAGGGAAAAAAAAAACCTGAACAAATACTGAAACAAGCTTGCTGCTTTACATGACTACTGTATACATTAATGAACCTTAAATATCATCTGTAGGACAGAAACTGTCAAAAGAATCTATCCTGGCAATAAAATTAACCTGTAATTATATAAACTTACTAAGTGTTGAAAACAGACTTTATGACAGAAAAAGATCTGCAAGGACTATATTAAAGAACTCCTCCTGGGTAAGAGTCTAGAGTACTCTATCTTTCCCCCATCATTTTTTTATTAACAATACCCATTCTGTACAAGCATATAATTTTGTCACAAGAGTGATTCATTACAAGACAATATATAAAACTTTATCAAATTGAGTACTACTTTTCTTCCTAACACAGCAATCCAAATATGGCTGAATGCATACAAAATGGCTGATGCGATAGCAATCAACAATATTTTTTAATGTATGCTATAAAACCTGCTTACCAAGGGGAGCCATATATTCTGAATCCCCTCACGGTCACTTCAGAGTCTTGAAGATAGATGCAGTTTGTTAGAAGAGACTGTACATTTTCATAGCTCTCTGGCTTCAGCTTAGAAACAGAGGGGAAATAGTAAAAGTCCTGCTTGATTAAGTCAGCCATGAATTCCTGGTCAAAGGTCAATTCATGATTTCCTGCTATCACAATCTTGTATTCATAGGGCAGGCTACCTAAAACAGTGAAAAACAAACAAATTACTTGTTTTATGGAAAATCCGATCAAAGAAAATAGGCAGACTCACAAACTATTATCGATTCCTATAATAGGCTCACATAGTCAAAACAATTGAGCACATTCCTTCTCAGTGTTACTATAATTCCTGGTGATTTCGGGTAAATGACATTGCTGTCTTCTTCAGGGCACAGTACGATTTAGCTTGCTTAGCATTATTGTGTTGAAACTACTTTCAACTCATCATCCTTAAATAACAGTCTGCAGACTTCTGCTCTAGTATTTACTTCCCTTTAATTGCCATTTGCGTTGCAAGTATCACTTACTGTGACAGCCATGACAACTCAGTGACAGAAATTAGGGTTCAAAGGAAACCAGCCACAATGCTCAATAAATTATCCCAGTTCTCATTCCCTAGCCCTGCGGTCATTGCCAGCTTGCACTGACAAAGTCTCACTGACTAAAGGCTTGGGTCACCCATGGGTCTGCTGCCCTCCCTGCCCCAATATGAAGACCAAGACTTCAAACAAGACAGGCCTTGAGCTTCACTGTCAGAACTCCACATCCCCCAGAGATTCCTAGCTTTTCACAGCTCTATTTTCTCACTGACTTCCTTGGATCCATGGTCTATAATTTAAAGTGACTCATGTTTAAGAATATTTTACAACTCACAGTTAGTGAAAAACCTAACAGCAACCTCCTGCCTAAGGCAAGAGTACATATCCCCCCACACGTGTTTTCTCCTGAAAGCAATACTGCAAGAGAACCCTTCCACCTGACTCCACTTTGGTTATCAGCTGGACTCTGCCCATAAAGCAGGGATCACCTGTCCTAGAAGACTTCTGCTGAGTGCTTTATGTGCATTTGAGAGAAAACCTACAGGGTTTTTATGTCACCAGTCCATACGTGTGGTAGGAGTTAGCATCAGTAGGATGAAAGATAAAATCCAACAGTGGGATTCAGAGCTCCAGAAAGAGGAGAGAACGGAAACACTAGCCCAGAAACGTATATAAATGGCTGAACTCAGTGTCTTCTGAATGAAAATATCTGCATGACTCCTTCGTATTCATTTCAGACATTTCTGACTTTATTATTAGGAAAATTGATCTTACCATCCCGCTTGTGGACCCAATACATCTGTGCTTTTAGAAAATGTATTAAGGGAAACTCTGTTCGGGTATTAATTATTACACACAGACTCAATTATTCATGTGAAAGACTTCTTGAAATGTAAATACTGCATTTTTTGTTTCTGAAATGCTTCATGCTTCACTTTTTGCAGATGTATACTCCATTTCCACATTTCTGTGTGCACACATACACAAGTTTTAAATGTTTTTTACGTGCTGCATAATGTAAGGTCATCTACAGGACTTAAAGCATTCTGAGGAAAATAAGGAGAGAAAAAAAAAAAAGAAAAGAAATCCAGCATGCCACAACATTGTTAACAATTCCATTTCTATTCTGTTTTGTAAATCTTTTCCAGCTCATCTGATCCATCCATCTAGCAGCCAAGAACCTGTATGAGCTGGTTATAGTTGTTGCTTCCACTAATGTATTTATGTCATGTTGCTGTCTGTGGGTGTTACATAGGCAAATTAGCAAATTACTCTGAATGTACAGTTACATTTATTATAGTGGCGGCCAGCAGCACTGCTGTAGTTACAGGTCTGTCAGCTTTTCAATTAACAATTCTGTTTTTGATGAGTTTGCAGCTCAGTTTTTTTTTTTTTTCCTCTTTCTTTTCCTTTCATTCCATACCAGGCAGCAACTTGCTAAACCAATTTCTCTCCTTTGTCTCCACTAGCTCTCTCTACCCTCTGTCTAACACACTGAGGTAATTCTTTCTGCTTGCACATAAATTTAACAGTATTTTGTTTCAATTTTGTCCTTAGAAGACTTACAAACATGCTTCACACCAAGCACTCTTACAGTACCAACTTAACCTTAGAAGGAAATCTTTGAAACCTTGCTCTTGGCTGGGCACCGCTGTCATGAACTATATGTAGAAGATGTATAAGACCCTCAGCTCTCAGATCACAGTACTGATTATATACATTTCCTGCCTTTCTAGTATGACGAATATTTACCAGTACTCACAGTCCACATGCAGAAGTCAGCACTGAATACTACACATATGTGCATTAAAGGTACAATCCCCTTACCATTAACCTCAAAGGCGCCACTACCTTACTGTAGTAGAAACACAATCCAATGTGGTGTGTGAATGCAATCCTGAAAAATTTTTAATGTTCTGAGTGTCTTCTACGGCCTTAAGATCCACCAAATACTATCGATATCTGATATTTAACTGAAAACTACCTTAGAATAGCAACTTTCTTTCCTTCTCCTGACCTACAGCATAATACTTTTTCTCGTTATATTTTGTTATTTAAATAGTTTTGTATTTTTTTATTCTAGTACATCCTTCCAACGCAAACACATGGTTTTCCAACCCTAGGCACAGACTATGGCATACTCTATAGCTCTGGCTTGGACTATGGCTGGACCAAGACCTCTCCAAGAGTACACAGCACAGTAACCTGGAATTTTCATACATGCCCATATTTTGAGAACAACCACTTTTTCATCTATTATCTTTTGTGTCACCAGTTTTGAATTCAGATTCTTCCAGGCTGATCGCTTGATCCTGCACCTTGTAGTGGGTACTAATGGCAAGCTGGGCATAAATAACTTCAAGCACACTTTCTGTCCCTTGTTAAACAAGCTGAGCTAAGAATGTTGAATTCACAGTCATGAAAGCTTTCATGGCTTGGCAAGAATGATTCCTACCTAAGACAGCAGTAGCTACAAACTAGCCAATGCAGCCTTCCTCTTCCTTTTACAGATTCCACGAAAATAAGCCTTACTAAAGGCAATGGCTAGCATTTTGATTTGCTGTTTTCCTTTTTTTTTCCTTTCGTTTTTCCCTTTTATTTCAAAAACAGTAATACACTAAAAAGCAAGTTCCTACCACTCAGCCACATAGCCACCAGTGATACCATCAGAGTGGCTTTGAATGCATATAGGGCTGACCAAGAGCTCTGGGGTAATGGTTGGAGATGGGGCCCCGGGGGCATCTCCTCAATCCTTCCAGTGAGGGGGCTAGGAGCTCAGGTGGGAGTGGTGCATCCCATCATCAGTCTGAGTATAGCAGAAGCTGAAAGCAGAGCTCCCACTTTTATTGCCAAGGGACCCTTTCTGAAGAATAAGGGCTGCTGTGCGGGATGATCTGAGGTCCCCTCCATCCTGGGTGTCTGTAAGTCTGCATTGGCAAACGAATGAGAATTTTAAAGAGCCTGCAATGCTGTAAGAAATTAAATACTCATTCCATGTGATTCTAATGAAACAAATCTATAGTAAACAAGCAATTTAACAAGGACTAGAAAGTATATTCCATTAACTTCTGTATAAGTTTCTCGCATTATCCATTTAGCAGGTGAGAAGGACTAAATACTCGACTGATAGCCAATTAACATTTGATGCTAGCATATGGCTTTGCTGGTGGGCAGGTAGCAAACTTCATTTTAGTACAGGAACTCTATGCATACAAAGATATTAAAGAAAACTTATGGTTGTCACAGGAGTTCTGCACACATATCCAGGACAAAATTCATTCCCCTCTGAAATAAGTCAGCAAGCATGTAAGAAATAGATCTGCCCTTCAGGAGTGCCAAAAAACACATGCAAGAACATATGCTATGGGAGTCAAAGATGATTTAAAAAAAAAAAAAGTTATGAATTTGGGGAAAATATGTATTTTTTTCATGATTTCTTATTTTGATTAGTCAAATCAAGACAAGTGATTTTGCCAAAGACATGGGATTACCGAGTTCTTCACACCTGAAAAGCTTCTGCTAAAATAGCTGCATAGCCTGGAGAGAAAATACAGCTAGACTGGTTGGAGAATTTCGCCTAAATAGTTTTCTGTATTAAAATCATTAAAATACCACTTGGATGAAATGAGATATATTTGGAAATTCATTTTATGGTTCTGACATTACCAAGGAAACAAAATGAAACAAAATGTCATTTAAAAATATTTTGGGGTGAATAAAAATTACACTTCTAAGCAAAACTTCACTTTTTTTTTTTTTTTCTTCAAAATAATTTTTCCCTCTCCTGGAATGCCTAACTTGTGAGAAATAAAAGAGTATTTTTCTCCATAATCAATCTTTTCATCCTATTTGGATTTGGAATCAACAGAAATGCTTAGACATCAAAATTCTGTCAGAAACACATTGGCTCCAATTCAGTCCTGGGTTTCAGGGCTTTCTCTTTTAGGACACATCCAGTATTTGCTTTCTGCCAATTTGGAATGGAGCTCCAAGCACAAGCAATGACCCACTCTTTCAGCCACTATCTAAACATGGGTTAACAGATTATTTTTCTTTCCTTTCCCTTCTCTGCTACATGATTCTTTATCTTTTTTTCTTCATTTTTCCTTCTTTTTTTTTTTTTTTTTTCACAATTCTCTTTTGTATGCAGAAAAATGCCAGAGTCGCATTTTCATGCACTTGATTTAGTAGCTTCAGAAAAGGGTATATTTTTCTTTCTTTTACAAATACAAAACCATTGCACCTTACAATTCTGTACCTTTGTTTCTCAGCATCCCTCTGAAAATGCCCACCAGATTTAAAAGTCATTTACTACAATAGGCAGAGGAGTGGAGGCCTCAAAAATAATTACATTCCTTTGAGTTTCCTGGAAGTAAGTGCCTAATAAGACTCATGTACAATCTGGAAGAGAGGCTTACGAAGGATGACTACTTTTATGAGATGCCCTAAGATCCCACAGAAAATCTTCAAGACAAAATCTAAGAAGCCAGGCAGCAGTGGTTCTACTCCCAGAGCAACTCATCACACAAAAAAATCTGTCCCAAATCTCCTGAATAAACATATGTATGTTGCTCCAAAAGCAATGCTTCCTATTTACTTCCATGGAAACTACATCAAATAGAAAGAGCACAATAACACTACTTGATAGAGGAAAATCTCAACTCCAAAGCACTATTTTTCAGCAGTGGATACCACCATTAACTCCACTTTTTCACCAGCGATGAAAAAGAGCTGGCATGCCATGCTCGCAAAGATCTGCATGGTCTTCTGGAACATGGCTTCACTTCCACATCGCTGTTGCCACTGCTGAAATGCACTACCCACTGCCTCACTGTGCTCACAGCCACTGCTTCGTCTCCAGATACATTCAGGAAGTGTTGATGAATATCAATGGGCACCATTTTTCTGCACAGAGAAATTCAGTGATGCCCCTTTGTTTCATGTGCACTTCCATGTCAGACTTCATTCTGTGAGACTGTCTTTCCGCTCCCATTTGTCGCACAACAACAAAATGCAATGAAATATAGGTAGAAAGCTTCAACTTCTACTGCCATACCACTGATATCTGCCTCTGACATTGTGGGCCAACTTAATAAAATAGCAAGCATTACTTTTGGAGCAGCCCTAATTTATTATCCTTTGAGATTTTTTTTAACTACTGAAAAGCCTGGGATATCATACTTAACTTACATGTAGCAAAAGGTGTCTTCAACTTGGCAGCTTCTTAACTAGATATGTGGGGATTTTGTCAGTTGTGGCAAGCCCTCCTCAGAAAGTTTCTTAGCCTTTGTTTGCTAACTACAAGAATCTGATAATAGCTCTGGTAATACAATGTGAATGAGAATGTACGTATATATTTGTTTAGCTAGTAACATCTTTGTTTATTTCTTTCATTACTGCAGATTACTAATTAAGAAAATCAACTGAACATCTAATTTTTTGTGTTTTTATGCACCAGTTACAAAATCATTACAGCAATTCTTAACTTGTAAACTACAGCAGGTCCTTTTTATGGTGAACATAATTTCTACCAAATAATTTGAAATGCTGGGGGACTGTCACTTGAACTACAAACTGCGTAATGCAAAGCACGGAACAATGTGCCTTTGCCATTTCCCCGCATCTGAGTTCGTTGGAAGTAGAATTTTGTGTACTTAGAGGTTCATTCCATTCTATCAGCAAACCTTCCTCTTCTTATATTAGATAAACAATGCAAATACGTCAAAAGCAAACGCAGGATGTTTATACTCCAGGCTCCTCTTGCACTAAGAGGTTAGGCATCTTTACCAATGTGACTTCCTTTGTTGCTTACAATTGTTACCAATTCGCAACTTCACGAGATAAAAAGCAAACTTGAAGAGCAGATGTGCTTTGCTTCTCTCCCAGTATTGTACCAAGCAGAATTTTTAGTATTCATTAAAAGCAGTGACAATCATGTAAGTGCCCACTTAAATGCTTTCTCCCTCTCATTTCAACCTTTTAGAACACAGCAGTGAGTGATATAGTAAAAAGACTGCATAACTGTCTCAGATTGCTTTTTTAGCATCTCTTTGACAGTTCTGTGTTTAAACACTGGGGCTGATGTCTGGGAAATTCACATTAACATACTTATTGTATGGTGTGTAATCTGGAATAACATTGTAAATGAACACTCCTTCCTAAGTCATCTGTAACCTGCTAGATCAAGACATTCTTGCATTGTAAAAGCCAGTAATTATATCAAGCATTTGAACAACAAACACATACAATAATGCTCACATTTGCAAACCAGGATTTCTTTAAATAGTAGATAAAGGCAATAGAACTAAAAAATTATTTAAAAAAAAAATCAAAATTGGATAATTCTCCAATTTATATTCTTTGATAAATTGTGTTTTATACACACGCACATAATAATAATTGGCCCAAATTACTTCTAAAGGAAACGTGGCTTTGTTTTAGCCTAGTAATTATGTGGAACCAAACCCATGCATGCTGTAAACCAGGCGATGAGAGCAGCTGTAGTGGAGTCAGGTCAAAACATTGTCGCTCTGTACCTTCTGTCCACTAGTGGTCAGTAACAGATGCAGAGAAAATTGCCCAACTGCAAGGTTTGCCCAAGCTGAATCTTTCCTTGATATGCTCCCTTACTTTATGGTGATTGATGGACCCCTATTCACACCTATACAAATCATGGCATTCATTTTCATAAATTGGTTTTTTTTTTGGTTTTTTTTCTATCTCCTGGAAAAATTTTAGTTTAAACAATATACCTTTCTGAGGTTTTAAGCCTTTCAGAATATTGTAGTTTTGGTATACTAAATGTATCTGGAGACAACAAATGCAAAGGAGATAGAGAACTACGTTGAAAAATAACAATAAAAATACTTCAAACTTCCTGCATAGATGTCTCTGCGCACTGATACAGATTCCTGCTCAGATCTTCAGATCCCATAGAGGTGCTTTTGCTATTTCCCAGCTGTCACCTTCTGCAAGGGAAGACTACGTGGAGCTGCGTGTTGCGTCACTGGATGAGGTGCACAGCACTAATAACAACATTTAATGTTTGTGCACAGTGCCTTGCAATAGGTGTTCCGAGTGCTGAACTGAGAATAATTAATCCTCCAACACATTCATGTAGTAGGTGCATCAAGCATCATTCTCACAATTTTACATGGGGGAACGATGAAGAGGCTGTCAAACCTAAAAGAGGACTAAGTCGAATTTGGTTGCCCGCATTCCACAGGCTCCTTCAAATATCTCAGTCAGGGGCAATCAGGGTTTGAAGAAATATATTCCAGATTTTTCACTTCCCTGGTTGCTCTATGTACTTCTGGGTCTCGCGGCCCTCCTGAAGGGATGCTTGTCTGCTAGTCCAGAATAACATTGAGTAATTTTACCCACTTACTTAAACTGGGAGTCAGACATCTCACTGTTTACGAAATTCATAGGACATTTTTACATGAGCAATCCGCAGGGCTCAGAATCTTGAAGGTTGACTACTTTCCACTCCATCAGTGGAAAGCAGCACACTCAATCTAAGAACAAAGAGCAAAATAAACCCCAAAGCATTTGTGTGTTTGGAAAGAGGGAATGCAGGAAAACTCCTTCAGCATCTACCATTCCTAGGGTTCCTACAGCTTCTCATCACTACATGAGGAGCAGATCTGGAAAACAGCTGCTCTGGCACTTCTTCCCTATAAAGGAGCGTAGCTTAAATATTCCTTGAGACTCCTAGTTCCCAGTCTAACGTTCAGAAGTCTTCAGGATATATGAAACCCCCAGAACTGGAGAAATCCTGGAAGGGAGTGTTGCAGTACACTTTTCTGTGCCACACTGTCTGAAGCTTAGATGTACAACGCATCTGAGACACATTTAAGAAATGAATTTTTTTTAGTATGCCCAGTCTTTTAAAAATGACATCTGTTCTAAATCCCTACACAGCTCAATGTTTTTCACTGCATTTCCAAAGCCATTCTTTTGTAAATAGATAATTTGTGCTTAAATACTTCTTTCAAGAGGTTTCTACATTAACATAAAAATAGTGTAATTACCGATGGTCAAAATGGCATGACTACAATTTATAAATTCTAATTTCTTTTCCTGCTCTGAAGCTGATTTTCTTTCTTCAACACAATTTTAATCTGTTTAAAATGTGAGTATTATTGAACTTAAAAATACAAAATACCTGTTAAGAGAGGAACATAAATAATTGCCACCATTTCACAAGATTTAACATGAGCAAAAGTAAAACTAAGCCTCATGTTTTAAGCTTTTTTGAAGATCTTTTACTAAGAATTTAAAAAGAGGGATGATGTTTATTGACCAAAATTAGCTGACTTTGTTCTTTGGTGTAATATCAGAAACAAGTAATTCCACTGCTGCTAGTTACTAAATCTGGGCAGACATTTTCACTCTACAACCTTTTTTTTTCGGTCTAAAAGAAAAATGATGTCTTTTGAGCTGAGTCTGCCCAGGTCCGTTTCTGAAGTGCATGTCAAATAATTTAATTAATTTTTGTGGGTCTGTGTGTATGATACACAAGTAAGATTAATATTGTCAGGAAAATAGTCTGAAGAGCTAATTACTGTTTTCCACTACAAAACATGTAAAGCCACCTTCTCTCTTTTTTTTTATTTCAAGTTTAGCTTACATTTGAATTTCAATGAGTGTTTTTGACATTGGAAAATCCCAAGCAAACACACTGAAACAATGAGCACTATAAAATGCGCTGGTTTAAGTAAGCTTTTCAATCCACATACAAAAAACAGTTCTCAAAGAGAATATGAAAGTATGCTTGCAGCGTGTACTGCAGATTGGCTATTCAGTTACATTTCCAGGAAAGTTACTCACAAGCTGAAAGTGACAGCGGGTCCTGGAGCATACAAAATTTGGAAATGATATTACAGACTCTAGCAAAATGAATTGCAAGAACAACTGAACCAAGCAAGCAATTTCCAGTGCCAACAATATGGGACGCACAAAATAGAGATGGTTTTAGACTCATTATCTGATGAGTGCAGGAAAGCTTGTCTTTGTGTTCGTCCCACAGCACATTTGATTTATATGCAGGTTGAGATTAAGTAACAAAAATAATGAAATATCTGACTACACGGATAGCTGCAGTGCATACGAAGCATGACACACCTTACAATATAATCCACCTTATCTAGCCATGATTACATACTAATCTGTATTTATTACAATTCCCCTGAATAATTTTCAGCTGTTTAAAGTGATGCCACTAAAATCCCCTGCACATACTGGAAAACCAGTGTATGTCCAAAGCTGTCACACGATCCGTCCTTAAAATGTCACTACAAAGTTTTGTTGCCTTCATGGCCTTCCAACTGCACCTACTGTAATACATGCTTTGCTCTTCCTTTTTTTTTCTGATTCACAATACCTGCATTTGCAAATTTGGAAGAAAAATACAGTCAGAAAAGAAACTCAGCAGCAAAAGGGAAAAGAGAATCATAAAAATAGGAGAAAGGTCAGTTCAGCAAAAAAGAAGGGAGGGAAATGACCTCATTAGCACCACTCTATAAACTTGACTATTCATAGCCTTTCCCCTTCTTTTTCTAAGCTACCCTGAATAAGAGTTCAAAATGGAAATCTGACTTACAAAAGTACATCACCGTACTGCACGACTGGGCAATAACAGGAAAGATGAAACAGAACAGAAATTCATGCAGAATAATGTAACTGCTGGAAAAAGTATCCCAACTATTCGTAAGTGATGGATTCTGAACTGGATGTTGCTGCTCAGGAAATAGTTTATAGAGTAGGCAATTTTATGAAATCTCATTGTTCAGTCATCAACAAAAATAAAAACAATAATCCACAATATTAGAAAGAAAAGGAGAACAAAATAGGAAATTTCGTTATGCTGGGGTATAAATCTGTGATGTGTTCAGAGCACGTGCAATTCCAGTCTCTCCACCTTTTAAAATAATAAAGAACAAGCAGAGGTACAAAGAAAGACAAAGATGATCAAAGGCATCTAAGGACTTCTAAACAGCTTTCAGCCTGAAAAATATTGAAAGGGTAAATATGGGAAGAGCCTATAAATTCTGGAGCAGAATGAAGAGTGGAATTGTTCACTTGCCTCATTTAGTATTAGGAAATACCAAATGAAACTAGTCAATGGTAAGTTCAAAATATGCAAAGTTCTTCACACAGTCACATACTATATATGTCTATTAAATACACTATATGTGTATTTAATGGTGTGGTCCAGGAAGTCCTTGGACTGCCCATCAGAGAAAGCTGGGAAAATATGCATGCCCAGCTATCACCAGCCTTTTTTCTCTCCCTCGGAGCTCAGCATCAACCTATTACCGGTAAAACCTCAAATCCCTTCCTGAGAAAAATGGAGGAGTCTTCAGAAAACAAAACCAGGGAAAGTAAACAACTGATCACCAAAAAGAACTGAAATGAAATGCAGAAAAGGGCTACAGGAGTGAGAGGATTGAAAGTTTAAAGTAGGAGACTGAGGGGCAGACAAAGGCAGTGATGGGCTGCAGAGATATATCATCTGGCCTTCCTGTGTACCCACATACAGTTAGCCTAAAAAAGAAAGAACATATTTTAGGGTATGACTCAGCAGCCCAACGTGCCTCTATCAGCATAACACTTGAGCATGTGCTTGATAGAAGCATAAGCTCCACGGAAGTTAATGATGTTAATGTAAAATATATTTTGCATCAAAAAGGCACAGAAATTTTATGTAGAGAAGAAAGATAAAATCTGAACTTGCTTAAGGGCCTCCTGATAAGATGAAACAGGCTGACAGACCAGAGTGGCAGAGACCCAAGGGGGTGTGACAGAACTGAATGCCATAAGGGAGGAATAAACGCTCACATAACAGCAGAAGTAGGGTGTGTACCTACTGCCTGGAGGAAGCAGAGGGAAGGCATAACAAACAAATATTCTACTCTTTATTTTGAGGCATTAATAAATAGGTTATGATCTACTGATCGCAGAAGACACGTTACTGAAACAAAACAAAATAACCAAGTGGGAAAGCCAGTCCTCTGGTATGGGAAGAAGCAACAGACAAGGAAATTTGGTGGTGACAGTTAAGAATGAGGCTGTAAGCAAAAGTCCTGGTCAGTGCATCAATTGTTTTCTCCAGACACCAGTGAAATGTTCAGACAAGGAAGAAGGATAAGGCTGGGCAGGCTGTGGGCATTATAGTTGCAAAACCATGTAGAAAAATCTAAACTGTCACAGACTAGCATCTTTCCCAACAACACGGGCTACCAGTAAAAAGTCTGGAAAAATCTTCCTCTCAAAGAGAAGGCTCTTAACCATTTTATCATTTACTACAGATTTTGTAAACATTCAGTGCATTATTAATTCATAAGTTGTTCATTTAAAACAAAATAACCTTTCAAAATAAAAGCTAATGCTTTCATTTTGAAATCAGATTGAGCATAATTATTAAAATTTACACCTTTTAACTGAAACAAAGCCTTTAATGCTAGTCAAATGAAACCTGCATACCAACTCCAAGCTATTATTCTACTGGATATTTTAGAATTAATTCAAAAAAAGTATTTTTTTTTTCTGCAAATTGTCAATAAGCCTATATATATATAGGCATATATAGGCTTATATATTTATATGTATGGTTTTTTACTTGTTAAATATGCATGTCCCTGTCATGGTTTTGTGGTTTCTCGTTTTCAGTATTCTACATCATAACATCATGTAGTGCACTGGGAGTTAAAGTGTTAATGCTCCAATTCCAGGTACCAGTCCCTGTATGTTGCAGAAGTCATGGGATCTGGCCCATCCTGGCTGGGTGGTCTCTTACTGCCTTGCAGTGGGTGCTTTCCAACCATACCAAGCTTTTCAGGTTCGACTTGGTCTCAGGAACTCTCCTATTTTATTTGTTTTACTCAATTTCAATTTGATTGTATTAAATTGTGTTATCTTGCATTCCGATATCATAGTAAAATATGCTTTCCTCCATAGATCGTTGCCACTGTTTTTTTTGTTCCTCGAGCCCAGCTCCCATCTCCCTATCCTTTTCCCTTTTCCTTCCCATCTTGTAGAGGCGGAGGGGGGCCCAAGGGCCTACTGCCTCCCTGTCACGGGCATAGATTGATCTACTTAACTCCGTGACAGTCCCAGAGAGGCTCTGTCAACAGTACACCTCAAAATGCAAAGATCACCTTTTCCCAAACCATACACTACCATGAAATCAGACTTTGGAAAAGTCAGATAATTAGGCCTTCTTTTGGAACAAAAATGATGAAGGGACCATCACAGAAATGCCTTGGGAAATTTCCCAACCAAACTGAGAGGATTTTAGCTTAAGGACTTCTTCAGAACACTGTACAGCTATGACCAGCAGAGAGGCAGATGGAGAACTAAGGACACAAAAACTGTGCAGCAAGCAATGTGTGTAGCCCTGTCTTTGCTCACTAGTGATGTCCCAAGGCATTTTTTTTCCATACTAGCAGACAAATAAAATAAGTATTATTTAGAATAGTTAACCATATGGTAGGCATCATCTCATATGCTGTTTTCAGTGCATTGTTACACTATACGATAGAGATCTACAAAATAAGATTCAAATTTGCTTTTGGTTGCACAACAGACCATTTGGGGACAGAGAAGAGCAGAGGGCACCATAGCAGAGTATGAGACTTCCACAGGCTGCTCCTAACTGAGTGACCACAGAACAATGCAATTTCTTCATGCTGGGCATGTCATGCGGTTTCCAAGCTGAAATAAATGTTTATCGGCCTTAATTGATGATTTTTTTGCTGGTAAATATTTGTTGAAATTGTGTAGCCCTGACTTTTTTCTATCCGTTTTCAGCCTATGTGTGTTTGTCAGCTTTGTGCATTCTTAGTGAGGAACGCATGCAGGAAAAAAAAAAAAAAAAAAAAGGACAGTGCACAAAAGATAAACTAGAGGAAAGATAATCACTCTAAAAACCAAAACCCATTAAACTCTGTCTTTCCACTTCCCAAGTCCTCTGACCCTTTTTTTGGATAATGAAGTATCAGAAGCAAGAATTTGTTTTTATTCTAAATTAAGGTATCTACGCTGCAGCCTGAACAATACCGATTGGGTTTTTTGTCTGGATACAGTGAAATGCTTTCCAGTTTTCACTGACATTTTTTTTTTAGAATATACAGAACACTGCAGAAGCGCATGTAAATCACCACTCTCTTGCCCAGTGGAACAGAATTTCAGTTACAATGCCAACAGTTGCCTACAGAAGGCATCTACATCTGGTCTGCTACATCCAAGACAGCAACCACGGGCACACGTTTTGCTTTATTTGGAATTCATTGCTGTGGTGCAGCTGAGCCCCAGATAAAAAAACTATAAGCCTCCAGGGTTAAACAGACAAATGTTTTCAGTCACAACAACTTTTTTTTTTTTTTTTGCAGGGAAGCAAAGCCATAACAATGTATGTAGGAGGTTTTATGTAAATCATTAAAGGCCTACTGACTGAAATTGTTGCTAACACCACGAAGTTGCTTAATGTACACTTGAGAGTGTGAAGGCAGAACAGATGAATAGTCTCACAAATCTTATTTGCTCCGTTGGAAAAATGCAAAAAAAAAAAAGCAAAAAAAAAAACCAAAAAACTTGTAAAAAAAAAAAAAGAAAAAGAAATATCTGATTCTTGCTCATTGCCATTCAAATTTAAGACAAATTAATATTCATCATTCCTGACTGCGTGGTGGTTTTTACTGGGAGGCAGAAGGGGCAGATACATTCAGTAAACAAATTTACTTTCAAATCCACACAGATTTCAATACCTACCTAGCCACTCGTTGAATTTTTTTACTTCACTAGGAAGTCCCAGCTCAGTGAAATCACCAGCATGTATTAACACATCTCCATATGGCATTTGGATGGGATCAGTTCTCGAGTGAGTATCAGAAATGCAGACAAATCGAGTATACCCTGGAGGTTTGGGAGCATCATGGGGCACCGGATCAACCCTGCAGGAAATGCATCACAACAAGGTTATAAAGTACTTATGAACTTCCAGCGTCTACTTTGTAATTCTAATACTAATTTTTACCTTCACAAAAGATTACACAGTCTTATAGATCTGTCTGATGGAAGGGATTTATTAAAACAAATCTAACGCTAATGGGAGGGGTAAAAATTCTTGATGTTCGCATCACAACATTCTCAGTATTTGTTGGATTAATTTAAAGAGATTAAGCAAGAGAGACTGAACTGTGGCAGCAACTCTAAAACAAATACTTACAAATAAATCAAAGGCATCGAGAGATTCAAAGGAACGGTGCTATTCTGTTTCACTGTTTAAATATGATTACATGGTACATGGGAAAAAGATTTATTTCAGATACATAAATACATTTTAAATGCGGTTTTTTAATTATAACTTTTTTTTTCTGCAAGTTACATAATTCCAGCAAATTTAATTAACACATTTTGGAGATATGTTTCAGTCTGTTAATGCAAAGAAAGATAAGAATCCTCCCGACAACAGCTGTAAATGCATGTTCAAGTCTGACTATTGTCAGGATAAATGTGGTAACTTTCTGGGCTTAATTATACTAAAAGAAATCAGATGCTGTGAGGGGTGAGGATGCATTGTTCAGAAACCAATGTCAGTATTTGGAACTGAGAAAAAGAAACAATCTGACCAAGTTTGGTGAGAGTTACAACTTATGAACAGAAGAGGAAAGCAGAGAACACCTCTCTGCTACCGGAGGCATACTTATTTCCAGCTCATTCAGTCTTTTTACCCTCAAGCTATAGTTTGTTACAATATACAAAAGCACATGTATCGTACACAGCTATACCATATCTGCTATTCCAGTTTGGGAATTCTGGTGGAATAAAATCAAAAAGTCAGAGATGCAAGAGTTATATTTACGTCACCAGGAACCAGAAAGGCATACAGAAATATTCTGAATTATTTTACTTTTAAAACAGTTATCCTGAAAGGAAAATCAAAATTAGTTTTGTTCACTATTGCCATATATAATATATTCCTTGATGGTTGTGCTTCAATTCAGGATCTTACTGTGATATAAATAAACACAGAAAAAAGTTAGAGATCTTTGTTACTAATGATACTGCCCCTGGGTTTACTGGGTAAATTTCCCAAAGACATATTATTACTTGAGAGACATAAGATAATCATTTCAAATCTTTTCCCTAAGTGAAAGAAGAATTCTATTAAATTTATGGATGGATAAACTGAGGTATTTTTGACAACTTCACATGATAAATGGATAAAATCTAAGACTTCATATATATCAAATATATGTAAAATATTCTATTTTTTGTAATTAAAAAATCCAGTTTGAATAAATTACATTGCATTCATCTTTCTTACATGTTTTAGGAAGAAGTGGAGTGGCTTTGTTTTGTTTTGAATCCAGCACAATAAGCATCAGCTACTTGTGAGGTGGTTTTGTTACTTTTTTTTTTTTACAGGAATACTGGAGAAACCATTATGAGTACCTTTCAACTCTCCAAACTTCCTGTTTCTGAGCAGAAAATAATGAAATGTGAGTAAGGAGAAAAGCCAGCCACAATCAGATCTACCCAATGAGCCCCTAGCATTATGCGCATGTCAGTGGTACATCTAAGCAACGCATAATAGAAACTGGAAAACTCAGCCAAAAAAGTGAAACATTTGGACCCCGAGACACAGAAGCTGCAAACATGATGTGCATGGCTGAGGGAGTATGTAGGCTGCGTGAGGGCCACAGAAAAGAGTTAGATGGGTGTTAAGGAGTATGAGAGGTCACAACCTCAAACAGTGCAGTTAGATGACTGCAACTAGGTATTAAAAATGCCTCTGTTTTCCCAGGGATGAGAGCTGCCACAGAGGGAGCTCTATGGACTGTGAGGGGAGGTACCAAAAGATGGAGAATGGTGGGTTTTGGACTACTGAGTGAGGGCTGTCTTAAGGTGCAATCTGCATGAAGGGTACTGCATTTAGTTCACAGAGTTCCTCCTCAGGGGTAGCGTGTATTTCCCTGCATTAAAACCGAATGGAAAAACAAGGGACTTATCACAGCAAACCAAGTGTGCAATTACATTTGCTGTTTCTTATAGTTTGGATAGGGAGGGGGGAGGTGTGACAGCATTTTCCTGGTTGCTGAGGTACACTTAACTTTCAGAGCCCGTGCAGTGGGTCAGATAATGTTCATGCAGAAAAGATACCAATACTAAAAAAAAAAAACCCACAAATAAATGAGATGCACATTTTCATGTTGAAGTGATATGCACACACTGAGTCCACATATAGGTAAAAACGTGTCAAATTTCACAAATGCATCTAAGTTGTATTAGAAATGATTTCTGAAGGCTGGATCCCAATATTTTTGGGTAACACATTGCCACAGCAGCTGTCACACCAACACCCAATGCACTGCTTGCAGCACAAGCAGAGGAAGAAAGATCTAATTATTTTTGCCAAAATGCTATTTTTCTATAAAACAACGTGTAAACTTGCAAAGAAACTGAAAAGCAAAGTTAAAACCTCATAGAAAAAAAAAACAACAGAGAACAATAAGAGTGAGTTTTTAGACCAGACTTTAGAGGAGGTTCCCAAAAAACAGAATAAGGGAACTCCTTAGGAGTGACTGATGAACTTGGGAACACTGTCAGAATTTGCCACCCCTCTTGTCAGTGGCAGTCCAGTCACCTCACAAACATGGGAATGACGGACTAAGATGGGGTTAGGAAAGTGCTGTCAGTATGCCAAAAAGTTAAGTAGAACTGCACCAAGGACCAAAGAAGAGCTCCAGAACTGGATTCAGTAGATGAGTACCAGAAATAACTGCAGTATGAGTATTTTACCACAAGTTCAAATGTTAATGGATCTATCTGGAGAGTGTTTACGATTGGCTGCAACCTAGATATTTTGACCTTTGTATATATATTTTGCATATACCTGCCCCTTCTTTGTCACTGTTCTATTCACTAATTGGAAGCAAAAGCAATGCTGCTGGTAGTCAAAAACATTCTTTACGATTTCTGTACCAAGAAAAGAGCAGGTGAGATTGTGGTATACATTTTAATTTATTTAACCTATGTGCACAGGCTTCTTCAAGGGCGTTAATCATTTGTAAGAGAGTGCTAAATTCTTCTAAGGAACAATTTTCTAAGAATAGCTTATTCTCAACTATTTGCTTAGGTGCTGAACTTGTATCATGCAGTTGATTTTCTCAGCTCTCTGGTACTATGATTTGTTCATCATTTGTTAGAAATTCAAGCTGTGAATTGTTGAGTACCAAGTGGATACTTGTTTAGTCTGGAGAAGAGGAGGCTCAGGGGAGACCTTTTTGCTTCCAACAAAAGTAACAACATGAAAACAGTAACAACATGAAAGGAGATTGTGGCGACATGAGGGTCAGACTCTTCTCCTGCGTAACTCATGATAGGACAAGAGGTCTCAAGTTGTACCATGGGAAGTTCAGGTTGGATTTTAGGAAAAACTTTTTCTCTGAAAGGATGGTCAGATGCTTTAATGGGCTGCCCAGGGAGGTGGTGAGTCACCATCCTTGGAGGTGTTCAAGAATTATTTAGATGTGGTTCTGAGGGATGTGGCTTAGCGAGAAATACTGGTGGTAGGTGGACAGTTGGACTGGATGATCTTGGAGGTCTTTTCCAATCTTGGTGATTCTGTGATTCTAATAAATAACCCATTTTCAGCACAACAAAACACAGCTTTTAAATCTGGCGAACAAGTTCACAAGTGCCCAGGAACTGCCTGAATGTACATGAAGAATGGCTAAGCTTCAACAAAAAAAGCAACCTGCATTTAGTATTTTCATTTATAAAAGTACTTCTGAACCCACACTTGTTTGTTTGTGCTTTTACTAACATTTGCCAACTCTATAAACAAAAGATGTTTCCCACTGCTGACACTCAACTCATTCTACTGTTTGCATTTCAATAGTACCTAAAAACCCCAACACAGATTACAAGCTAACACACTGCCCCCAAAAAGCAAGTGTTTGCTCATCACCCTGCTCTATGTCAGTCTCCAGATTATTTTTTTTTTACACAGTATCTATTTATGCCAAAAAATATACATAAGCATTCACTAAACAGACACACAGCATTCAACCACTCATAACTGCTGACATTTTCAACTGCAGAAATCGTGGTCTATGTCTGGAAATTATAAATTCATATTAAATACCAAAAATGTGAATGAGGGGATAATTTATTCAGACTTAAAAACAATAAAAGAAAAAAACTTTCCTTAAAAAAAAAAAAAGTGAACACCAGTCTTCTCATCTACAGATAAGGCTGCTTTTTCCTTTAATAAACACAATAAAATGGTGCAGACATTTTTATTCCCTATAAAAATATTTTACAGTAGAATTTTATACTTAATTTATTTGTAATAGCTTTACTGTTTTGCTCTTCCTTCTGGCTTTAAATTTTATGGCAGGTTTCATTTCGTAATTATAATTCTCCACTTTACATTACAAGTAAATCATTTAGAGCAGTTAATTTTACTGATGCTGTCATTATATAAGAAGTCAGAAACAAACACATTATTTTAATTACTCTTTAAGCACTTGGCATCTTCAGCACATTGGTATGAAAGTAAGTTGTCGGATGGATGCCCACACCATTTTACTTATTGATGTCATTTTTTCCTTCTATGTGTCTGCAATATAACTAACCAAACAATATCTGTTGTACAGATACGAGCTTGGTATTTCAACAGCTATTTCCATCAATAGGCAAGCGCACAATGCAAACAAACAACTATTAAGATTGCAGAAAGTATCAGCCTTGTAGAATTTCTTGTTTTATTACCATGGCTTGATGTTTATTTATTTTTTTAATATTATTATGTATTAAAGTTATGCTGGTGGAGTGATCTTTCTATCAAAGTACTTATACTTCCCAAACAGACTGACTTTGTATCATTATAGTAATTATTAGAAAGGCAGCAAAACAGTTTTCTTTGCATACTTTTTGACTGGTCCATCAAATACCACATTGACAAGGCAATAACAATTCAGAAGGCTGTGCTAAAGCAATAACAAAACTATAATACTTACATTTGCACATGTGGGGGCTGAAAACGTCCCTGGTTAATGTTGTAGAACGTGAAAGCCTGTGTGGGGTTGGAGCTGTACTCATCCACTTCAATTATGAGTCTACTGTGCTGATGCCTTCTAGCTGCCATAATGTGTGACTGGGCGAAAGCCATGCTTGCACTGGGTAGCTCTGCTTTCTCAGGCGATCATATCTGCTATCTTCCTACATCGACGGGAGAAGACCATGACATCTTATCTAATCAGCACACCTCTCTTTGGAAAACCTAAAAGTAGATGGAAGAGAAGGAGCATAACTGCTTGACAGTTAATCTGTTTTCAGATTTGCTTTATTATGAGATGAAAATCAAGGAGGGAGTAAGGAGGAAGAGGCAGAGCTCAAAGAATTCATTACAAACCCTTCCAATTCAGCAATCTGATGAACATACTTCAGTTGAGGGCGGAAAGTGGGTGGGGGAAGTAAGCTTGCAACAGAATACAGGAGACAACTTGCTCAAATATTTCAGACATTTAATACAGATCTAAAACAGAATGGTGCGTCAAATATTAATGTCTCATCAACACATCTACTTTTTTTTTTTCCTGATTGAACTGTTGAATGCTTGTAACCCATCTTCCTCCAAGAAAACCCCAAACCTAAAACTGAATACACATCCATGAGTGACTACAATGAGATCTAATTAAAAAGAATGAGATCTACCAATTCTTAAGAAAGTCTATGCCATTTAATAATGGGATGCAACACAAATGGTTGTTCTTCAAATCCGAAGGAATAAAACAAACTCAACCTTCCACACACATGATCCTGGCTCTGCAGACCCTGGAGGACCTCCTGATATATATACGACAACCTCCCCATTTCAAACACATTCTCTTCTTAGCACTAGCCCCATTGAATCTGGATTCAATGGGGGGAAAAAAAAAAAAAAAAAAAAAAGTTATTTGAAGGGTAAAACAAAAGTTAATTTTTTTAAACAATAAAAAATAAATTCTCTTCTTAGCACTAGCCCCATTGAATCTGGATTCAATGGGGGTAAAAAAAAAAAAAAAAAAAAAAGTGATTTGAAGGCTAACACACAGGTAAATGTTATTAAATATCAAAAAGTAAAATCCATAGAGGTTTTATGTTTGGGAATAAATGTTCTCTGAAGGTTACATATGTCTATAACAACAGCACTGAAAATGGGGCAGAGGAACTGCAAAGTGAAACCAAATGGAATGTAAAGAGTATCCCCTAGAAACAGCAGAAAGCAATTAAATTGTGAATTTTACTTTTATTTCTCAGTTTTAATAAAAAATGGATTATAAGGAATACAGGTGGGTATTTTGCCGCATAATGTTGTGTCTTTTTTAAAAGTTGTCTGCCTTAAATATTTACTTTCATGCAAGCAAGGGCTTTTTTCCTCTAGCAAATATAAGTAATCTGCTTCAGAAGCTGTATTTCAAGAAAAGCTATGGTAGAATGCAGCCGTCCGTCTGATATGAGCAGTTTCTGAAAAGCAGAACTACAGGTTTTTTATGTGACCTTGCTGATATGAATTACTTCCATTCTGATGGGACCATTGCCAAGTGATGGATGAGGAAGGCCTTCATAGTCACTCAAAGTTTTAAAGCTATTTATAGGTACTTAGGTCTAATTCAGTTCTAGTGGGAAGTATCCAAAGTACCGAAGTACCTTCACCGAAGTATCTTCAAAAACCCGGGCTTCAGTCCTTCTATCTATTGGACATGTTAAGTGCTCCAAGAAGTGGTGGTGTATTTTTGTTTTGGGAAACTTTGTTCTTAGAAAACTGGAATGAGAGATTCAGCTCGTTTTTGTTACTTGCTGAATGGCTACAAAATGATGACAACTTGCTGCCGCTAACAACCCGCAGGAAAACTGTCAGAGAATAAAAAAGCAGCTGCCCCTCCTCCACCTCTCCCCCCCCCCCCCAGAAGTGAGTGGGGTAAAGAAATGATAGAATAACAGCAAAGAAAAATTTGGATTTAAACACTCTCAGATGCTCTGTGCAGGCTAGACGAACAAGCAGCAGCACAATGGAATGTGCCAGAGCAGGGGGAGGGAAGGGAGGCACGATTCTTGTAAGAATAATCAAGTACAAATTGCAGCGCTTAGGAAATAAGAAATTATGATGGCAGATGTGAAGAATCCTCCCTGAGGAGCTTCCTGTAACAAATGAAGCATTTGTAAAGAAGTTTGAATGGGCACGGTCAGGCATTTTATAGGGGGTAAACTGCTCCTAGTGAACCTACTTGTGTTTGAGAGAAAACATTAGGACTGGAGACTTCTAGAAATATTCTCCAGTATGATTAATAATATATGAGCCCACAGCTCCATGTGAGGATTTCAGATTACCTTAAAAACACCCTGTGTTTTACAATTCAAGGCTCACGCCCACCTTAGACATAGCTGAACTGAAGCTGTAAAGGCATTAAGGCACTGCCCGATGGGACCTAGAATCTCCCATTGGCCTTAGGAAACAGTCAGTGCCCAAAGCAGCTGAGACATGTTTTTGTTACCCTTCTGTTTAGTCCTGTCTTCTACGATTGCTCTCAAGTGATACATCAAAGGAAAGGAGAAGCAGATGGATTCTGGCACCCCAATGTCAACTCTTAAGCTCTGCTTTCTCTTTCCAAGTGAAGGGAAATCAGTGCTTATCAACACAAACTAATTCAAAATAATGTTTTTTTCCACTTTGTTTGCAAACAAAAACTAAGCACGGCAAGTGCACCACCAATACACCACTTAGTGCTGAAGAGTTCCTTTAAGCAGGGAATCAATCCTTGCACATGGGAGAGCATGTGAATCACACCATTAGGCAAGCCTGTGAGGATGCTAGCCACAGACATTCAGCAAGAAGTTCACCACACGAACATGTAGGAAATTGGAAGGCAGCATGTCTCACTTAAGGGGAAAAGAAAAAAAAAACAGAGAAAGACCACAGCATTGCTAAGTCTTCTGCCAAATGACAGTCACCCAGTGTCAACTCTGGACACATAAAAAGCATCCAAGACAAAGGGCGTGGGGAGAAAAAAAAAGAGACAGATACTGCAATAAAAATAAGATAACTAGCAATCGCATGAATAGCTTATGCTAAGCAAAAATCAAATACTGTAACATGCATAATCAGTAAGCATAATTCAATAGCAAGCTTCATTCAAGCTCATTTCAGAAACATACACAGATGTCTTTGAACCTTACCTTTCAGTCTAGGGCTGCTTTCCTGCATAAGTGGTTGGCTGACTACGAACATTCTTGGTGTTCGACAGAACAAGCTGTCTTTTTCTAGCTTGACTGATAACTAGACTTATACCCATTACACCCCTCTTGCTGTTTCCATTTCCAATGGTCCCCACAATCATAACTTTCTCTTCTTTTAATATTCTGAAATTTCTTTCTTGCCTAGACCAGAGTATGAAATGTAGCGGGGAAATAATTATCTGCATCTCTAGTATGCAAGTTTTAAAATTTATATGCCCAGCATTACCAACACAAAGCACTAAGACTCAAATCCCCACAGCAACAACGTGCTAACCATCCTCTTCCCCCAGACTTATGGAGCTGCGGGATGTCTGCCAGAGAAAAACAGGGAAATGTAAAAAGGACTGCAAGAACATGAATACTAAAATAAATATCACAAACCTGGCTGTTAGAATCACAGACTGAGAAAAAGCTATTAAACCAGCTACGCCATTTCCTTACTGATGTCAGGAATGTTCTCCATGCATTATCTTTCAGGTGCTTCCTTAAATGCGTGCTCAGAGGTTCAGAAGCCTGATCCAAAGCCCGCTGTATACAACGGACACTGCTAGACCGCCTTCAGCAGGCTTTGCACAAGGCTATAAACTATATGGGTCACCATCTATTCTGAGGAATTACTGGACCAGGCAGGTGCTTCAATTCAGACATATATTTAAGTCATTTGCAGAATTAAATTCTCAAAAAACAAACAAACAACAACAACAACAACAAACACAATAAGATTTTCTTACTTTTTCAGCCTGGAAATTTCTAGTATAGCCAGCTTATTTGTTTTTACATCAATTCTCCAGCCTTTCTATCCACCCCTTTCCCTTCCCTTCCCTTCCCTTCCCTTCCCTTCCCTTCCCTCCCTTCCCTTCCCTTCCCTTCCCTTCCCTTCCCTTCCCTTCCCACTCCAGGGTAATATTTTATTTTAATCTCACTTCTTCACTCCTGGATTCTGTTTCATTCTATGTTCATCCTCCAGCTCATTCTCTTGTCCAGTGTCTCTCATCAGATCTTATTCCATCATCTCTATTGCTACCATCTACTATTTGTCTCAAGCCTACAAACAATACCAAGACTTCTTGACAATTATTCCAGAAAAAGGATATAAGAATCCAGACTTAAGAACAACACAGCTCAAGCAGATGTCACTGAAACAATAATTAGAAATCAAGATAAAATACTGATGGTGATGATGACATTGATGATAAAAACAAAGAAGCTACAAATTAAGAAATAAAACTCCGATGGAGTTACCTGTTGAGCAAAGAACTTTGCCAGGTTACAAAAAATATGGTGATCAAAAGGCTTAACATGGCTGGAGCACATCACAGCAACAAAGTTGAAGAGGGAAGCTGCCAGATTTTGCATCAGCAACACTGCGATACCATGAAGTAAGAAGAGAAGCTTGTACTAGGTCAGTGGCAGAGGCAGCTAAAGAAAACACATTTTGTTCAGAGTATGACGAGCTGGGATTTGGGGACGCAATGAAGAAATAAAATGCAGTAGTAAAAAAAAAGGCACCTTCATGCAGCTATAAAACATCAAAGCTATATTTTTTCAGGGAGAGCCAGTGAGACAACAGCAGTAAAATACCTTAACGAAGCACACGAGAGCTTGTGACAGACCACATAGTCACACACGTGCTTCTTGTGCAAATCACAGAATTGTAGAATGGTCTGAGGTGAGAAGTACCTTAAAGACCATCTAGTCCAACTCCCTGTCACGGGAACACTTTCCAATAGAAACTGAATACTGGTAATTTTGGAAACTGATAAGCAGAAACCCCTCCTAGAGCTTTACTCAGAGTTCAGGCTGCCCACTATACTGAGGGTAAACTGTTCTTCACAGGCTGTCAGGTCATCCTCTACACAAAGAGAAGCAGGCTCTTCATTTTTAAAAAATGGGGGGAGGGGAAGTGCCACAGAGTATTCAACAGCAGTGGTACCAATTGTCATAGTAACATTCTTAAAACCCCCAGTGGCTTTGTGATAACAAATCACTGATGTTTATTTTTTGGTTTAAATCCCTCCTCCCCCCAACACAAACAGATTATTATAGACTGTCCAGTAATAAGTGAACATAATGGATCCAGTGAAGTGATTACTATGAGAAGTAGGGTGAAAACTATTCTTTTTCCTGTTGAAAATATCCATTTCACATAGTCCATACTAATCGATGGAATTGGGCTGCTATTTCCAGTTCTATCATCAGAAAATGAACGCTGAAACAATCCTAAAAAGACATTATTCTGTGGGAAAGGATGAGCCAAGCAAATCACTCTGCAGATAAAAGCTTTTCCAAAGTGATACATTCTCTTCTTCCTTCTCTTCATTTTCTGAAATGAAATGCAAGTCCTGGCAAACAAAAACCGCCAAGTCTTCCCTTAAGAGACCAAGCAAATTCACTTGACAAATGAGGAATCTGAATGCTCTTAACACAATCGTGGACTTTGAAGTGAAGGCAGCATCATCATAGAGACACTCGTAGGTTCTACGGTCAGTCATGTCACTTCTACTGATGGGATTATTAGGCCCTCTAAATGAGTACAATTTTTTGTACCAATTGCATTTAAAAAGTCAACAAGTGCAATGTTCTAAAGTGCAATATGCACCTACAAGCCTCCTTTCCCCAAGGCAACTGCTTTACATATACGTAACTTGTAACAATGAGTATGAAACAATATTGTAAAAACCAACAGATTCCTCAAGGATATCCGAATTGTCATTTTATAACGTGTGATGTCATTTACGGTGCCTTAACCCTTACCAAATTCCCAGAGTTCTATGTTATGAATACAGGGAGCTAGAAATCCTGCTTGGAAAGCTAGCCCTGCTAAGGTACAGAAGCAGGACAGCATCTGAGAATTGTTAGTTTTCCTAAACGTCAGTTTAGCGCTGGTGCAACGTGCCAAGGCGACAGCCCTCAAGCCTCCAGACCTCGATCCACGGCACACGCAGGGGCCTGGCACAAGCACCAGGCCTGGCACGAGGCCCCGGGCTGCCTTTGTGCCTCAGATCTGCTCAGTAGAGACCAAAGAGCAGCACCACATCAAAGTCACATGTTTCAAGAAATCCCTGCTGTTAAGCAGCAAATAGATGTGTACATTAGAATGAGTTCTGTGGAGCAGGTTTATCACCAGAATAAAAGTGGAACGAGCACACCAGTTAATTCTGTGAGGGCCCGGAGGCGGCAAAATACATTGCTTTGTCTGCTTCTCAGGGCACAACATGTAAGGATACTGATTGATGTTTGGGCTTGTTGTCTAAAGGTCAAGAATCTGAATAAAACTTTTAAAATGCCTCCCTACTATGGCTCACCTGTTAACTAGAGCACATACACTCTGCTATGCTCTGGTCATCGTTTTTAGAAACTTTTTCTTATGTTCTGTCTACAGTGGATAGACACCCTAAGCATCCTGCCTTCCAGTTTCAGCTCTCTTCAGAAGATGTGTGAAGAAGCTAAATCATCTCCGTAATTTATTAAGGGGACCATCTTAAAGAACACATCTGAGATGGTCTTCTGCACTAGCGAACCTAAATTTGCTAACAGTTATCAAATAATACTCATTTCTGTGACTGTATCTTTTCACCAGATGTTACTCCCAGATAAATAACCACAAAAAGCAGACATAATTCTCAATTACCTGTACGCCTCAAAATCCTACCAACTGCAATGAGAAGAAACGCACAATCTATCAAATCTTGTATTTCATCTATCAAGGAATGCTTTGGTGTCTCTTCATTTATACCATCTATTTCTTAACTGCAGATCTGCAAGTCACAGAGCAACCTGTTTCGTAATGTGAAAAGATCCGTTTACTTATATGAGACTTTTTATTTCTCTGTAATTATAATTGCCTTAACATGCATTAGGAAAAAATAAAAACAAATCCTCCAAGCTATCCCTCACCATGCAAAAATACATTGTTCCTCTTCTTTGCTGATTACAATGACCTGTCAAACACAGCATGACAACATTCGTCACTGAAATGAACTTTTACTCCAAACTAGTTTTCTTCCATTGCTCTCAAGCACAAGTATTATACACATTTCTCTCATTACTTCATAAATAAAAAACACTGTTTGCTAGTACTTGTTAGCTTTAACTGTCATGCAAATATTTTATAGAGAAAGCAAGTAGGAAATTAGATAATTTGTCTTTTGGAAATACGCCCTTACGTTCACTTCTTTGGAGTTTCCTCAGAAGGAATACTGTATCTACTCTGTGTCTAAGTTCTGACCTGGCATCCACAAAAAGAGATGGATGGATTCAGAAAACACCAAAATTAGACATTTGCCTATGAAATTTAACTGTGTTGATTTAAAACAATTATCACTTTAAAACCTTCTTAGCTTGTCTTATTTTGAATGATGATTGTATGATTTGAAATTACATGTGCTAATTTACTTACCAAGGTTAACAAAAATCACAATGACTGAGCATTCTATTTATGAAAATTTTATTTTATTTGGGATTATCGGGAGTATCATTTTCTGAACCAAGTTCTCATCTATACAAATAACAGTTAATTTATTCAATTAAATTTTAAAAATATCACTAATAATATGCGTTTGTCTATTTCTTAAACGTTGACTTTACAATACACCAAATGCATTTTAAACACTGCAACACTCTAAGATCAACAAACAGGCTAAACATTTGCCAAGGCTAAATGTTTTAGAGTAACCCTACATACAATCTTGCCTGAACATATAAAACACCATATTTGAATAAAATATTTACATGAATTCATTTCTCTTAAGGAAAAATCTTTTCCCTGAAAAATATACTGCTTTGCTCGATGTTGCTCTATTTATCCCAAAATATCTGCCAACATAGCTTATCTATTTAAGTAATTACCGCTAAGGAAGGAAATTTTAAATAAATATATCTAAAAGCCACAAAACTCATTCTTCACTCTAAAAAATTAGCTCTCATCCCTGGTAGTATTTCAAAATCTGCTATGCTACTGAAGATCCCAAGCTCATACAAGAAAACTTTCAAGTCCCAAAATGACAGTACTCATCTTAATTAAAAAAAATAAAAATAAAAATAAAAAAGCTAAAATACAGGTTATCTGGAAACATTACCAAAAATAGACATTTCAATAGGAGTAAACTAAGACTGTGGTGCAGTGATTCCACATTTCAGTCTGCAATTTGGGCATGTCATCTGACGAAGCTCTCGAATCTCTTAAAATATTTGCTTAGAAAATGCATATATAAGTACTGAAATATCATATATTTAGGAAGACAGAGTTTGGTTTAAATGTGCAACTGACGATCTTTGTTCTATACCCTTTTGTGAGAACTGCCTAACATTAATTTCTTAGCCTTTATCTGGACAAGCATCACCAGGTCAAATTCAAGTTACCTATGCCACAGAATTTATCCAAACTAATTTCCATGGAAATAGCATAGAAATGCACAGAATTTAGCTGATTGGGTCATTCACACCTGAGGGCAAAATAAATCCAAATGATCTAGCCTGCTTGCTCCGATGCCAGTATTTTATCAGAATATGACAAAGCCTAATACTAAATGCCTAGCAGTCAGTTCAAGTCACTCTAAAGCAAGCACTCAAAAATAGCGTCCTCCACCAGCAGGGTTAGCCCATGGGCCAGCAGTGCAGCAGTGCACAGCAGTGCTGGTACTAGGGTGGCTGAGGACCGAAGTAGCAGACAGCAAAACAGGCAGCAATTCCCACATTCTGAGGGCAGCCAGAGATAGAGTTGCTGCTTCACACAAAGGCATGTTGATGCCAGCAGGACAGCTCACAGAGTCTTCCCTTTTTGTCCAGCAGCATTGCTCAGATTTGGATGAATTTCTGTTGCTGACATTTCCCTCTGATTTCAGGAAAAAAACTAACACTGAACAGTCTTGAAAGTTTGCTGATCTCTATGTCAATATGCAAGAATGGGAAAATAAGAGTCTAATACCTGTAGCTGAAGATGAATGAAATGCCAAAGTACAAGCGTGCAAACATGTGTAAATCAGAATATACAACAGCTCACATGTAAATATACCTTCAGTGATACTACCTTAAGGATAATCTTATTAAAAGGAATCAAGAAATCTTTTTAACAGCTTTATATATATATTTGGACACAAAACTTTGAAAATTAAGTACATTGTCCTATTATTTTAATTGTTTATACCTTTCAATCCTTCAGCTTTATTTATTCAGTTGAAATCCTTCATGACATCTGATTATTATCTGATGATTGTCTGACCATCCAGGAAGAGAGTCAGTGGGTTTGCCCTGTTTGTTTTTCCAAGTACCCTCCCCAGGACTGATAGAAAAAAAAGAACACAGAAGTTGGACCATTCACTCCTTGTACACATGAGGTCACACCCACATAGAGCCCCCCCTCCAAGCTCCATGGGAAACTGAGACAAAGATAACTAAATCTCTTCCTTTAAGGAAAGAGGATAGATAACACAGAAGCCCCAGGTACACAGCTCTGAGGCGGAGTATTGGAGATCAGGAAGACCCAGTCCTACAGTGCCTTCTTCCACAACAGGATGCTGCAAATCACTGCTCTCCCTAAAACTGAAGAGGCTATTCGTGAGAGAAACAAAAATCAGGAGAAAACCTACAGCGAGACAGCACATCCACAGCACTTCACTCCAACTGAGGTAACTCAGGTGGTAGCTTTTGCACTGCAAAATGCTGGACCAGCTGCTGCTGAACTGTGGCTCTGAGCCATACACACACTGCATCACCTCATTTGCTGGCTGTTCGAAAAACTCTTTTGACAATTTTATTTGGACGGACTACAAATCCTCATTTGACCCAAAAGATGCTAAAACAAAGCCAGTGGTGAAAAGTAAAGGGAGACCAAAATGAAAAAAAATATTTAGGAGGAAAACATCAAAGCAGTGAAATTAAACTACTAGACATTCCTGGATTTTCTTTTTCTTTCTACCTTTTACTTGATCAATCTGGTAAAGCCCGAATGTATTTTGCTGTTGTCAGATCTTCTACTAAGTATTCAGGTTTTACTATTTTGTTAACTACTGGCAGTAGCTGGGTCTTAATCCATCCTCCTCCCGCTCCAGCAGGCAAGGTATCTTGAACTTTTACCAAAACCAACTCACACTAGGGATTCAGTACATGTGCTGAGGGAAAAACTGAGATATATCTCAGAAGAGTGATACTGTGAAGATAAGCTTTGAGCAACATATTTTTGGTTTACCGCAAAACCAGAAGGAAGGCTGTCACACAAACAAGACATAATTCCAGTATTATTAGTTACTGCTACACGAGTGTCCACAAACCAATTGAAATCCAAGAAGAAACTACATTAGTACTGTACAATCAAACAGCAGCAAAAAGCTTCTGCCCCAAAGAGTCTACAGTCTACCAAAACTCAACAAAGGATGTGGGAAAAAAATGATACAGCAATGTAGAAGAAAATGATCAACGCAACGACAGAACATTACATTCCTTCCATTTATTTAAGAAGACAATGAAAAAATAAGCAGGATTAGTATCACAAATAAGAAAAAGAAAAAAGAAAAAAGAAAAAAGAAAAAAGAAAAAAGAAAAAAGAAAAAAGAAAAAAGAAAAAAGAAAAAAGAAAAAAGAAAAAAAGGTATGATAGAGCCGGTGAGAAGAGGAAAAAAGAAAATTAAGTGCTATGTAGGATGTTTGAGCCAGAGAGAACACAAAGTAAAGCGACTGAGAGCTGGCAAAGAGGGATCTTGAGCAAAGCGACCAATTAAGATAAGGCAAAGAAAAAACAGTCATATATATCAGTAACCATTGGTCTCCTTCGTACGCTGCTTCTACAGCTGCTCTGCTGGCTCCAGTCTTTGGCTGAATGGCAAGACCCTCACCTGCTGTAAGAGAAGCTGGAATACATGCATGGCACATAACCGAACTTGAAAAGTCAGGAGAGCATGCTGCATCAAAACAGCTTGCAAAACAGTCATATAGGTTTAATACAGTAATCTTATTAGCAGAAATGTATAAACTAAAAAGACATAATCAGTAGGTGGCAAATACTTGCAACTGAAATGTACAGTATGTATTACAACTCTTAAAAAAGAAAATCTAAATAAGATGACCAATTAAATGACATTATGAACCCAATTTTACTCCCATGGTAAATACTGGTATTTTAAATAGTGAAGCATTCTGTATTTAGGTTAGCATAACGAAGACCAAATCAGCTACAACTGCAAGTTACTACACATACAGCATGATGGTTATTTGTTTATCCTAATATAATTCCCACTGCCACATCAAATCACAGCAAAACTGTCACACTTGTTGACAGTTTCAACAATGAGGTCAAGCAGTGAGCAGTCACAAGAGGATGAACTGCTTCACCCTCCGGAGATGGTCACTGCAGAAGCTGGTGAATAGTCATTACACTAAGAGCTCTGCTCCTTTTTGCAGTCTTACACTGGACTGTCACTCTGTAACCTTACCCAAGCATTGCATTCGCATGTATTTTAGTTATAATAACATTAGCCTCTAAGGATGACCTTCTAAGAGGAAGTCACACAATAACAGTCCAGTGTCCTTAAAGGACTCCCTTACAATAATAGCCTTGCTTATATTTCAAAACAAACCTGGAAGATTCAGGATTGAAACAGGAACGTGTATTTAAGTTAGAAACGATTAGAGACCATATCACTTTTATACACTGCAGCACAGACCCAACTCACCCATGGACAACGTTCACAAAACCCAACCTGCTGTATATGCAAATGACAGTTTCCACCACTATACTTGGTCTTCTCAGGAGACCTCAAACTGTACATTGTAACAGCCTAATACATCTTAATGTAACAGTACCATGCAGAAAGACTCTTCCCTCAGATTATTTTACATATCCTCCCTGAATCTGGCTGCTTGCAATTCTTTGAAATACAGTTTAACAGGAATCAGATGAACTGCAGGGAATTACCACTATGTGTATTAATCATTTGAGATGAAAACTGATTTCATGTACAAAAATACTGAAATCCTCAAATTTAAATACACATTTTTATTCACTGATAGTTTCTTCTCGCAGATAGTATCTGCATCAATTAAGTGGTCAGCTGGTTCTAAGGAATTTGAGGTTCCTCATAATTCAGTGGCAAAACTCTAGCTGACATAAAAAACAGAAACCATTCCATATAACACCGCATGCTCTACTACAGTAGAGAAAAGCCCATTCCTGTGTAAGTCTTCAGGTGAGAGGGACTGCATCTGAGGCAGCAAATCCAGTCATATTCCTTTCCTAAGAGGACATAATATGCACTTTTTTTCCAATTCTTTACAATGAATTCTGTTAGGTAAATATGATCACAAACGGCACTATAATCATTAACCCAAGAAGCAGAAACATCAATGTCAGAATAGGCAATGTATTCCAAATCAGAACTCTGGTCCACTCTACATTCCTGCTGACAGTTCCTGTAATGAGCACACAGCATTAAAGAAAAACCATGACCTGTTTAAACAAAGATCAGAGCACCAGCTTTATCTGTGCATTCTCTGGTGTTGTTTGTTGTTTGGTACTACAGCATCCTACAATAACACTTTAACAAGTTTTCATGCAGGGCACGAAGGGTTTGCTCTAGTCTAACAGGAACAATTGTTTATCTTTAACACAGGTGCTTTTCTTCATGTGAATCTGTACAGGTATTCACAGCAGTTACAATGCTTTAAATCAGACTGAAGGAAAGCACAGAGAAGAGGCAGACTGGTGTACAAGCAAGAAATTTTAAAATTCTGTCTCAAATAGCCTGAGACAACCAAGGAAATGAGAAAAGCAAAGCTATAATTGTTTAAACACACCATTTAAATTCTGTGGCTAATGATTACAATCAATCAGTTCATTTACGTAACATACACAGGATAGCCATCGTATTTAATAATAATAATAAAAAATCATATGTAAAATAAAAAAATACATACCTACACTGCCAGCAAATTTACATCACGGCACAGTTTAACACGTGCAGGTCCAGCACACGTTACAGCCCTGTAATGACTACTGAACAGTCTTCTCAAAAGATGCACTCATTTTGGAAGCCAAATCCCAGCCATACACATTTTCTATGCAGTCCTGCATTTTAAATACCTACTGATACTCTCTTGAGAAACTGAGCTCACTTCACCAGGAGCTTATCACAAAGTTTAATAATCTTGCCCAGTTATCCAGAATAACTAAAGCTCCTTTGCTCTGTAGCCTAAATTACTTACTAAATTCATTAGGCATTAACTGAAGTTGAAGTGGTTATCAATACTGGATGTTATCAGCAGATCTTTCAATTAAGGTATTATCAAGATATGTGCGGTGTACGCAGAAACCTTCAACTACTGATCATTTACCAAAGAGAACTGAAACCTGCCCGCTCTCTGCACGTTTCTCATTCTTATCTCCTATGTTGGCCACGCACAAATATATGTATTTAAAAATGTATTTCATGCTGCTGGTTCAACGTGCAAACCGCAGAAACGCAGACATAAAGAAAACAGTGAAATACATCAAAATCAACGAACCCTTTACCTAACTCTCTTCAATCTTCTATTTTCTTCCTCGCTCCGCTGCTCGGAGCGTGCCGGGTACCAAGCAGCAGCCAGATGCACGACACGAAGATCAGCACGAATTCTGAGCAACTTACTGAATGCTCTCCTCCCGGAACAAAACTTTGGAGGTCACCAGATCCTTTCCTACCACCCCGCAAAGTTCTCCCGCTCCCACCGCCCCTTCCCCGGGCCGAGCTGCCGCACCCGCTGCTCCAGGGCTCCCTCTGGGCGGTCCGTGCCCTCGCACCTGCCCGTAGCCGACGGAGCCGCCCTCCCTCCGACCCGCGGCTCGCAGCCTCCGCGGGAACTCGCTAACAAAGTAACTTCCAGGCGGGAGCACGGCCGCTTTCCCCCTCAGCCCCGCGGCCGGAGAGAGGCGGAGGCCGGGCGGGCAGCGCTCCGCTTGGCGGCTGACAGCCCGGATTTACCTTCGCGCAGCCCTTCCTCCGGCCCGGCGGAAGGCGAGCGGCGGCAGAGCGGCATGGAGGCAGGGCGCGGGGAGCCGCGGGGCGCTTCCCTCCGCCTCTCGGCAGCCCCTGCTCCTCGGAAAGCCCTTCCCCCTGCCGGACCGCCTCACTCTCTCCGGCTTCGGGGCATACGTATCTATTTTTTAAGGAGCGCGGAGAAGCCGCGGGGAGGCTCGGCTGGGAGAGGCGAAGCCCTGACGCGCTTGGGGGTGGGCAGGCGGGGGGATCCAGATCCTGGCACGGCCGTGCACGCACACCCATCCCCCCTTCTCCGCGGTCCCCAGCCGGGGAAGGCAGCGCCGAGGCTCGAACCCCGCCGCCTCCAACCGACCCCGCAGCGGGGAGTGGGGCCCTTCGCCGTGCCCCCGCCCCAGCCGCGGGCAGACCCCGCCCGGGGCGGCCGCCGGGATCCCTCCCCGCTCCCACCCCTCGGGGCAGGGGCGCTCCCCAGAGCACTTACCCTGCCCGCCAGGGCTGCTCTGAAGCCGCAGGATTTTGCGCGAGTGCCCGTCTCGTTCTCCGGGAGCCCAGCCTCCCCTCCCCCTCGCCTCCCCTCCCCCGCCTCCCCCACCTCCTTTGGGGGGCCAGGAATCCCCCCCCCCCCGCCCCTCCCCCCCCCCCCCCCCCCCCGCTCCTTTGGGGGGGCCAGGAATCCCCCACCGCCGGCCCTCCCCTCCTCCCCACCCGCCCGGAGAGCCCCGCGCCGCCGGAGCGCCGAGCGGCCGCGGCCCGGCCCGTGGTCGGAGCTGCCCGGCCGGGCACGGGGCCCGCGGTACTCCATGGCCCCCGGCCGGGGCCGGGACGAGCTGCCGGCCCGCCCCCGCGCCTCTACGCCCTCCGCCCGAGGGGCACGCCGGAGCCCGCCCGCCCCGAGGCAGAGCTGTTGCAGCCCCTGGGGAGCGGGGGGGTTAGGCGGGAGCTCCGTGCCGGCTGCCCCCGCGTCCCTTCGTTGCGCGGGGGGAAGTTGATCGGGGGGTCCGCCTGCAGCCAGGCCGCGCCGCGCCGGCAGTGAGGCGGAGAGCGGGCGGCAGCGGGGGTCCGCGGCTGCCGGCCCTGGCCCGCTGCCCTCCTCCTCACGGCGGCCCGGGTTTCCCTACCACCCCCCGCCTCGGGGTCGGGGGAGCCGCTCCCCGCCGGGGGGTTGGGAGGTGTTGGTGGGGCAGCGGGAACTTGGGGGTGTGAGGGGAAGGCCCTCTTCCTGCCTGCGCCCGGTGTGGCTCCCGGAGGCACCGAGCGTGCACAGCTTGTGTGAGCTTTAAAATCAGGCCATGATCATCAAATCATAAATATATAATATTGCACTCCTATGATATTATGAGTAGAGAGTAGGAGAGTTAAACGCATGCATCGAGGAGAGGCAAATTAGATGTAAAGGGCTTTGCTGCACAGTCGTCAAGTGATTCTGAAATGAAATATTTTAAAATCCCTCCAAGAATAAATTCAATTCCTGCACGCCTGCTCCTGTCTCACCTAGCAGGGGAGGAAGCGTGCTGGATGGCCAGCAACAATTAGTGAGCTATGTCTGCTTTTAGCACACACGGTGACTTTATCACTAATAGAACAGTCCCTGAAAAAATGGTGTGCTGGAAAACATCCATTCCTTAAAAGAGAACTGGGATTTGGGCAGTTGTTTTGTGTAAGAATGAAACAGACAGCGTTTGAGGGGTTTTTTCTGAAAGAAGAAGAAGAAAAAAAAAAGACCAGCTCAATAGTGAAACTATTTCCAAAGCAGAGGCCAAACTGGAGCACAAGGCTCTCACAGGGGGCGAGCACCTCCGCTACCCACTGAGCCATTATCTGTGGGTGGAGAGGAGGCCAGGATGTATCAGAAAGCAAAAAAATGGACCTGAGAGCCCTCCCTCACTATTTCTGTTAGTGGCAAAACATATTTATCTTGAAATTTTACATTTTCACATGTCAGCGTTTTTACAACAATATAAATGTGCTTGAAAATTTTTTGATCAGCCTAATGGTTAGGGCCTATTAGAAGCTGCAGAACGTATTCACAATAAATGCACTTATTCAGATGCATGAATACAAGCTCAGAAAAGTAATTATAGGCACCCATTTTTGGAAATCTAGAGGCTGGGTAAGATCCCCATGAGAAATACGAGTAATAAATTTCTTCAAAAAAAGAAAGAAAGAAAGAGAGAGAGAGAGAAAATGCTCTTTTTTATTTTTGTCTTTAATATTGACATTGTTGATGAAATGTTCCAGATACAGTAGAGATGGCTTGAAGTAAAACCTTCATTTTAATTATTATTTAAAAGAACAAGTGAAAAAAATGGCGTTAGTAATTTGAATATTTTGCTTTTAAAAATCTTAGTTGCCTAAGAGTAACTGATCTTCCTTTTTTTGGTGAACACATATACATAAATTTGCAGATGATTGTTATTAACAAGTCTGGCTATTTTGATTCTTCTTCAGCTAGGAGACTGCATTGTATTCATATACATTGTATTATTCCATTTTAGCTTTTAAACCTTTTATTCAGAATATTAATTTCTTAGCCTCTATTGTTACAAAATAGTGAATGATACTTTACTATTTTAGTTGCTTATTTATTATTTCTGTCAAGTTCTGCTTGCCTGAAAACTGACACTCAGATAAAATTGATGTGGCATAGTTTCAAATTGTCCATTAATTAAGACTACCTTAAGTGTGCTTGATGCATTTCAAAAGCATTTTTGCGTTTTAAAATAGTTCTTGAAACAGCTGAAATAATGACAAATGAATGGGAATTCAATGGGAAATGTCTGGTAGCCATCACCTTCACAGTCCTAGTGAAAGCAGATCTTATCCTCTCATATTTGGGATCGTTGTAGATTGACAGAAAAAAAATAGGCAATCTTACTTTTTCTACTCTTGCGTTGATTTTTCAGCTTTGAGTTAAATAGTTCTTAACAGAACACCCTGAATGGATTGAAACAAAGATACTCAGCCCGCCTGCGGAATAAACTGCAGCTTTCAAAAATTGCTTTCCTGCATCAGTTACATCCTTCTCCATCTGCTAATCCAGTGACTTCAGCCAATTCAGTGGCATCACCTTCAAAACTTCAGCAGCAAACATCTTTTTGATTAGCTGTCTTAACTCATGTCAGTACATGGCAGCAAGTGTAAGATCTAAGTTACTTGCAATATCAAATATAATTTGAAGAGATAGAGGTAATACAGCAAATGAATTTTGGATGGAAGTGTGCTGGAATAATACTAGGACAATGCTTGTAATGGGATTTTGATCAAATTAATGAGACAATGATGCAAAGAACCTCTAAACAGTTGCCATTGGTTGTACAAAGAGATCATTAAGTTAAGGTGAAAGAACTCATGTATCTTATTTTCAGATTCTTATTATAATGACAAAGTGCTATATGTGAACCCTTACTTTCTTAGCAACTGACAAAAATGAATTTCAAATAATAGTGGAGGATGTGATCCCCTTATCTAAAGTGAAAGATCATTGGGCAAGTGAAGTTTGGGAGAATGCAGGAGGAAGGCATACATCGATAGTAAAGATAATTCTGTATGAAAGTGCATCCCTTTATTTCTGCTGAATTTTTGTATTTCATTTGCCTTTTTGATGGTTGACAATCATTTATGTTTAGTTTAATTTAAATCTGTACTTGAACCATTTTTCAGTGGGTAAATGAATCTGATCTACTTTAAGATTTTTTGATTCTCAAGTAGTTTGATTTTTACAGATAAGGGTTCACACAGACTCCTGTCAGTACAGTGTCACCTCGGAAGAGGAGCAGCAGACCAGTGCTGAGTGACAGCCTCTAGCTCTGACATCGTCAATCCGTTCTTCCTGGTGTTATCCAGTACTCATCCTCTGTGTTTGTCTGACATATCAGACTTCCTGCACATGCACTGCAAAGCTAGCTTGCACATATCTGCTATGTCAGTGCTTCCTAGGCTTGTCTGTGCTGGGCTCCTGTGATGCTTTCCTGAAATATATGATTTACTGCATTTGGCAAGTACAGCTGATCTACACATTCACTGTGCTCCTAGCCAGGACTCTTGAATACATAGCATGTGAGTCAGTGTAAATGCAGTCTGCTGCTTTGCACTATGACTGCAAAACCCCAGCAAATAAGGAAGAACATGAAGTTGTACCTGATTACCACAGGGATATGTAGCATATGTAGGAGGCCTTGTCCATAAAGTAGCCTTACCTTGTCATTCTCAGGCAATGGAGAAACCTGTTACTTGAGCAGCAGAACTTCATTGCTAACACAAAAAGCATGTTATGGTTTTTCTTCCCCTAAATTTTACATCTTCTCCACAGAAATTTAAAACTGGGTCTAATGCATGACAATAATATTCCATTGTCATTTTTTAGAGTGGAGGAAGGTCTTTAATATGCATTACATTTTTAATCTAATAAATATGTAGCTAGTTCTAAATACAAAATATATCAGTCAAATCATTTTCATTGGTATGTAATTTTCCAGTAAACCTCAGTGATCTTTCAATTTTGTTGAGGTATTCCCTCCTACTCCTCATAAAATATGGAACTACGGTACTCTGCCTGGGGAAAAAAGCCTGAAGCCACGCATAGTGGTGTATCTGTTTGACAGTGTGAAAGAGATATTCCCTGTTCACAGTCCTGCAGAGTCAGACTTACTGCTGGTAAACTTTAAATTGCCTGAGTTGCCTGACATCATGATTAAAAGACTTTTTTTTTCTTGCCTGAATTTGTTTGACAAAATAGGAGAGAGAAAAGGCTCACAACTGCTTGCATACCAAGCAAACAATTGCACATTGACCAATTCTACAGGCTTCTCTTATTCTTAAAACTGTAGTCTAATAACAGTATGGATAGCACAGGACATTTTAATTTCCCCATCACAAGCAAAACAGAAGACCTAAGTCCAGAATCCTGAAACAGGATTACGAGAAGTGTGAAGTGAGGAGGTATATGAAAAAAAAAAACAAACAAAAAAAACCAAAGGCTTCAGAATAATATTCTGCTTTTAATTTTAATTAAGACAAGTGAGAAATGTCACAAGTCATCCACAATGTGGGTCACAGCAAAACTACATAAGTACCGTAGAAGTACTCCTTTTTTCTTAAACACCAGTGTAGTTCCTAGTTGCATTTTACTGTAGAATGTCTTGGAGTTTACTACCGTGTTGGAAGCTGGAGAACTGGAAATAATTCTAAAGCTTGAACAGTAATGATTGCTAATATTATTAATAGTAAGACGAAATCTCTGCATTCTCCAATATTAAAAAGAAAAAATTAAGTGGAGTGAATAAAAAAAGATAACAAAAAGCATTTATATTCTGAAAGATCAGGAGTTGTATGTTTGGAACAGCGTTAAAGATTAGTTTGCTTTCCACGCTATAAATCAACAAATGTAACTGAGATGCCATCTCCAGTGAGGAAAGGTGTTTCATTGCTGTTTTTTATCAGTGATACGTATCCTTCAGCTCAGGGGGAAACGTCCATTTCCAAATTGCTTTTAACAAAAATCAAGTGGACGTATTTGTGCTTCTAATTTAGGAACACAGATCCCTTTTATAGACATTAAAAACTGTTTAGTACTGGAATTTTTCATTAATTGTAGCTGTTTCATGTAGTGTCTTTCATGTAAGCATTATAAAAGGAATTTACTGTAGGATTTAGAATATGGGGTTTGGGTTTTTTGCCCTTCGTTCTTGTTTTGTATTTTTATTTCTTTAGAGAACTCTTTTTTTTTTCCCTCTTTCAGGAAATTTCACATAATCTTTTCCATTCGTCATCAGCCAGGTTGCTGATTACCAGAGTAACTGCCAAGCTTTCAACTCCTTGTCATCAATGGGCTGTGAATGACAGACAGCATTAATGTTGGCAAGCTCCCACTCTCCTTTTCGCCTTTCCCAAATGTAATTAAACTGCACTAATACAGCAAAAGAAAAGCTGCAGCTTTATTTTACTCACCCTAATAACATAACAATTAAATCACAGAAGCACACAATGCAGTCAAATAAACCCATCATGACAAGGAAATTCAGAGGTAAGAGAAGCGCGCATCTAACATTTAGAGAAAAACATGAGGAAAGAGTCTTCCTTTCCTTTCCTAACACTACAGTGACCACGCTGTTTGACCTTCAGCAAGATGATATGGCCAACATATAAGTAGCCACTCTGTTGCAGCCTGCTGAAAGGCATCAAGTGTTTCTTCTTCTGTTGCACCTTCAGTTTAAGCATAAAAGAAATAATTGGCTTCTCCTTGAAATGATCTCCGTGAAATGATCTTGGAATGATCTCCCTGGTAGGAGACAGCTAGATAAGGAACAGAGAAGATGTAACACAATTAGAATGGCATTACACAACTCACCCATCAGAACAAGATGGCAATATCCCGATCCTGGAGGAAGTCCTGCACTTTGGATTTAAGGACTGTGGGGGGGTCGGAGAATAGCGGAGTGTGAGGAAGAGGGAGAAATCAGTCCTCGAGTCATTTGCAGAGGACAAGGGAGGCTTGTAGAAATGCAGAGGTATCACCGAACCCTTCTGTGGTAGATAATTTATGAGCACATGAATTTATTTATGTTTCTTCAGACCAAAGCAAAGCAGAAGTTACAGGCCTGCAGAAAGGCAACAGAGTTTAACCGTAAAGCTTTCCCTCGTTGCAGCAGTGCTCTAGGACAGGAAACAAATGCTGGTAAGGAGTCTGAGAACTGACTGCCATGACCCCTGAAAACAGCTCTGCTAGCATACATGCTAGGAAGGGGATGGCAGTCTAAGTTTTCAAGCTATCAAAAATAACACAACTGGTTTATAAAACAATGAAAATTTACAGTAATGCAAATAAATAGTTTATATAAATGCAAAGGGGGAAAAAAGGAAAGATTATTACACAGCTAGCCAGGAATGAGGGGAAAGATGGAACTCCCCAGTGTGTAGCTGAGCGGCAAGAATGGGAATTTGGTTGTTCCTGACCACAATAGATGTAGCTTCAAATTTGACAATCATTAGGCCAGCCTGGCTGAGCAGACTTCAAGCAAATGTTTGCTTATGCAATTTTGGTGACTAATAGTGACTGTTAGTTGACAGGTGGTACCTTAGAAATCCAGCCTGTGCCAAATTCACTGAAGATCTGGTAGTGTGGAGCAAGTAATTTGCCAGCGTGAACTAACAGTTCTGCAATAACAAATGCAGTATGATATGGTAAGTGCTCCAGAAGAAGGAATCTTTGGTTGAAAACAGCTTTTAAATAAAGTTTGCAGGAGGATCTGATACATTAAGATTCGAATAGGTCTGAAGCAGGAATTAATTTTTATGTTTGATAATATGACTAAAATGTCATGAACAATAAAAAGGGAAAGAAAAGTGATGCACTTAAACTTTAAACATGTAAAACCACAGGAGTGAATGAATGCAGGAGGAACACTAAAGGGGTGAATTTCAAGGTTTCTGTTAGATTTGCTTTGATATAATACAGAGTTTGATATGGCCCCAAAAGACCTGTTGGATAAGCATCATGATTTTTTCTTTGATTCAGCAAAGACTGAGATTATGGTGTTCCAAGTCAGCTCCCGGCCATGAGGGGGAGAGCCAGCACCTCAAACACCCATCTCATCTGTTTTTGCCATCAAGCAAAGAAAGAAGAAGCCACAAATGACATGGAAAAACATGCCAGAATAACATAACTGAACCTTGAATTTTCTTGTGCATCAACAATAACTCTCGATAGAAAAATAATGATGGAGGATTAGTTTCCTGTATATGTACTACCTTGAACATTTTAAAAGGCTTTCTCTGAGTCACCATGAATAGAGGTGATTCCCCAGACCCTGTAACAATTTAATCTGATTTTTCAGGCTGAACATTAAGCAAAGATCGGCAATAGAAATTGGCCCAGACGATGACAAAAATGCCAATATTGCAGACAAGATTTGTGTCATTTCAATGTGATGGCCTTTGATTTTCAGAATAAGCAGCTACGTTTGAGATACCTCTAGAGAAGGCTTTGGCCTGGAGTTCCTCCTGGCCTGTTCACTCTACCTAGATAATACCCTAGGCACATGCTAGTATCTTTGAACAAAATTAGATATCTTCATAAATAGGACAGGATCAGCCTAAGCTGCTGGTCTGAAACCATACCCAAAGCAGTAGGAATTGTTTTAAGAAGAATGAATTTAGTGCTGGCACACAGAACAGTAAGGAGGGAAATTCTCCTCTTAAGTCTTTGAAGACCGGATGTGCAGTTCTATGGGACTTTAATCCTACTAGAGGAGGTTTATTTGTGTGTTTCACATAATATTAGATGCCATTTGCATAAAAAGGGTAGGAAAAGAATGTTATTTCAGTGGTCAGTGTGTAATTTAGCAAATGAAGATGAAAAAGTTCTTCTGATTTTTTTTTTTTTTTTTTTTTTTTGTGTGTGTGTGTGAGTGTGTGTGTGTGTGAACTTATCAGGGCTTCAAACTTCATTTTCAATTAGACAAAAATGCTAAAGATTGTGGACTACATATTGATACAGAGATGCAGATCACCTCAGAGGATGATAGTTTATTAAAAGTCAATGGCTAAACTGTCCTGAGAAAAACTACTGTACGCTTTGTCAAGGATTCAAACTATAAAATATTTTCACAACTACTTGTATGGAAAGATGCTGTGATCATAGTGGAGCAGGCATCCCAGCAGTAGTTCTTTGGATACAAAACCAGGAGGGCAACGCATTCCAAAAACAGATTGAAAAATGGCAGTGCAGTGGGTTTGTAGTAACCCAAAAGCATGGATTCAGGCTTAGCATGGATTGCTACTGACATTTTGTCTACGTAGCTTCATTGTGCAATTGATTCCAAATGCCAGTATAAACAAGCAAGGAGCAAATAATTGATTGTTCATAGGAATTAGCATGTTTGGGATGGTTTCCCCACTTTCTGTATCTTGCAGAAGTTCAAATCCAGTGTAACAGTGGCTACAAGTATTCCTGAGAAACCAAGTCATTCCCACAGAGAGAATGTGATACCAGAGCACTATGCAATTGGCAACAGCTATCCTGAAATACAGTCTCTCCTTTAGCATACCTCAGTGAGACCTCTGCATTCAGAGTGCAATGGCTCAGAGTTTGACATCAAATTCTGTATAGAAGATGGGAAGAAAGCAGTAGGTGATAAGCTTTATTGGCTAATTTTAGATCAATTGAAAAAGAAGGCTGTAGTGTAATGTCAGCATTTGTAAATAGCTGGATATTTGGGTGCTTATAACATGATACAATTTCTGTTGCAAGAGTTACAAAATAGATGTAGAAAAAGTGCTCTGAAATGTTAAGAGACAAGGGAAATCTCTGTGGGGCACCATTTTTCCTAGCAGATTTTTCTTATACTCTTTAATAAAAACTAGTAATTATAATCTGCTTGACATGACCGTCATTTGAGCACTGTCAGGGTGCTGAGTGCAGTGCCAGGCCTTAGTAGCCCTGACCATCTTCACCAGTGGCCTCCACCCATGCTCCTGGGACCAGAAGCTCTATCTAAGCTCAGCTCTGTGCCTTTACTCCTTGTCTGAGCTGCGTTGCAGCAGTGGTAGGCCACAGTCATACTGGGGTTCTGCTCGTTCTGGGCGTTAATGCATGGGCTGCCTTGATCTGGAACCAGCTTTGTTTGCGTGGACCTGTGTCAAGATCATTGGATGTGATTTTAGCTCTGACGTAAGGACAGAACTTCTAGCTTGACTTTAGATCTGCTTCATCACCATATTAGTGCCTTGAAATCTGGATTCTTTGTGGGATCTGACTGCTCTCAGAGTTTGTTCTGTTCAGTCCTTCAGGTGCTGTGGGGTGGGTCCAGGCAAGTGAGGCCTCTGCCCTAATGGTCCTGGGATCCCCATTGGCTAGTGGTGCACTTGCCTTCTTTGACAGACATGAATTGCAACAGACTCTACCAGAGAGAATGAATTAGGTCTGGGATTTTTGTGTGAGTCATATATGAGTCAGGGAATAAATTTTGAATCGTAGATTTGGGAAACTACAGGAAATCTATTAAATAACTACCATCTCAGTTGGCAGTTCAGCTGACGTTCTTCTCAACAAGAGGCAAGAATTAACATTTTTTATTCCTTCTAAACTTGGAGGAGTGTGGGCTAGTGTTCCTTATTCGTGGCTGAGAGTTAGAGACTTCTGCAAGCCTTCTGCCTGATGCTCCTGTAGAGTAATGACACTTTCGGTCAGTAAGAAGTTTTGAAGTCCAAAAGGGGAAACTGAAGTACCTTGTATTTGCAGGGCTATATTTGAATACAGCTTTTGATAACTGGGACTACATAATACTGATTCTTCTTGTGTGTGAGCCAGGAGTACTTCCCCAGTCTGAGGGCTGTGCTCGGACAAGGCTGAGTCCACCATCCCTCCTACATAACCAATTTCAGATTCAAAGGAAGCTTAGGCATGTGGACTAGGAAAGAGTTTCTCATTGGAGGGATGGGGAATGCCATAGATCAGACTTTTTTTTTTTTTTTTCAATAGCAACTATGCCACTGAAATAAACATTATGTGTTAGAAACCTCTCAAGTCTTGTTTAGTTTCACTGGATCTAATACAATTCCTTAGTTTCTGGCAAATTTTGGAGACTATCATGTCCTCCCCACAGAGCAAATCACAGATGGAACTACTTGGAACTAGGAGTTTGAGTCCCTATCACTGCTTTGTGAAGTCAGTGCTTGTTTTAGCTGTAATAATCACTGAGCAGCTGAATGGTTTGGGGAACTTCCAGTTCAGAAGAATTCCTGAAAATATCTCACTTAGATTTGGACTGAAATCAAATCCTAAAAGCCCCAGCAAACTTCCACCGAACCAAAAATTTAGCTTTTGAACCAGATCTGATCAGAAACCTTAAACTGGATAAACCTTGTATGGGACCTGAGATAGAACTGAAGAGAATGCAAGCGCTATCACTGAAAATAATTTGGGGTTCAGACTTTGAAATATTATCTCCATTAGGCATGACAGTTTTTCCCTACCATCAGAAAATTGAAAAAATATCTGTTGGACTCAACATTGCACAAGCTAGTTCTGTAACAAGGCCTTCCCCCACCCCACCAGGACACAAAGCTTGGGGGCCTCAGCAACTTCCACTCACACAGCAGGCACTGCTCAGGGCCTGTTGTAAGTGATGTCACTGAGTAGCCTGAAAGAAATCTGCATGAGGAGTGGAAAGCTCCAAAGACAGATGCAATGAAGTGTAATTTGTTTGCAAATTGTTTGCACACAAGAACATCCTAATGCAAAGGCATGATGCTGTCTTATCTGTACCTTTTGTCAAGAAGACTCTTTTTGGAAGTGGCTTAAAGCTGTTGGCCTATTCTGATCAGCAGTGATGAGTAAGTAACAGATGTGTTTTTGAGCTGTATTGGTTATGCTAATTACTGCCTTTTACTTCCAGTAAGCTATATGAAGTTGTAAAGCTCCCTCATGAAACTCTGCAGCGGAAGTGTTGGGACTTCAATCCAAAACTCATGGTCCAGGAATCAAAGATACACAGAGCTGCTTGGGAATTTAGAGAGTGCAACCAAGGTCTGTAGTACAATGTTTGAAGGGAGGGCAGTTTGTATGTATGAAAAACACAGAGAAAGCTAAGTGTAAAATGACCAAGCAATGGGAGCATGCTGTTGTTGTAACAATGCTAGTGAAGCATTGTAGGGCTGAATAATGTGCCACATGATTGAGTTATGAGAGTAGACAATTCTCATGCTATTTGACTCCTCCTTTGTCCAGTCAAACATGTTGATGTCAGAGGAAGAGCTGATTCCATTCCAATTTCTTCTCCTAACCAGAGCAACCTGCAATGCCCTCAGCTTGCAAAGTTGCAACTCAACAGGTAAGAGGTAACACATGTATTACTTGCCAGAATAGTTGTCATGTCTTAGTATATATTTCAGCACATACAGCCTTTAATCTTATCAGTTGCAAATGGAGAGTAGTTCGGGGGTCTAGTGGAAATTGTTGGCACAAGGAAAAGTGTATACTGCACACTGAATTTCAGAGTCTGAGGCAAACAGAGGAAAGTCCACAGAAGGAACATTTTTGTTCGGTGCCAGAAGCATGAAATATGATACTATTAGCTTGGAAAAGTCTCATGCCAGTGATGTTAGAACCTCAGAAATAATGTGTCAAATATGTTGGAACATTCAGAATACAAACTCTTACTGTTCCAGAGTCATCTACATGTTGTTCTCACTATTTTCTATGACAAGAGAATTTACTGAGTCAATTCGTCTTCAACATGTTAAATGTACTATGTGTAAGTGGGCAAGCCAATCTTATTTATATAATAATAGAGAATGCTAACTACACACAGTTTTGCACTTCTGAAAACTGTCTTCTAAGAGAAAATACCACATGTATTTCAGATCTGCAGTTCTCATGCCTGACCTAATGTTTCTCAAATAAATTACTTGAATTACTTCATCAAAGAGGCAGATGATCCTACCTGTGGTGTTGAAGTGAAAACTTTGGCTCTTGTTGCTATGCTTAAACTGCTCTCACATCAGGTATTGCTCCATCTTTCGTACAAAAATTATCTCTAAGAGTAAGATCCCAATATTTTTTTTCTTTCTTTTACTGATGCTGAAATACCTGTTCCCATTCTGCTTCATGTGTTACCTTTTAATTTCTATTTTTCAACTGTATTTTTTTTTATTTACAGGGAGAATTTCATTTCTTTATCTACCTTCGCTTATTTTTGCACTCTCCTGTGGTAGAGATAGAGCAAATGAACAGTCAGCACTTTGCATTTCCCTTATCCTTAACCATGATCATTCTAAATCTGTTCTGTGCTCCCATGGGCTTTGTTCTTCAGCTGGCTCCTTCTGCTTTGGTTGCTTTATTGCCCCGGTATAACCCGTGCCATATGACATACATCTCCACCATTGCACTTAGACCACTTGCTTCTGGCACTCAAGTCCAAGTGGAAGTTGTGTCAATCCCTAATCTCATGGTAGCCTCCTAATGCTGCAGCTCTTCACAAATTGTACCTGAGATGGTCTTCTTGCTACTGAATTTAAGTGGCTCTTCTTTGCATATCCTCTTTTCCATTTCTAGCAAAGCAATCATCCTTCGCCTGCTAGCAAAGGTGGGCTTGGTAGTATTTCTAGATGATTAATGTACCCTCGAGTTAGGTGCCTTCCTGTTTTTGAGAGGAATGTCCTATGCTTGACTTCCTTCCCTTTGAACAGAGGTACTGTAGCTGCTTTTGCTAATCATATGAAAGACATTACATGCAGAGACAGGATAACAAAGAAACAGCAGCCAAACTAGTATAAGGGGTTCACAGCTATCAGACCATTGTCTGGCACTTCATTCCTTCTCCTTCCTGCCCATGCTACCCAAGTACAGGGGTATTCTGTCAAATTTTCTTCTCTTGCCATGTCACAAATACTAGTCTGTTCCCTTTCAGCATTTACAAACTCAACTTTCTCCAAGCTAAGACATTAGAAGCCACAGTCCTTGCATGCCAGTCTCGTAATTCAGGCTCTTTTTTCCCTTCCCACTTTAAATCTCTGCTTTTTCCTCATTTCACACCAAGCAGAAACTGACTGCTTATAACTTAGTCACTTGGTACTTCCATTTGCTGATGTATGTCAGCTTGAAATCTGCAGACATCCTACTCCTACAAACTTGTAGGGACCATCTTCCTCCCCTTCTGTCTTCCCCTTAAGCAAACCTGTATGCCCAGACCACTGTTGCGGATGCTGTGCCCTGCAGTTTCACTTACCCTCAGGTCACTCCTCAGTTCCACTCCATTATTTTCTCTATTCTTTGCAACTTTGACATTTGTAACATTAATGTCCAAAACATTGTTCCTTAAATATCGAAACGAAATTGCTGTGGTGCTTTATGGATATGTACATCTCATCATTCACTGGTGTCCAAGGAAGACCAATCTCTGACACAAATATTTTTTGTGGTTTTGGTATGGTCTCTTAGATGGATACTTGACAGCTAAAAAGATCTTACTCTACGTGATACTATTCCTCAGCAGGAGTAATTGTAGGCTTTCAGGTCACTTGAATTCACTAATTGTATGAATTCAGTTCTTCAGTTTGGAACTCCTACCATTTGGAAAATTTAGGGTATTTTGGGAGGGACACATGTATGTGCACCCTGAGAACACACAGTTCTGCACAGGTAAAAAGCCTAAAAAGAAGTTTCCAATGTCTGTAGACACGGTATTTATCTCAAACTCTTAGTGTTGCATAGTTTGTTGCATATTTTTTCTCACTGTGTTACCCTGTCATTTCTGATAACATTGCCTCACCTACCATACCTTTTATGAGGCATCATGCATTCTGCTATAGGCATTACCTTGATTAAGTTTACATGGGTGTAAAGTCATAGGTGGCATCAGGAGTTTTGATCTTCTCTGTTATTCAGACAATCATATGTAAAAATAAGACTTCTGTGAAGAAAGCAATGTAAGTATCCTTTACATATGCAAAATCACATATCTAAACTGTGTTCAAGAAGTTCTACTAGCTTGTGGGTTTGAGGATTTTTTAACTTGCCACAAGAAAATTGATAAAACAATTCTATATCAGTGCATATATAGAGAGAAGCTTCATAATTTTCTAGTTGAAAGAATAAAGGATGCTGGTGGCAGAGGTCACATCTGTGTCTGCATTTTGCATAGTGGTAAGCTCTCAACATATAGTTCTCATGAGTGGCAGACCAATTTGCAAATTAAGGTGCTTTAATAACGTCTAAACACACAACTTAGGCACTCTATTAAAGGTTCTGCAAGGTTCAAACTGTTTGAATTTGGTAGCACAGTTGGTTACTTCATAAAAGCAAGACTAAACAACAAAAAAAAAAGACTCACTCAAGACATGGAACTTTGGATATTATTCAAACCACAAAGCAAAAAGGATGCAGGACAGTACAAAAATGGGTAGCTGCTGAAACAAATCTGTAAGCCCAAGGAATCTACACTAAGAACCACCAAGGCAAATCTTTCAAAGGCAAGAACTCAGTACGCTGCAACTCTCCAAAGCTGTAGCAGGTGAAGAGATTTGAATGAACCCTCTGAAATAGACAAAAAGACATTCGTGTAAAAACATCCTTTCAATGTCTAATTGTTTTTGGGCTTTTAAGTCATACTAAGAAAGTAGAACTAGAAATGGGACTGAGTGTTGAATATTGCAGTCTATGTGCATATTGTAACCTTCACATTGTTTGGATTTTACTGTAATGGATTATAGAATTAGCTTTGTCTAAATTTGGATAAGAGAGATAAGTATATAAAATTTAGGGCTAAAGAAAATCAGATGGAGCTATAGTGTCCATGTAAGCTCCATGGGACAGGATCTGATTCTTCCTCAGCATTTTTACTGTGCTGGGTTAACAAAAGGGCTCCAGTCACGTCTCTGGAGAATTAGAAGATAAATGAATCTTTAAGTTTACCAAATCACAGACATCTGAGAGAAAATGATATAAAACATGTTACAAACACACCACATGCTAAAATTAAATCCACTGAAGGGTAGCTTAGTCAAAAGATCTTACAAAGTTGGGGGCTTTATAAACCAAATCCATATTACATTCTATGTGCATATTAGGCAATAATTTCCAGCTTCTTTGTTATTATTTGTTTACATTTTTCCTTATTACTTCTTAATTTTGTTCCATTACTTCTCACAGTGTTAAACTACATAAATCTACAACATGCATACAACTTACTGCTATCCAAATGGAAGTATAACTAAACTTAAGTCTGCTAATTCTGCAGCTGTGCTGAGGCATCTGTGCTGCAGCAAGGTCACAGCACAGGGCCACAAGTGGGGACTCCTGGGCTCCAGTCTCAGATCTGCCAGTAAGTGGCTCTGAATGCCATCCAGCTTTCACTGATGTTAATGTTAAAACTCACACTGAGTTTAGGGACTTGAGTAGCACAGTCTTTTTATGCCTCGATTTACTTTCACACACAAAAAAAGGGAATTGGATGAAGAAAACTGAATGGTTTTTTGTTCCACAAAATCATATTCTAAGAGGAACGGGAAAAAGAAGGGAAATAAACTACTGGAACAAGCAAAAATACATCTAAATAGAAGAGAGATTCAGTGCATGCTTTGGGTTGTAACACAAAGGACTTCGATGCAATGTTCAGATGTGCCCTTAAAGTGTCTTGTCTGCAAGTACTTGTGGGGCAACCCTTAGTTCACAGCCCACAATGTCTGGCTCTTAGGAAAGTTAACCCATCTTCCATGTTCTGGGAAAAGCTTTGCCTGAAGAGAATTCTCTTAGAAAGCACAGTGGATATGGGTCTTATTTTTCACTTTTTCTCCCCAACTGCAAATGGCAAAGAACAGACTCTATTTGAACAATATTCCTTATGAACCTCACTACTGCTCTCCAAATTCTCATTTTTCCAGAAATGCTCTGAAATAGTGTTTTAGGTAAAACAGAATGTTTCCTTTCACTTGAAATGGAATGCTTTCCCCTTCACTAAAGCCAGAAGTAATTGTAGGTCATACTGAAACCAAAAAGTATATTAGATTCAGCTACCAAAATCATTTATTCTCACAGCTTCGTGGCAGGGTGTTTTTCATGGCAAATTAACAACTGGGGTATGCTTTGGGACCCTTGGATAAAAGGGTCTATAGAAATAGAAGGGATTATTAGGTATATTTAATTTGCCTTTAGTAACGGAATGGAGGAAATAATCAGTATATTAAATATACATGAAACATTTTTGGAATGTATAGTCTTGGAAAGGAATGAATGGTTTATGTTATTAGCTGGGAAGTGAAGTATATATAATACACTGTGTGTGGTTGTCATCAAAGCCCTACCAGGAATGCAAAACTAAACGTACTATTTTTACCTTTTTTTCCCTGCTTTGTCTGTGGCTTTGACAGAACAAAAAGAGACCTGGTTAAAATGAGAAAGATTGTTTTGCATTTATCATGATTCTGTTTGAAGCACTGTCTTTAGCATGAAGGTACAATGAGCTTTCCAATTATTATTTGTATTACAGAAGCCTAGGCTGGCATTAAAACTCAGCCATCCCAAGCACTATGTGTACCCATGGCAAAGAACAGTCACTGCACACAGAGTTATGATAAAGCAGTTATGGCAAATGATAGGAAGTGAACAGGGTCGCAGAGGAGTACTGCTGTTTACCTCTTACATGGAACATAACAAAGTCAGTGTTAAGATTCTGGTCTGTTGTACCCCCTATTCCCTATTCTCTTGAAATGTGCTGCCTTCTTATGGTAGGAGAGTCCTCTCCCATCAGCCTGTGACTGCATAGAAAGTGTCTTCTCTTCTGTCCATGCATTTCAGCAAAAGCAATGGATGAGCGTAGTATGTGATTCATTAGAAGAAGCATGCATCAATACCTGGCTGATTTTAACTCTGTTGTGACAGAAATTTTAAAAACATATTTTTTAACATACATATTCCTTTCATCTCCCAACCCTGACCTGGCAAGAACATTCATTGAAAGAAGCTGGTGACAACACCAAACGAGATTAATCGGAGTTAAATCCTTACCATTTGTAAAAGAAAATGGGAAGGTACAAGCCTAGTCTTATTTTATTTCAGTATTTTAACAACAGATGCAATGCTGCCTTTGTTATTATCTTTTATTCCTCAGACAGCTTTCCCCCTCCTAATTATTGCTTGTCGTCTTCAGTAAGATTGAGAAATGGCATTCTCAGAGCACAGGTAAATATCAAAGCAATCTTACTTGTAATGACATGGCTGCTTTCGCTGGGGAGTGAAGTGTAATGAACTAAAAACGGAATTTAGTATGCTTTCCAAATTAAATAATGTATTAATTTCTTCCAACAGCAGTCCCCAGCCCCAGCTGAAAACAATGGTGCTTTTAAATAACTCCAAAGTTTGCAGGCATTTTAGGGAACAGCAGCCAAGAAGCAAAAGGCACAGGGGCCACTTCCTTCAGTGCAGCACTCTGTGGGGAAGAGCTGGTGATGGCCTGTCACCATGAGCTGGTGACAGAGGTCACCAGCAACACAGGGCAACACTGACCCCTGTCTGTCTTCTCTTCCTTGTTTTGTTTTGGTTTTTTTTTGTCCCTTCAACTGCAGCTACTGAAGCCTGGTAATGCCACAGCTTTTGCTGAGCATCCACCATCTAAGCATCCCCTCACAAGGGCTGCCACCTCATCACAATACATAGCATTTTTTCTTGTAGCTTCAGCTCCTGGAATCGTTATTATGCCCCCTCAAAAAAGGCTGGTGTTCAGCTTTTGTGATTGCAGAAAATAGTTTGGATATGTAAATTCTAAAGGTTCAAAAATCAAAGGCAAGTTAAAAAGCAGCCTTGATTCTTTAGTATCTCCCTTTATGCAGGTCTCATTCTTTTGTTTTAGGTATATGATTAGTTAAAAGGAATGGGGGAAGATAAACTCATTCAACTCACTGTTTTTAATCTCTTGGATGATTCTTCAGGATTCTGCTGTAAAAAAAAAAAAACAACTGGTACTTTGGGTGATTTTTCTGTCAACATTTTTTCTCTTTTAAACACCACTTTTTATTTCAGGAAAGGTATGAAACAAAAATTCCAAGTAGTTCTATGCAGAATTTAGCAATTACTCTTTGCAGAGTGGCTTGAAGTCATTAAAAGTAGTGCTGCTTGAAGCTAGTTGGAGTACAGGCATGCTTTGCTATGCTGCAATGGAAGCATAGCCTTAATGTAGCAGAGAAATAAGATAGGAACCAGGAGTTCTTTATCTACCCATCTCAGCTAAGCTCCTTGGACCTCTAATCTCACCTGCACACACAGATGTATAGATGGAAATGTACTGCTGGAAAAGCAGAGAAACTAAAGAAGCCTATGTTCCACCATGCTGTTCAAAATAACCATTTTCACAATTGATGCATTCTTATTTAGGCAGAAAGAGACAATAATGCTAAGAAATAACAGAACATTCAGTGAAACTGAAACATTACATTGCAAACTATCACATTCAGCAAAACTGGTGGGACTGACCAGAAATGTGCCACTTGAGAGCTACTTCCAAAACAAAAAAAAGCTAATACTGTTCATTAAGTTCAGGTTAATTTTATTTAAATTGGAACTTAATGAATGATTTTCTCACTTTGGCAAAAATGCAAGGATCTGCTTCATAGGCTTATTTTACAGATTCATAGAATGGCTTGAGTTGAAAGAGACCTTTAAGATCACCCAGTTCCAACCCCCTGCTACAGGCAGGGACACCTCCTTCCAGACCAGGTTGCTCAAAGCAACCATCCAGCCTGGCCTTGAAGCTTTCACGGAGGGTGCATCCACAACCTCACTGGGCAACCAATTCCAGTGTCTCACCACCTTCACAGTAAAGAATTTCTTCCTAAAACTTAGCATAAATCTACATTCTTCCAGTTTAAAGCCATTTCCCCTTGTTTCGTAGCTACCCATCCCTCCCCAGCTTTATACCCCTTTCCATTTTTCTGTGTATCATTATTTCAAAACAAGTCAGAAGCGCTCACAGAACTTGTTTCCTGTTTCAGCCTGGTGTCAAAATGTCATTTCTTCATTAAAACATAAACAAAAACCTGTTTCAACCAGAACTCAGAAATAGCTGCTCTTAATTATTTCTGAAGTAAAGCAGAATTTCATCTCCTGCAGCACGGTGGCAACTCAGGAAGTCTTCACGTTATACATTCTTTCTAATGCCCTGGATTAAGGCAAAACTAAGAAAAATCCATAAATAAAACTCGTTTAATTAAGGTATTTCCCGTCTTCTGCTGTTCAGGGTATTGGCGTTCTTTGTTGTTGCTGGTTTGGGCAGTTCGGTTTTGGGATTTTTTTGAGGGGCTGGGAGGGAAACAAACTCTTCAAGGTATTTAGCTGGGAGAGAGGCACTGAAACGGTATTTTCTGAGAGGTCCTGACGATATTTATTTTCTGTTGTGACCCAGGAAGCATGCGTGTGTGTATGCAGAGAGGGGGCGGGCAGAAGCTCCTCGACACGAACACCTCCGTCTCTGCTTCCAGCTCGGGTCGGGCAAGCCCGGCTCGCTTCTTCCTGCTGCCATGAGGACCAGCGGGGGCACACGGCCTCCTGCCCGAGGGGCTGCACCCGCCATTCCACCGACACCCGCCCGGATGGGTGCTGCAGCTAACGGAGAAGCTCCTTCCCCTTCGGCCCGCCGCCTGCCAGCGACGACTGACGTTAACAAGCGCCAAACACCAGAGAAGCCGCGTCGCCTTTTCCCCCCGGGGGCCCGGGAGATCGTCGGGGGCCGCAGGGTCGAGGCGAGCGGCGGCAGCGCCCCCTGGCGGCGCGCTGAGGGGGGAGATGCGCCCAGCTCCTTGGGACATAACAGCTCATCTACCGCTCAGGGCATTGGGAGCCCCAGCTCGTACGCCTGTTATTACGAATAGTTGGGTGAGAAAGCTAAACAGGCGGTCTGTTCCGTCAGCCACAGGTAGATAGCTGAACACATTGTTCAGTAGATTGATCGAGCAGTCATTAGATGGGAATTTCTTCTTGGTCTTTTGTTAGTTACTAGTGATGCATTGAAAAATGTAGGGAATTGTTACTTTAGTTTTTGAGATGGCTTTCAAGCGTTTTGAAAAAGAAAAAGCCAAAGAAACCTTTGACTCCTCAAAATAGTCATGTTATTTGGCAAAGGAGGCAGAATTCCTGTTTCTTAACAGTATCCTTTTACTTACACAGGTGTAAAAGTGAGCAATTGAAAACATCAGAAAGCATTTTTCTTCATGGTTTATCTTTTCACTTATAAAAGGGATTTGCCTCCCTTGTTTTACCTGAAATGTGAGGGGAAGGTTATGTTCCAGCTCCAGCTTTTATTTGTTTGGTAAAGGAGAGAGAGTGAGAACAAAATAAAGGAGGGGGTTTTGCTCTTAACTTTGTTACTGTTTGATTCTTCTTTTTCTACAGAAGAAGAAAAATGGTGACAGAACATTTCTTCCCACACACTCTATTTCAAGTTCTATGTCTTTTTTTTTTGAGAAGAAGGGGTATAGAGAGTGCAGAACTGGAATAAACCCCTTCTAAAAATCCAGTTTTTTTCACAAAGCATTTTCCTTCTGTAAGACAGATATAAGATAGCAAATAATGCTAAAAATGTTTGCTTTTAAAAGTAGTACTAAGAATGGTAGTGGTGTTTTTCCTAGGTTTTCAAGTAACTTTATCCTCCCCTGAAGTGTCTGCTCTTTTGTGGAAGTTGTTTCATTTTTTAAGTCAAAATCTGCAAACCAAAATTTTCTTTCAGCAGAAGCAAAAAAAAAAAAAGTGAGAAGCTTGGCAGAAAGGAAGAAAAAAAATCCTGCCAACCAGCTTCCATAGTTACATGAAGTGAAAAACGGAGCCATTGCTGGAGCTGCTGTCTCTTGCTCAAGTGACATCTGGTCTGGATGGGTAAATTTGCATAATCAGTACAGGGTGTAAATCAGGTGAGACCCCATGTCCTGTGTGCACTTTTGGTAATTAGGAGCTAAACAGGGCTATGAAGGAAGTCTTTGGTCACTGGCTAAAAACTCTGCTCCGGGACTGACCAGATCTGCCCTGACATGTAGCCACCCAAGAGAGAAAAAGTAGCTCACTGTGAGAATGTGCCACCTTCATAGGATGGAAGAACAGATCAGGGAAAGGGAGAAGCAAAGAGGGAAATTGATGTCTGCCCATCAGCACAGTTAGGTATGACAAGGAGTTAAGTACAGACTGAGGCTCTTTGTGCCTCTGCTCCAAAAAAGAAAATCTTATGTTCCTAGGAGTTGATAACTCTTTGGCCTGCTGCAGCCCTTAAAGCTAATAAAACAGTAGATTGTAAAATATTTGAAGGTGAAGCTCCTTCTGCAGGGATGTTGCTGTAATGTCTCCTTCATTGCTTTCCAGACTGGGTATCTCATGATCTGTGTTCCTGATCTATAGACCAGAGCATTCCCTTGTATATTTAAAGCCATATGAGGAATATGTGGCAGAAATTTTCTGTGGGGAAGTATTGGTAACACCAGTTCCTAATGGTATTTTATTAACTGTTGGCAAAATGTGCATTAGGGTCTTCTCCAGTTCTGGTGTCTTCATTGAGATTTGTTGGAACGCTTTGAATATGAGGCAGCGATCTCAGTCAGTTGCAGTCCCTGGGCTAGGGCTGAACAGCAGGCTGTTCTCTAGGCAGGGGAAAACAGTATGGCTTTCCACTGGACCTGAACTCCTGTGGGCTGGCTGTATCGTGGTTCCTGGGAAAAGCTTCATAGAGAAGCTAATGCAGTCAGTGGCATGATGTCCTAGGTATGCTCTGTGAGTCAGTACACTGTTGCCAGGCTTCTTGTGTATCAGGTTGCTATTAGTCCCCTCTAATTAGAGGTACATAAATCAAGAAGCTTCCTTTATGATAAGTGGGGAAAAAGTCTTCCCTCAGGGGAATTTAATTTGTAAGTAAGGAGAAGTTCTTCTTCAGAGGATAGTTGGACTCAAGTGGCTCAGATGAGGTGGAATCTCATCATCATCTCTACTTTCTTCCTAGTGGAAAGACCAGTGAAGACTTTGTTGCAATTGTGTTGCTGAAGAAATTTAGGAAATAGACATGTGAGACAAGGAGTAGCAAAGATCTTGTGGAAAGTGATCAGTCCTTCCAATGCTAAAGGACAGGGCAATGCTGGCCTGCTGACATGACCTTATTCTGGCAGGCAGTGCTTGCTGAATCAACAGTGGCTCATATCTCCTGGAATGATTCCCAAGAAGCGCAGCTGATGCTCCATCTTCTTTCCCTTCTGTGGTTGCTATGAACTGATCATTCCAGGACAGGACAACTTCACTCCCCACAGAAGGCTTCAGCTCTAGATACCCTTCCACTGTAATACCAGAGGACTTAATCGTCTTCTTTTTTTTTTTTTTTTTTCCCCTATAAAATGAGTATTGTCTTCCATTCTCAAGAATCCAAGTTACTTGTCTACATAGTTTTTCCCTCGGAAATGGCATGGAACAGAAACATTTCTGTGCCCTACAGGGATAAGGGAAACCCAAACTAGAAATTACATTTTTATAGCAGTTGGAGCCCATCTAATTCAGCACTGATGCCAGCTTACTGCTTCCCTTGGATCCACACTTACCCTCTAGCGAGCAAGTTTGGGGTTAAATCAGTAGAAATATATACATTTTTTTATTCTTAGTGCTCACTCAGACTGCAGCCCTAACTCCTAGTCCAGCACCAGGTACTGAGCTCATGGACTGTGCAGCCACCTGTGACTGGACTATGCCTCCACGGTATTTCCTCTTGTGGGCTGGCCAATATGTTGATATCCTTCAGCCTTCATTTGTATTGATGCACTGTAATGTTTGTACTCGTTAACCAGACATATAATTAAAAATACTCTTGCAACTTGGGATGAACTAAAGAAACGTTCTTATGCTTGATGCTGGTTTCAGGAGAAATTGTAGATGAAGGCATCCCAGCCTCCACAGGGAGGCAGCAGAATACCTGTTAATTTGTCTGCAAACTTGAAGTGACACGATTCCCTCCCTTCCCTCTCCCCAGCTCCCACCCCCTTTTTTTTTTTTTTTTTTAAGAACTCTTTTACACAGCATATATAAATATATGTGTATATGTATTTTATGTATCTTAGGTTCAGATAAAAATTCTTTTTTTCTTGCCAAGACAAAGATTGCCAATGTAAACATTCCCCTTATTTCCCTCTGAGCTGCCACCAAAATGATTTACAAGTTATGTAAGAGCTGATTTTGAAAGAAATATGCATTTAATTAGAAGCTAGAAATCATTATGTCTCATTTGAGACAGTATAGTTAAAGTTCTGTCAGTATTTTCATTATTTGAGGGGATTTATCACCCCAGGACAAGAAAGAGTTCTAGTTTGCTGAAGCTTGGAATTTTACGCCTCAATAATATAAATATAAAATAGGTAGGAAATAATAGTACTATAAAGTTCAGCATTTTCAAACCAGACATTCAAATATCATGGAGCACACACACTCAAAAATTATGTGATTGGCTTAAATACCATGACACTTAAAAATTAATAAGCGTAAGATTCATTTTGTGTGTTGGCTTGTGAGATTTAATTCATATTTTTGAAATGTTTCTCTGCATAATAGGAGCTAAAGACTTACTTCTTTTTGCTTTTTCCATTTTCACATAACCAGATGACCCTGAAAGTTGTGTTGTGGGGAAAAAAAAAGCAAATATTGAAGGACATTTGAAAAGCCACATATTCACCAAACTCAACTACATGTAACTTCTGTACTGCAGGTATTTTTAGAGAAGCTCGCTAGAAACCAGAGGCAGAAATGATTTAAATAAAAGCAGTACAGAAGAGTCAGGAAGATTTAGTCAGGAGATTAATTAAAATACATCCTTCAGAGAAATGTGAGAATTTCCCTTTCCTTGTTTTTTAAATGCAACAGAATTTGTCATTTTCAACTGTTAGTTTTATCTACAGAAGAGGCATCTCATCACTGGGAACAGCATTTATTTCTTCCATTCTATTCCAAAATAGGTATCAGCCTGCCTCTGAAATTCATTTCACAAGAGGAATCCCAAGTAAGATTTCTCAGCTCCTTTGCAGAATCATTTATCTGCAAAAACACTCCTTTCCTTTGAGAAGTCAATTAATAGGTTCAGTGTGGCACATCCAACATTCCTGGTAAGACAAGGGGATTTTCAGCGATTTGTTCTCACAGGTTCGCTTGCTCAACGTCTAGTCTTGTGGGGAAAGGAATGGAAGATCTTGCACTCTTCTTGGTGCCTCAGCTGAGATTTTGTGCCCACATCATTTCTATCTAGAATTTTTTTTTTTTAATATTTTTTATCCCTTGTAAAATTCTGTTGAATGTAACAGCCTTAAAAACTATAGTGCATTTTTATTACCAGCATAGATTTTTTTTTTATCCCCTTATCAAGAGAATTCAAAATTGATCTGTGTGAAAAGCTTCCAGATTTTTGATAAAAACACTCTTCTTTAGGAAACAAGTCAACCAAAACACCTGCCAGAGCCCTGAGAAGGCTAACAGACTCATTTGCTCCAGGGCAGCACCTGAGCATTATTGGCCCTGACAGGTCTTGCCTGGAGCCCCCTCCATGCACCCACTGCCCACTTCAGCTCCAGCTGGGCCTTCAGACCAGGTGCTGTGTTGTTGTGCAATCTGGATTTCCTAGCTTGACCTTGGACCTACCTGGCCTGTTGCCTTTCCTAGTGCTTCCTAGGTAGTTGCTGTCACCACCCTTCTCTGCTTGCTTGTGTCCAGCACTGCGAGATTGCCTGATTGATAAGCTCATTGCCCACCAGGTGCTATGGCTGCCCTTTGCTCCTGGTCTTTCTAGGGAAATAGGCGACTCTCAGTGCACCTTAACAATGCTATTCTGTTGAGAAATTTTCATACTAATTAAGAGAATTGTCCTGCACCTATGGGCAACTTTCAGTCTTAACCGAGGGAGTTAATCCATTCATCCTGTAAAGCTGTGGTGAGTCACTGACTTCTTTCTCCAACATTAGCATTGTTTTTTTTTTTGCTTTGGAGATGCTTATTTGCTCTGCCAGCAGTTATGGTGAGCAGCTTTGGGGTAAGATGGAGTGTACAGTCTTGTGAAGGAACCAAAGGAGAGCTCCAGCTCCATGGTCAATGAATGATAAACATCTTGGGCACAGCATACCTAGCAGCATATAGGAAGATGTATTAGAACACAAATTCTGCAGCGACAGCCGAAAGTAACCACCAAACTGTTGGCCATACTTTATGACCATGTGGATGTTCTTGGAGTCTTTTAGGTCCAAGGATTTGAGTTTCCAGACTCTGGTGGAACTTGTCCAAGTTTCACACTGCAGTCAGAGAGAGGAGCCAACCCACAGCCTCTGCATGGAGGCTTTGGTGAGGCCATGACACTATAGTTTAGACTGAAGAACAGCTGCTATGTACAGAGACTGTGAGCCTTCCCGAGCCTTTGGCTCCTCCTATGAACAACTGATTATCTTTACAAGGCTGCTGTGAGGATGAATGCATTAGTGACTGCAATGCACCAGAACTACTTGGGATGTCCTATTGGTACTGTTGCCAGGTAATTTATTATCTGTTTTTCCTTCTGTGTTGCCTTATCTTCTCTGTTTGGAGTTGATAGCATCATGCCAAGTCCTCCTGCTGTTTGCGATTATATTTTTTAAAATGGTATTATGATTAAAGGACAAATGCAGAGAGCTGCTGCACAGGATCACTGTGTTTCAGCAGTAACGGAGAGCCAGAAACCTGATGCTGGGGCATCACTGAAGACATGTTGTGATTCTATAAAATAAGTGGGCTTCAAAGGCTCTGATTCTGGCTCAAGAAATGACAATTCATCTGCCTTTAAAATTAACAGATCTTTTTTTTTCACATCATTGCTGCAATATTTCTGTGTTCTGCCCTCCCTTTCACTTCAGATGTAACCACATTTCAGTGACATATGAAGTTATTCCTATATATAGCATGCAGAACAATTTGGGATCCTTCCAGTGAATAAGTCCTGGTTATATATCAGATATTTATTAGCGTAGCACTTCACAGTAGGAATCAAAGTCAAGTGCAAAGCTTTGGAACATTTCTGGCTTCAGTCTCGTAAGCCTAACTTACTGCTTGGCCAGGACATTTGAATATTAGATATGCTGAGAAGAAAAAGCGATTTTGTCTGCATCTTTGTTATGGCAGTGATCTCCTCACCCTGGATTAATTGCATTTTCCAATGATGTTGACAGTTCTGCCCATTTCCATAGGAAAGGAAATATCAAAGAGTAGGCTCAAAGGAGGCCTTTCCAGGAATTTAGGATTTGCCATTCCTATCATGTCAGATATCCTGTTCCTAGCAGCTGTCAGGACATTATGCTTTAAAGGAAGTTGGATAAGTTGACCTAGCCAAGGCATGACTAACTACCGCTGAAGAGAACTGAGGTAAGCATCACTTTAGGTGGCGCAGGACTCAGCTTTCTGCCTGGAATGTGAGATCTAATTACGCCTGTCTTTATAGGTTTTACAGCTGTAATGTTGCCGGCAATCACATTAAGGCTTCTACAGTTCTGCCAACATTTTTGATTGTCCCTTTCCATTACCTGTTCAGCATCTGCTCTGCTTTCTCAAAGGTTTTGCAATCAGAATAAGGGAGGCACCACGTAATTTTGTGTGATCAGTAACATGATTATTCTGCAATGTATTCTCTGCTGAGTCCTGATTTTTTTGGAACAGATGGGTAGTGGGCAGAGAGCTGAAAGCCTTAGGACCACTTAGCTTCAGCTGCTTTTCTGCCCACTGAATTACAAGATCAGGCCTTCCTTAACAGTTCTAAGAAGTGCCATATGCTAGAGACACCACCAGTCCTTTTACTATTCATTGACATGTCTGTTGACTTCACAGAGCAGTCATCTTAAACTAACCTTTATCGAGTGCGACACTGAGTCTGTATGACACAAAATATTTCATTCCATCTATTCTTTCGATGTGTTTTGTCTTTTGAAAAAAGGGACACTATTGACAGAATCCACTATTGACAGAATTTTGTCATCTAGAGCACATTAACTTGAGATATTCTAAATTCTCTGAAAATTGAGATCTTACTTCATTCAACTTGCTTTCTTGTCATCTGTCTTTCCCCCCTCCTTGGGAGTTATAGGCATATGTCGTTGTGCTGTAGTGCTACTTCCTTGCTTCTAGGAATGACTGACTAGAAATTTGATTGGTACTTTAAACATTGTTACCTTTAATTAAATCTACAGGAGAATTCTTGGAAACATTTAGTAGGCAAGTAGAGCAGAGAAGCAGAAGCTTATTTTGTACTTCCTAAACCTATATATTTAATTTTCTGAAGTGTTATTTACACTAAAAGGAGAATATTGAGTTTTTTGGGGAAAATGTAAAAGACTAAACAGTCTTTACTCTTCCAAGCAATTTCATTTTTTTTTGAAATAGAATTCACCTTCTCTAAACCTCTGGAGAAACCATATCCTCTAAAATCAATATATAGTAAGGCTCCTGTTCACCTTCCCCTGATCAAGTGCATTCAAATATTAAGTGATAAATGGGCTAATTTGCACATCTACAAAACAGGCACTCATTTTACTGACTCCTAGCAGCGTCATGAGGTTCAATTAACAGCTGTAATGCCGTCCCACTTCTTTGGAATAAAGGTATGACTTTTTACATTTGAAATTATGTAAATCCATCAGCTGCTGTGCTTGTAATAGCTGTCTAGCAGTCTGATAGCATTGCAGATACACTGCTGTGCTCTGCTGCTTTTTGCTAGCCTGATTATTTTTTTTTTTTTTTTTTTTTTAAGCTTGGTACTGTTAACTTTCAGAGACTGAAACTAATCCTAAATTTGTATTCATCTGAAAGACGCACCTTAATTAACTCTTCAAGGCAGTTTCCTTGTGTTTTAATAACAGTAACTCAAACTGTGTCAAATTAATGCAAGTGTACAACATTAGTCAGGAAACTTGTGGTTTTAAAGTAGCTATGAAAACGTGTTCACTGTACTCCCTGCAGCCTTGTTTAGACAACACAGTGAAGAAGTAAGCTGTCTTCCAACTGCAGCGTCACGAGGATGGTCAACCAGATTCCAGCCGCAGGACCAAGACTGCGTGCACTGACACCTCTGCTAGTAGTCTTATGAATACAATGGCTGAAGTGACTAATCAAAATATTTGTGCAGTTCTTTCTGAAGGCAATTTCTAAAGTTAGCTGAGTGTGTTTTTATATGTTACTTCCTGAAAAACTTAAAACTGCACAGAATATTTCAGTGAGGTCACCAATTTTGATTAAACATCATGATAAGAATGTCTTATTAAGGCATAATGGATTTTTTTTTTTTTTTTTTTAACTCCCTACCTGTGCTCCACTCTGTCAGTCTCTACCCATAGGAACATCCTTTTTTTGTGGGTGGGTAGAAGGGGAAGAGATAGCGATGAATGCCTGGCCTTATTAAGTTCAGCCTCAAAATTCTGCAACCCGGTCAAGTACATATTAATTTTGGCTTTTGCTGTTTGGAGTGTTCCAGATGATTTACTATTGTTCACTTGTTCTAAAAGCAACATCAAAAGGCATTTTCCTACCATTAGGTTGAAAACAAAGGGAGACAGATACAAAATGTAATTGCCTTGGTCACTGTGAAAGTGTCAAATCCCCCCACTCACTTGAAGCTATTGTATTCTTTCTTAAAATAGGAAGTCACCACAGCTCTGCAGCTGAGCCCCAAATAATCCACTGCATTGTCTTGTGCCTTACTCCAAATGGACTCAATGGTCTCCTGAGGCTGATGCAAACAGAGCTGTCAAATGCTGTCAGAATGAGAAACCACCAGGTAGGTTTTTGAGTTTTCTAATTAATGTATCTATAGAATTACAGAATATTATCTACAGATCAAACAAGGGTATCCTGGCCCATGCAACCAACAAGTGAATTATTGTACTTGCAATAGGCTGTGGGTTCTGACAGCATCAGATAATTAACTCAAATTTGCATTACACATTCTTTATTGTGCTACTGACCTCAAATATCTGAGACTACAAATTACAGCCATCTCTTTTTATTTGTATTGGAAGCATAAAGATCAGGAATACAGGAGCACATCTGTCTAAAGTGTTTGTTTTTTTTCCTGACCTTTCCTTATGATAGCTAATTTATGTTAAGTTTTGTTTATAACCCAGCAATTCTCTGGCATGCAATGCTAACCAAAAATAATTCTTTCTTGATCCAGATGGTGATGTGCATTTTGAGATCCATTTAGTCACTTTCTGAGATGAAGATGACGTTTGAGATATATTTTTTTAAACAGCACGTTTTGCCTAGAGAACTAGAAAACAGTCTTGCAAATATTATTATCTTTATGTTAGTGTTGGAGCAGGGTGCAGTGCTGTACCAGTGCTTGTGAAGCACAGAAAAGCCTAAGATGGACTATGGAGCTCTAATTACTTAAGAAATAATGCTTCACAGCAGGTCAGCAACACACTGCAGTCACCATCATTCTATTATTCTGATTTTAAATTGTTTCGTCTTCCTCTGAGAATTATGACAGAAAACTCTGATGAAACATTTTATGAGCCATGTGTGACAGCAAAAACATTCCATGAAAGATAGAAATCTCATTGTTGGTGAATTTAATCACTGTATCTTGGAAGGCCGTGAGTTATGCCTCTGCGGAATGCTGAAAGTTAAAAATGAAATTACAGGTAGTACCTAGGAGTATCAAGAAAGAATAAGGACAAATAGAGTGTAGTTTCATGGCTCTTTTATATGAAGGAGTGTGGCTGAGGGGCTGACATGTCTTAAGGACAAACACTTTGAGTCCTTCTGTACAGTTCTTCAGCCCCTCTCATCACTGCCATCCCTGTGGGGTGGTCTTTAACTCCTGTGGCTTCCTGTTAACAAGATAGTGATGTCAGAGCTCTGTGCCAGCCTCCTTCCATCAACAAGCGATCCCCAAAAGGGAAACTGAGGCTTTGGTAAGGCATCCTATAAACCCTCTTGTTTTCTTTGAGTGGGAGCAGTCAGAAGCCAGCAAGAGCCCCTCACTGCAAGAAAGATATTGAGGCCCTGGAACGTGTTCAAAGGAGGGCAACAAAGCTGGTGAGGGGTCTGGAACACAGGCCATATGAGGAGAGGCTGAAGGAGCTGGGAATGTTCAGCCTGGAGAAGAGGAGGCTCAGGGGAGACCTCATTGCTCTCTATAACTTCCTGAAGGGAGGTTGTAGTGAGCTGGGGGTCGGCCTCTTCTCTCGTGTCATTAGTGATAGGACCAGGGGGAATGGCTTCAAGCTACGGCAGGGGAGATTCAGGCTGGACATGAGGAAGTATTACTTTTCAGAAAGGGTGGTCAGGCACTGGAATGGACTGCCCAGGGAGGTGGTGGAGTCACCGACCCTGGGGGTGTTCAAGGAAAGGCTGGATGTTGTGTTGAGGGACATGATTTAGTGGGAGCTATTGGGAATAGGTGAACGGTTGGACTGGATGATCTTTTAGGTCTTTTCCAACCTTGGTGATTCTATGATTCTAAGAGCAGAATATACCAGTGGGCAGCCATCACTTTTTAAAGTTGCTTTTCAGGAGCCCCTTGGCAGGGAGGCAAGTGCTGCAGCCATCACTGTTCTGTTCAGTTCCCCAGGAAGGGGCAGAGTTTCAGCCTCAGTGCTGTAGTGGTGGCCCAGGTTAGTCTTGTCCAAATAATCCATTTGTACAACTGAGGAGAGGAATAACTGTAGACATTTGAAGGCAGAGAATGAAAGATTGACTTCATAAACAGAGTTCTACCATCATGTTGTAATATATCCAGAGGGTCTCTATGCCTCCTTTGTGCTGCCACCCACAAAGTTTTAGGGACTCCTTTGTTTGTAGCTGTGTGGTGCAATCTGCAGACCAAATGAAGGATGTGCCATTCCATTGAAATCTGTTGTTTCGTGGCTTGAAATTACATCTTTTGTTTGACATTAGACCACATTCCTACTTCCTGATTTTTTTTTTTCGTTGTTGGCATTTCAAGAATTGGACAGTGTTTCTGAGTAAAAGCAAATCCGTCTATCTCGGCTTCTCTGTCAGGAGCACTTCCCTTTTAGGTAAATAAAACGAGCTGTATCGTTCCTTGTCATCTTTGTCCTTCAGTGAATTATTCTTTAATCTTTATTCAATTTATTCTTTTTACCTGAAAGAAACAAACAGCCCTGATTTTAAACTCAGCACGTTCCTGGCTTTCATTACTAATACTGACTTGCGTTTCAGTTTCAGTGGTAAAGCAAGAGACCAATTTGAGAACAAACAGCTTGGAAAACTAATGTGAAACCACTGCATTAGCAAAAAACAGGTAAGAGATTGTGTGTGGCCTCTGCTTTGTACAATTCCAGATAGTCGTATTCGGATGTCACTTCTCAGACAAGCTGCAGCAATATTAACAAAATACTTGTCTCCAATGCCTTGAACAGGTAAAAGGGAAGTCCATTTTGTTGTGTTTGTGTGAGATGTTAAGCTCTTGACTTTTATCAGCTGTGGATCATGACTCCTTCCTTGCTGTTAGTAAGATTTTTACAGGCATAACTCTTGAAGAAGATCTGTGTTACTCCCTTTCACTGTCCAATCAAGGGTTGCATTTCATCAGTGCAAACACTGGTCCAGGAAGAGAAATAAAGTCATAAACACTAGTTGGGCAGTTTAATATGGTGTCACGGCTCAGCCCTCCAGCCAGCCACTGCATGGGGAGCAACAGTGTGTGAAGTGCCATGTACCTGCAGACCACTTGCTTTTGTGGTGATGTGATTTATAAGATAGCTAACAAGCTTCCATTCTGGACAGAGGTGTCACTGTGTGTCAATAGTGATTCATCTGAAAAATAATACCCTGTTAATTGCAGTTCTTCAGTGTGATTTTGAAATAGTGTAGAACACAGCAGGAGTCATCTGGTACCTCTATAATGCAAGGAGAATCCAGCCTGGGATGCTCTTAAAAGAGTTAGAGGAACCCTGACCGGTCTCTGCATTTAAACTGCTATTCAGTTCTCACGTCCAATTTATGTTAAAACATTTTATGTCTGTAGTTTGGAGACAAAAAGTTTAGTCAGACACTGAATGCCTCATTCAATAATATGTCACTGAGTGCTCTAATTGTACTGTGAGAACAATTTTATTGTACTGGCACCAAAAATTTCAGCAAATGTCAAGCAAGCTGCAAATGAGGCAATTTCAGACTGGACTTTTATTGAATTAAATGGATTATTTCCTTGGTGCCTTCAAAGCCTTCAAATATGTCTGGAATCTCTTACCCATTTATCTAAGTCTGCCTAAACCAGATTATTAAATGGCCCATTTTCCCTAATATCAGTCTAGATTTTTATCATCAGTCCCCTGATTATTATAAATTGCAGGGTATGATATTTCAGAAGATTAATATTCCATCTGCCTGACACACTGCCAGGAGATCAAAATGATTGGCTGCTTCAGCTCAGAGCTAATCAACATGATGGGCTTTTAACACCCTGCATGTTCGTGGTGGGCTCAGCTACATGGGTGGCTTATGCTTGTGGAAAGCTGACTGCATCTGTATCAAGAGCTCTGTGCCACACATCATTGGCAAAATGCTTTGGAGCTTCTAATTCTGTCGAGATTAGTAGCACTGTCACAGGGGAATAAATGCTGTTGAGTATCAAGAGAATTTCATCAATGCTGCCATGTTTTGTTAGCTGTCCAGTTACCTTCCCATATGGATGCCCTGAAGGTTCCCACTTACTCCTGGCCATCTGCTGCAGCATGTTGTTATACAAGAAAAAACAGTTACTCTCCATGGTAAGGGAACAAGCAGTATTGGAAAGGTTTGTGGGATTCCTACCTACAAGCCTGAGTGCAGTAAAAAATAAATTCCTTCCTCTCCAGACTAAAAGAATACATGGTAGCCAACAGTTTGCTTCAGTGGGATTACTGAATTTAGGTTAATATGACATAGTACAGCAAATAGTCTTACTCTGATGTAAATCTATTTGTGTAGTAACATTCACATTTTTGTACAATACACAGAATGGACTTCACTTTCCACATTGGTTTATGAAGGCTAGTGGAATGCTAATTTCTATATTTGTAACGCAGAAGGGAGTAAAATTCAGCCCTCCACTGCATCAGTTCTGGCTGAAAGCAGTGTGCTTCCCTAGGCTGCTGTTGTGAGGCTGATGTTGCAGTGCTACCCACACAGGAGCTATTGACTGCCCACAGTTCCTGACCGTGGGAGCAAAACCTGTTTAAGGTGGTGTTTACAGGAACCCTGTGTTGTCCCTACAGAGGAAGAGGGGATTTCAGGAAAGCCGCTGTCATCCTCTGTCAGAACTTCTATAGCAGTTTGGCATACTCTGAAATATGAGGCATATGTCAAGCAGCAACCAACTGTCAAGTCAGGAGGTAGATGAGGAAACCTGTCCCTCAGTATACTACCGTTCTCACTCACTTCCTTTTTCCATGTCCTGTCCCAACACCACAATCTGAATAACCTCGTTCACGAACCATTCAGTGCCAGAGGCTAAGGGGAAATGATATTGGCTCAACAGTGAGCCAGCAATGAATTACTATTATGTGGCAGTTTACAGTTTTACATTGTCTGTGACAAAGGTGAGCCATAGAGAAAAGTAATTCTGGTACTTTTTACACTCAGAGCTGATAAACAGTTGCACAACAAAATGTCACTTAGACTAAAGGCTTTTAATTCTTATTCCTTCATATTTTTATAGTTGCAACCCTTGCTGACAAGCTCTGTTCCAGTGTATTTTTGGTCAGTGTCGCCCAAAAGGAAAACAGTCTGAGAAATCTAATTGTAAGTACTTTCATGATGTTGATTGTACATCTATGGATTTCTCACTCAGCAGTGTCTGCATGTTGTAAATTCACCTCTTGGTATAACCCGTTGAAGTACTATAATGCACCAGGAATTAATTTGGTATATTGTATCTAAGTGGTTGCTAAACTCATGGTCTGTAGGGTGTTTAATCATACTTTAACATCATCCTGAGCCAAACTCCTGAGAGTAATCTAATCTCTCCCCAACTCAAGAGATTCTCAGCGCTAACAGGCATTTTTTAGAAGCTGTTTCCTCATTCTTTTTCAGTCCTTGCTAATAACAACCACATTTAAACTGCTAGAAGACATTGAGTGTGAACAAAATCATACATATTATTTTTGTATAACCAAAACTATCAAGGCCAACCAAAATTAGTCATGCTGGATGTCATACGTGCTATGTGCAAAATAATCTCTTTCCTGACAGTTTTGTTGTGAGACAAAATAAACTTCTCAGAATGCAAAACCATGCCAACCCAGGTTCTAAATCAGAGATGCTTCTCTCCAGCCAGGTCAGAAACTGCACAGAGAGTCTTGCATCTGTTTATCATCACCAGATGTCTAATGTCTAATTTCAGTACTCAAAGCAGTGAAGTAAAGATTATGCAATATACAAATGCAGTGATAAAGTATAAGGCTTATAAAGAGACATCTCTCAAATGGCTAAGGAGCAGGTTTTATGGTACCTCTACTATTTGATTCTATTCTCTTTCAACTATTCCATTTTCTCTTTTTTTTTTTTTTTTTTTTTTTGACAGTTCTTTTTCCTTTTAAAATAGAATCTATTTTCCTCCAGATATTTTTCTAAACAAAGGGTTTTACAAAAACCTTAAGCTATGGCTCAAGTTGTGACTCTGCTCTTGACAGCAATTGGACAGAGAGCTCAAGAGATGTGAGGGGATGGATGGAGCTTGGATGGAGAATGTCAATATCCAGCAAATGACTAATACAATTGAAGTCCCACATTTTTTAGGCATTGTCTTAAAACTTTCAGGTTTGTGCTTTTCAGTCAAAAATGGGAAATGATCACTGCAAACAGATCATTCTCACAAGAATCATCGTTGTGCTGAAAAAGTAGCTTTCAGTAGTATAAAAGAATACCTTTTTCATCCACCACCAGCTGCCCCAGAAGTATTCTGTATGATGTTCCACACAGAACCAAGAAGCATCAGTATCTCTTGAGTGGAGATATTCTTTGACTTCAATTGGCTTAGGTCTGCACAGGGAAAGGCACGTAGCCCTTTAATGCTACTTGTGCTTATTTAACTATCAGAACTGTTATTTAATGGATTTGACCCCATTTCTTCGCTTTTCCTAAAGCTGTTGTATGGAGCCAGGCAGTACAGCTGTAGGTGTTAAAGCACCCATAAATGCAGTTAAGATATCTAACTATTTCTTGTGCTTGCTAAAGAATGTCCAGTCGAAGTAAAAATATAAACAAAGTTTTCATTCTCTTTTTATGTTTGTAGACAAAGGGTCAGTCTCAACTGGTGAACACTGACTTAATCTGTGTTAGGCTGTCAGTGCAACTTCTACAATCTGATCCACTCTTCCTCTTCTGTTAGCTCAGCCCACCCAGATGGGACAGAGCCTAGTCACTTATTCTGACCTTGGGAGCTTATGGCTCATTCCTAGACTTGGGTTTCAGTCTAGTGTTCTGTTCTGTGACCAGAATTCAGAGCCTAAGACCTCCCAGACCATTACACAAATTTCTCTTAGCACTACTAAGGCTTTGAGAGCTTGAACTTCTAATTCAACCGGGCTGGAAAAACACAGATAGAAAGAACATGGGCTTTTACAGTAGAAATTTTATTTCTAAGGCACCTGGCTGTATAGACCTTGGAAAGCAACTTAAGACCAGATGCATAGTTCCCTTGATCCCAACTTACTACTTCTGTAAGTCTAAAGTTTTACCATTATTTTTTGATAATTCCTTCTATACTTTTTCCCTTGCAAGTCACTGTGTGTGGCAGTGATTGACCACACTGCAACATTCATCACATCAGTGAATTCTCCATCTCTCTTCCATGTTCCTCACTAAGACACCACTCCTAGAGTCGCTGTGCCCCAACTGTGACCTTTTGCACAGGAAATATCCAAGTGAATCAGGATGGGCCAGCAGCAAAGATGCACTGGGTTGTTGTCCCCATCATCTCTAAGATTTTCAGCGTGATGGTCCTTTGGAGGCTAATTTTACTGTGCTGAGCAACTCACTAAAATTGCACTACTACTGACTGCAGACCCTGTTCTTTTTTTTTTTTTTTCTTTTTTTTTTTTTTTTTTTTTTTTTTACATTTGAAGTTAGAAAGCTGCAGTGAAATAATCTCTGAGAGACACAAAGATGCCAAATTGAACCACATAAATACTCAAGGTATGTTCAGGCCACTTTGCACCTCTAGTGTGAGTAGCATCAGGTTTTGAAGCAGATATTTTTATCAGAGAAGATAAAGCCACGAAGTGTAGAAGTAATACTGAAAAAAAAAGATCTAGATATTCCAGTTGAATGATGATGGATATTTTTTAAGGCATGCTCTGTAATGCTTTGTATTATTCTTCATGTCAGTGCCAATCATTGTCATCATGCTCTTGAAAGATGGGACTCTGTATTGTTGAATGTACAGCCAAACTGACAGTCCAGAGTGCAAACTGCCCCACTGCTTTCAGAGAGGTAGCTACTGTGCTCCAGAAAGTAATTTCCTTCTGGATCTTGGGACAGCCAAAAAGGATCCATTTCTGTGTCCCTGAGAGACTCCCACTGAAAGGTGCCTTATCCAATGGAAACTATGACAAAACCTGGTCATAACAAAAACCAACTTTTCCATGAGAAAAAAATATTAACAAGCTGAATGAAATTACCCAAATCAACCTTTTACTCCATTTTTTTTCTAAAATATTTAAAAAGTGGACTGTGAGAATCAGTACTTTGCAGAACCGGGTTTGTTACATGCTAGCTGTTAACATGACATAAGTGGAGAGAAAGCACATCCTGAAAAGTAATCAGTTTTCAAATTTGAATACAGAATAGTAGCATTCTTTACTTTTACAGAATTGTATCTTTAATCCGAATAGTTCAAAGCATTTCTCAAATAATTTATTACATCTCACCACCTTCTCTCTGAGGCATTTAAATATTACTTTCTTCATTGTGGAAGATGGAAAAATGGAGAAATCAGAAAATGAAATGACTTTCCTACGACCACACAGTGAGTCAGAATCAGAATGAAGAAAAGAAGCCCAAAGTGATGACTTCTGCTCAGCTGTTCCAAGCAGTGGGTAATACAGTTTGTCTGTGATATGCCCTCTACTGAGAGGTGATAGTTTCCTAAAGATCTGCTGTAATTCAAGATGGAAGTTACTGGGACAGATGTGTCTATTACTGGGTGAAATACTGTGACCTAGCTATTCAAAGGTCCGACTAGATGGTCAGAAAGCTCTTGTCTAGTCTTAAAATACAAGAGTCATTACCACCATACAAACTTACTGGCCCCTTCTTTCTTTCCAACAAAAATTGGCAATTAGTCTTGTTTAAAAGCTTGCTACGAAACTGCATTTTTCAAATCCAAGGCATATTATGCCAGAGGTTAGCAAAAATAGCTTCAAAAACCCTGAAAAATTGACAGGTTGAATCAATCAAATCCATTTTTAATTTTATTTTGACAAAAATTCACACTGGGGCTGACAGCTCCTTGTGAAAACAACTTTGCTCGCTGCAGTTTGAAACACACATGCTATAAACTCTGAGAACAGGATTTATAATATAAGCCTGGCAGTCTCCTAACTCAAGCGGTATTATCACCATGTGTGTGACAATAATATATTAGGTCCATACTTCAGAGCTCCTTCATTAGATTCTGACATATGGATGAGAAAGGAGAGCCCGAAAACTGGGGAGGACATAGAGTGCAGCCTCAGCTGTGCATATTTATCATCTAAATCAAGTGAAGGCTATTTATTGACTTATTGATTCTAATTCAAAATTAGAACTTAATTAAAAGTTTAGTCCATTACCACACAATTACATGGCCCTCAAGACATTTCCAGGCTAGTAAAATACATACTTAATCATGTGGTATATTGGGAAGGCTGGATCTTCAGTTGTTATAAATCAGACATTAGTAGTACCATGCTAATTTACACCATCTGGGGACAGGGCCTATTAGTTTTCTGTGCAGGAGGCAGTTGTTATTGTTTTAAATGAAGGAGCTAAAATGTAATGTTGTCCTTTGCTGAGCAATAGCATATGTTAACTTCCCACCACAAGTCAAGTAGCAATGAGAAATTTAGTCTCAGTACCGTGTGTACTACATACATTTACCAGACTCAGAACAGAAGCGCTCAGAAATAGCATAAAGAACCGTCTGCCAAAACTTTTAATACCAAGCCCTGGAGAAGCTGTCCTGCCTTGGAAACACATTGTAGTGACTGCTAAGAGAGCTTGTAGCAGAGAGCAAACTTTCCTGCCAGTTTCTCCTCAGAAGAACCACAGTACACACGCGTCAGCATGCAGGCAGCATTGACACAAAGATGCTTTTCAAGCTCTGATGTTCTTTCTGGTTCTTGAGCTCCCTAGTTCCAACCTCATGGCTGGTTGTGCCTTTTTCCCTCTGCACAGTTAGTGGAATGCTTTGTTTTTGCAATCTTGGCTTCTGAGGACAAGATTCTTTGAATGCTGCTAATTTAGGATTTGTCACAGCACAGGTTCAGAGTCCGGGCTATTTTTGCAGCTCAGTACACATTTGCTGGTGTGAGCAGTGTGGCAGCAACAACAGAGCTGGATACACTGAAGTGACAAAGCTCTTGAAAACTGGTACATTGAGGGCAAGGAGTATCCACAAAAGAGAATTGACTGGGGAACAGTCATTTTAATAGCTGCGAACTGGGTGCACCTGCTACTACTCAGTGCTCAACCCAATAGTATTTCCCAACTATTAATCAAGCATATCCCTGAGCTGCTGAGGAGGAACTGGTTTTCCACAATGCCAGATGACCACAATGGCTGCTCTTCATTGCTGTCTTGGACATTTCTGGAACACAGAGACATGGACTAAGGTGGCCTCTGCTACCTTTGGTTACGTTTTCTCCAGCTGGCAAGATCCCATGCTTTGTCCTTTCCAGTTTGGTTAATAGTTTGTGCCTTTCTAGCACTTGGAGCTATCACACTGATTTTGTGGCAATGGCTGCATGAAACAGCTGAAATGTCCTGCTGTCTCACATCCTACCTATTGCTACGTGATTTGTTGTTGTTTTTTCTCTCCTAGCTTGGACCTAAGGTCCATTTTAATACATTGAGATTAAGCTGCCTTTTTGTGTGTGGCCAATATATATTCCTGGAATGGACAGAGCCGTAAGTAAGGATAAAAGAGTTTGCCTTGCAGCTATGGTCTATGTTGTAGCTTGTAAAGTGGAGTCATTTTCATTTTCCTTCTTTGCTTCTAGTGTGTGTCTGTTTGTTTTTTCCATTCAAGAAAAAAAAAAAAAAAAAATCATGTTTTTGTTTAGTTCCCTTGCAGAACTTTTGGCATCTAAGTGAGAATTTCTCTGACACCTCATGCATCCCACTGAAGCCTGAAATTAGGCAGTTGAGGTTGAGCAGACATGTTTATAAAATTGCCATCAGTAGGTCTGTTAAAGCAAAGCAACCAAGCAGTGTATCACTGCTCTTTAGGCTTGCAGAAACTGGTCTGACAGGGAAGAGCTCATGCTAGGTAAATTTTACATTGATTTCAGATAGAGTCCTAGTAGTGAGGGTCACAGAACCTTGCAACAATAGTCCAAGGGGACAGCGTGATTAACATCACTTGGAGACTTAAGGAGGCATTTTGGATATCCTTTCCGAAAGATATTCTTTCAAACTGGCTTTGGCATGAATGGTCCCTTCTGGTCAAGCAGTCTGTCCAGAATGTATCACTCATTCAGCTCTTTCCTTCACATGTAACAGGCTGAGTAAGTCCTCAGAATGATCGTCATTTGCATAAAGAATTTGCATAATGGTTGTAATAAAAGCTTGTGCTTCAGGGGTTTAGCTGGGTAACCACTGGGGTCAAGAAAGATTTTTTTCTTCCACTATACAATTAGCCAGATGTACTCCGGGTTAGTGTTTGCTTAGCTCCTCTGAAGCACTGGAAATTGGCTGTGCCTGGAGACTGACTTCTCCCTGGTGAACCTCACTGTGGCTGGGCACATCCTGGGTCTCCTCTCCAGTACTCAGGGTCTGGCTCCTTTGCTCTGAATGCAGAGCATCTCCTGAAGCATGAGCACTGCTAGCTGGGTGTACCTCACCATCAGTGCCTCCTCTCCATATATTGCAGTACCAGAGAAGCTTCAGAAAGGCAAAAAAAAAAAAAAGAAAAAGAAAAAAAAACAACAACAACTGCAATAAGGAATAGATTAACTTGTTTGTTTCTAAACTTTTCTGCTTGCAACACTGCTTCTGAGTTGTTTGTGTGCTCAGGGTATCACTTGGAGAAGCCATTACCAAGACATTCTTGAAACTGGGAATATCTAGATCAGATAACCAGCTATCACCTTTAGCCTTCACTTCTGCTGCATTGATACAGCCTGTGGATGTGTAGCCCCTTCTCCCCAGCTCACCTTCAGGTGCTCAGATAGAAGGTCTGCAGGTGTGTGAGCCCTGGCACAACAGGGAGAGCTCGCAGCAGCTCAGGGAGCTGTGTGGCTCCAAGCACACACTGAGCACCCAGCTGGCAGTTCCCAGACTGTCTGCACAAGGAGAAGGGCACACAGCCTGCAGCACCATGGTTGCTCCCTTTTATTTTGGAGCAGTGAAGGCAGACTGTGAAACTGGAGATCAGAGGTGAAGGTAACATGGCAGTCTTATGCTTTCTTTCAGGGATGCCTTTCAGGCATCTAACCTCTGTTAATTCATGTGTGCAACTCGCTTGTGCCTGATGAATTCCTACCTTGTAAGCTCTAAGAACAACCTGTATTGTTGAGATTCTTAGAAAATAGTAATCTCTGGGCTGAATTTTACCCATGAAAGTAAACAGTTCAGCATAAAGAATAAATGCTGCAACAGATCCTTAGGCAATACAAAATAGATTTGATACTGCTTCTTTCTTTGCCTCCAGTGGTTTTAATAGAGCAGGAAGAAGCCTAATGAGATTTGCCAGGAGGCATTACTGAGATCTGGTGGCTGTGGCAGCTGAGTGCTGTATAAAATGTGCAACTGTTCATATGCTGCAGAGCACTTGAGTTGAGTCATTGCCCTTTTACTATGGTTCCTTTGGCAATAAAACTTCCATCCCTGTGACAAAGTAGTCACAGTGATTTAATACACGTGCATTTTCTAATACAGGGCTCCTGCAGCTCGGGAATGGCTCATAATCCTGCAGCCACAATTGCACCTATTTCCATTATTGTAAACAATTGTTTTGATTTTAGCAGAGCCTCTCACAGGAGTGCATCTGCTGTTAATTGTGCCCAGTTCTGGAAAGTATTACTTTCAAACACTTTTTACTCAAAGTGTACCTTATTATGGTTACTCTACTGCATTGTTTCTCGGGTATAATAGACTTTGGCCAATGAGTTAATTTTTTTCCCTTTGCTTGTTGTAGCTTTTCTCTGCTAGTTTTGCTAAGATCTCCCATGAAGTTGGATCTTAATGATATTTTCAGTTGTTGAAACCAAGGCTAGCGCAATACACCTAAGGTACCTAAATTCACAGAACACCTTGGCACAGAACGTGGTCTGATTTGCAGTTCTCCTTTCTTATTGCTACACACTGGCAATACGGTTGAAAAAGGGATTAATTTATGTTTAACTGAAAATCTGTCTTGTGTATGGTGGAAGGCATTGCATTTCTTGGAACTGAGTGCCAAAAGACAAATACCTGCTCTGAGGAACTTCCTTTTGAGCCACTCTTTCAGTATTTTCACATGTTCTTCTGCCATGTAGTTAGAGTGCTGTTTTTTCACCAATAGTCCTAAGTAATGCTGGATTTGTACATTTGATTTTTACTTTTTTTTTTTTTTTTTTCTTATTTGGAATTAATAGCAACACTGCTTGGGAGTTTTCAAAATCCAAGCAAACAAATTTTTTAGAAATATTCTGCCAAAGACTTCTTGTTTTCAGCCCTTCCGCAGAGCGCTAGAAGTCCATGAAACCTCTTTTCACTATTGAAATTCATGAAGTCTAATTGTACTTCGTATTTTGGATGTTTACCAGTTTCTTCAGTCCCTTACTGGACCTTGGCACCTGATTTACCCACCAAGGTACTTTCTTTAGAACTCTGTCACCTCTCAGTGCCTAAGGTGTGCAGATTTTTTTCCACTGCTTCTTGGTGGGACCAGACATTCCAGCTACAAGCCCATTTTATTTAACCACAGTAATTCAAATAGATATTGATTCTCAGACCTGCTTTGCCTAGAGACGTCCTGGTGCGTGACACTGGGAAGAGCATTTGCTTAGCAGCAGCCAATATGTCAGTTTGGGAATCATACGCTTCCTTTTGCAGAAACCTCACAAAAAAGGGAAATTTAGTTAAAATATGAAGTGTTGCCTTTAAAACATACTCACAGCTGTTTAACATTAAACCAGTTATAATTCCTTTTTATCAGAAAATTTGAGTTAAGGTACAATCCGCTCCTAAAACGAACTTACGCTTTTCGAAGCATTACCACAGTTTTCCTTAAGTGAGCCGTATTCATTTGTAAAATTCTGATCAGAGTTGCAGCTACCACTTTCTGCAAGGTCTGAATGTGTTTGCCCCACTATCCGAGCACATCCGTAAACACAGGGGACATATAGAGTTAGTAAAAGGAAAATGGTTATGCTTTGATCAGGGCAAAAGCGGCAGGGGAAGGGTTTTGTTTTTGATTATTTTTCCCTCATGATTTTACAGTTTATTAGCAGCAGGTTAAACAAACTAATGGGCGCAAATTATAACAAAATAATGGCAGCGGTCTGTAGAGCCACTACAGAGGAAATAACTCCCCCTTCCCTCCACCCCCTTTTTAACCTTTCATCTTAGTCTCAATCTTATTTGTGGGCTACCCCTTTGCCCTCCTCTTCCCCTTTGCTTGAAAAAATAAGCAGAAAATACAATTTATGTTACGCCTGTACACACTTCTAGTTTTTTTGAATACATCCCCAGAGGAAAGAGGATAAATAAATACACATTTTTCAATAGATGTAGAGTATTTGTTTAGTGCTGGCTAACTCCCCAATAACTTGCAGAAGATCATACACGCAAATCTAATTTTCTAGCTAACTTAAATCTCTCTTGGGAATTTTGGTGGCTGCCTGCAAACCCTTTCCTCGAATCAGCAGTATCAGCAACGATTCACTATGTCACTAAAATATATAATGTAAAAAGTGAACTAAAATATGGAGGAAGATTGAGAAAGCAGGAGGAGATGGAAAAGGGAAGTACTATAAAGGGAAGGGCATCTATAAAGACAGAGGAGTCTAAGCCTTTTACAATAGAGGCAGTCTGAAATAACCATGGTTTCTTCTTTGAATCGTGAGAATAGCTATTTTCTTGTTTAAAAGCTTAAAGAGCTATTAAGTTGGGCAAATCACTGGTAAAACAGCTGGAAATGTAAATAGCAATTTAAACAGTCCATTGCCCCTCAATCCAAATGTGGAATGTGCAGATCTACTTCAAAAAAGTTCCTCTGGTTTTATTATATTGTCAACGGTAAGAGGATTGAGTAGGCACCCTTTCTCAGTGGGCTGAATGGAGACGGTGTGCTTTATTTAGAAAATCCACATTTAAAAAAACACTTTCCTCCTTTTTCTCCTTTTTTCCCCAATTTTCTCTTGTTTTCCTTTTTGAAAATTTATTTCTTTTTCTCTTTTTTCTCTCTTTCTTTCTTTCTTTCCTCTTTTTTTTTTTTTTTTTTTTTTTTTTTTCCCAAGTGAGCAGACGGGTCTCTAATTTTCACACCATTCTCCCTTAGAGACCTCCTTCAATTGCACCATTCTTTCATTATGTGGAACTAATGAAGTGCTCTGCAACCTTTAGGTCTCCAAAGAATCCATTGCTCTAGGAATACAGTCCTTAAATAAAACATGTTTCATTGGCTGACTTCAAAACACTATTCTTATGGGGGGGAGGAGGGGGATAAATAATTGTCCTGAAATCACTGTGTGAAAAAAGAAGAAATTACATCGAACAATGCTTTTAATTTATAGTTACAGTCAAAGGATACATTCAGCAATGTCAGTTTTGGTTCTTTTCCTAGTATGTTGCCAAAAATCAGAATATAATCTTTAAGAGTCCCAAATAACACGTTTTATTTAATGCCTGTCTTTTCAGTGCCTGTGTCCTATTGAGTAACTACTGGGTTTTGTGGTGCAAAAAATAATGCAATGCCAGATCAATAAGGCTAATAATTCAGCAGCTGAGTTTGAAATCTGGCTGCCTTGGGTGTCTTAAGAATAACACCTCACATTTTATATGTTGCTTTTTATCTTCAAAGTACTCAGCAAACACTAACTCAATGATGCAGCATGTTTATTCAGCTTGTGAAAGCACAGATCTGTATTATCTGTGATGTATCAGATGCCTTGTTCTCCCGTGGATATTTGCTGTTGTTATTGTTGTTATTTTTGTTTTCCATTATGGACCTCATAGAAGACAGCTATTTCAAATTTGTCAAAGTCTCATCTCTTCCTAAGCAGTCTTTGCCCTCTGGCATTTTTAATTGATTTGCCTTTCTTCTTTAAAGCTTTTAATTGGTCTGAGCCCTGTTTTCCTTCCCCCATACTGAAACCAGTACATTTAAACTGAACATGCTCTCTTGGAATACCTTTGTCTGCAAAATCTGTTTTTAAATCAAAGTATAATAATTAAAAAAAAGAAGAAGAAAAAAAAAGAGGAGTGGAAGCAGGATGAAAGGAAGGTACATTAGACGTAAGATTGTTTATACATGTCCAGCTTGTGTCTGAAATCAGCAAAGAAATGTAAACGCTTCTTTTTTAAAGAAATTATTATTCATTTATTTTGGTGTTGCTTATCTTTTACTTAATTTTATTTGGTGCTTGAGCTAATTTGTAGCATATTGGATTTTGGCTTTGGTAAACTGAAATAGCACTATCAGCATGATTATTGTTATAATACTGGCATGAGAGATTTGCTGGCTTAATGTCAGTGAAAACTAGAACAAACTGTAATGTCTGTCCTTGTAAAACAATTTATATTTCTAGAAACTGTTGTAATCATCTATTTTCAGTGAAAAGATTTCTTGGAGAATAACTACTCTACAAAACCCAGGACTTATCCCAAATGTCTAGCCTATAAATAACATATTTAAGCCCCATTGAACAGATTAGAAAACAAAACAGTGTTTAATGAATGTGGAAGCTTCATTTCTTGGGTGACTAAGGATAAGTTACTGTCTTTAATTAGATCCCCCTTTATCTTGGTAGGACTGTGTTTTGTGGAACTAAACACTTTGGAGCGGGAGTCAAGAATATGGACTAAGTTTTGCCAAGGTCATTAGTAGCAATGGCTGGCTAATTGTGGACCCTCTCAAGTGGCCTGATTTCAAACACTCGCGGAGCTTGCAGTTACTGCATTAAGCCACTCCAAGTTGTATATAATGGACATACCTGAAGTCCCTTTGAAAATTTCTGTTCTAATTCTGGACTTCCAAACTTCCCATGTGAACTTAAGAAAATCACTCATCCTATCTGGATATTCTTTTACTTACCCTTAGCAGGGGAGAGTAATGCTCACATTTTCTGTGTTATGAGACCTAGTTCATAAATACTGATTGATTCTTTGTACAATACTAGCTTCATAATTCTTTTTGAAATTGCACATTGGGAACCTGCTGGAGTTTCCATATATCGGTACAGAAATCATTCTTTAACTCTGTTCTCTCAGTGGCTTTTGGGGAGTAGTGTCTGTGTAGCTTTAGTACTAGATAAAAGTCCCTATTGCACTTCCTTCACAAAACAGCATATCTGACAAGCCATGGCCAGCAAGCAATGAAAGCACAGAATCATAGAATCATAGAATGGCTTGGGTTGGAAGGGGTGATGAACAGATGACTGTGACCAGCACAGCTGTCAGTGCTCACAGTCATTGCTCAGCCACTTGGGGTATCCTTCTACTACAGACACAATTATGGGTTCTCCTAGACATTCCTTATGTTCAATTGGAAGGGGGAAGTGCAATGCAAACTTTCCACGGGGTCAACATTACTGTTTTGATCCCTTATGTACTGTTCACCTTGTCATTCAAATCTGTTTGCAGCCCCTTGGTGCAAACTGAGGGCTGAACGAAGCTGGTAGAAATATCTATTTTTTTTCTGAGTTGTTGGGTTGAATGTGCAGAGGAAGAAAGGAAGAACTGACACCTTATACAAGCATTTAATCATAGGCTAGCTGAAGACAAAACCTATAGGGAAAGTGGTAGAAGGTAGATACTGACATGGTCTGTGCCTGTTCAATGAGCGCTTTCATTCAGATTAAGTTGCCTAAGAATAGAGAGGAACCTGATATAATGTGTATAAAGCATGTTCTGAACATCCACTGAACCTTACAGGTGCTATGCTGATATAGCATGAAATCTTATGAAATCTTTCATGTGGTTACTGATAACACACCGTTAAAAAAAAATAATAAAAATAAAATTAAATACTAATGTGTTTTCTTCAAGCCATTTCAACAGTGCAAAATGGTGAGGAAGACAGCTGACTCACCTAACCAGCTAAGAATGCTTCCTATTTGAGAACTCATCTGGAAATACACAGTCAGTATGAAACACACACCACTTCTTTCCTAGTAGAAGTAGGCCAGAAGAAATCTCTGTCTTGGCCTTGACCCGTCTTACATACACCTAATTTGGTATCCAAAGATTCTCTGTTTGCTTCGAAATTGGTGGGACAAGTATAAATTTCAGTTTTCTATAACTATACTATGGATATTTGATTGATATTCCATCAAATACTGTAGATAATTAAGTAAAGTATGATCAGTTCAGGCATGATGAGAATTTACCAGGGAGGTCTCAAGCAGTAGCTTTCTGTATTTGCTCTTAGTGAAAGTTTTCTTTTTTCCTGATTTCACTAGCTTTATGAGCACACCTTTGTGAACCAGTCTTAGTGTCCTGTTCTCTTACCAGCTGCTTTCATTGTAATTTAATATACCTGTGCTAATCCAAGCCATCCCATATGACATAATAATAACAAACTGCAACGCTCTACATTGTGCATTTCACATAATTTGAGAAGAACAATGGTAAGCATAAGAGACCAAATCCTGCTGTGCTTATCCCTAAAGTTAGGCACATTCAGTTGAACAGGATAATATGCAGAATTGAGGTGAGTAGGCTTTACACTTTTTATATGGAGGCCTCCTGAGGATGCTGCATTTAATTCCATTTAATAATCTTCTCTTTCATTTGCTATTTCGCACCACCTGACACTGCAGCTGTCTGTCAGGAATTGAGTTAGTCTGAGCTTGAGCTGTCTCATAGGTAGCTTAGCACTCTAAAGCATCGGCTCCTCTGGAGAGCCCTTGGGGAGAAGAAGTCATTTAGCAGAAAATGATGATAGGGTTTTTCAAATGGTTCTGAGGTTGTCACTTTATATTTGAATAGGATGGTGCATTTTAAAAGCCTCTGCAAGTATGAAACAGAGCAGGCTGTGCTTTTAAGGATGAGGTATGCTACTAGACGACCCCAGTTCCTGGTTCCTTTAAAGACAGTTACAGGGAAAAATATGTGAGATTAGAGGAACAGAAAGCTTTCTGTGTGAGGGATTTGTGGAGAGATGTTTGCTTTTTGTTCTGAGATAAGGGATGACTTCTGAGCCCTTCACAGCAGTCCTGGGAAAAGGGGTTGGTGTCTGCATGAGCCTGGGCTTCCTGACAACGATTTGAATCACAACTGTGGTTGGAATAGGCCACTGAAATATTATTCCAGAACATGAGGAAAAAAAATGGTAAGAGGAGTGAAGATTTGCTTTTTGTTTTAACAAAGTTACTGCAAATTCAGGTTAGAAGAATGGCAAGTATCAACACCGAAGTGTAGACATTATTTTGGGGGTTGAATAGAAAGAAAGGAGGGTCTTTTCTTGATGCACTAAAAAAGCCTGAGGGAAAGATTTGGGCTTGGATATTTCCTGTAATATCTGTGTCAGAAGATTGCCTTCAACAATGATTGCGTTAGTTTCATTCCATCATTTTTATCTGGTGTGTTGAGAAGAGCAGCATGAGCCTAATCAAACCTTGCCTTTTGTCTGTTGCTGGTTAGTCCTCTGAGAACTTAGCTTTATTTGTATTGTATCTATCAAAACCCTAAGCATACAACTGTGTTCTTAGGCATAGCTTATTTTTCATGTACTTTGGCTATTCTTTTGGACTTGAATAGGGTCATCTGCCCTTTGCAATGCTCACAGTAGTGCTCAGCATCATTGTTTTAAGTGCATGAATACTGAAGTGTGGGGACTACAGCTTATCTTTCTGTAAAAGGAGCTGCTTCAGTCTTTTAAAATGTGAAATAATGTTCCAGTAGCTAAAGAAACTTCATTATGGTATTTTAAAAAATACTATTTTAAGATAAGGGCATCTCTTTTTTAGAATACACTGAGAAAAATCATCCTTTCCTTGATTTAAAGACTTCTCTGTTCAGAAGCACAATTCTGTTTACTGGGAAGCAACTGAAACATACTGGCTGTCACAGCCCACAACTAACCTGAGCATTGCTATAGATAGCAATGGCGTTGCTTACGATAAGACAGTAGGAGACAGGACCTTGCTTGTTCTAATCTAGAACCTCCATCTACACTTCTCCATTTTAAATGTAGTGAAGAACGACTGTCCTGCGGTGCTGCTCTACTAGTTATATTTCACCAGCTGAGCACCTTTGCTCTCATGCTACAGGACCATAGATCTAAGTCTTCATTGCCAGCTACCTGGTACGCTCACTTGTGTTTCCAGCTGGCAGTTGGAATTTTTCATTCATGTGACACAGCTGAAGAGGCTGAGGCTACAATCAAAGCAGGGAAGATGTAGGCTCTCCTACCAAGACTGATCTCAGATCAGCTGTGTTGGATGAACTGAAAAGCTAAATTAAAATGTGTTTAATTACAATACAAAGTATTACACATACAGTATTACATGTGTTTTGCATTTCTATGCAGGCACCTGCTTTGGTCATCATTTAGGATAAAAAAATTATTACTGGCAATAGATAATTGAATAGACTTTATTCAGTGAAGCCAGACTTAGTCTGTGACTCCTCTTTAGCACACTCCATGCAAGTTCATATGTCTTGCTCAAGATCATGTTTATATATCAACAGGCTCTTACACAATCTGGATTACATGCTGTAAAGACTACAGCTAAACAAAGGAGTAAATACATACATACACCTGCATGCAAGTAAGCTTTCTGGTTTTTAGAAATCTGTGTGCGAATCAGCACCACTTGGATAATCTCCCACTACATAGCTAGCTAGGTTGGGTTTGGGTTGATGAACCTCATCTAGTCTTTGGTCCTCTAGATGTTTTTGGTGGAAGTTTTTCTTGCAGTACACTAAATAGATACTAAAATACAAAATTTGCTGTCCTCTCTTATTATAGCTGATTAGAGAGAAGGACTTGACATTTACTTCTGTACAGTGGTCCTCCTAACCAACGCAGAGTTTTGAAGGAGTACACAGATTTCATTCTGACTTTTAAGTAGAAGGGTGGTTAGGTAAGGGAGGAAGAAATTTGCAGGAGTGTTATATATATTTTTCTTCCCCATCTGCGTGACAAACAACCTCAAGATTATTTTTGGAATTGGGAAAAGTTTTGGTTAAAGAACTTCTCTTGAAATTTCCTAGAGTCTTGTTGCTGCTGTTAATGTAGGAACTGAAACATTTTATGTTTAGGAAAGACCCCAAAAAACAAAAGGCCCCAAAAAACTGAAGCAGGGGACTGACAGGATCCCACCACAGTGTGGCAAGGCGTTCTGCCAACTCACCCACCTCTGCAGCTGCTCTCCTGGGCTGCAGTTGGAGCTTGCCGCTTCCTGAAGTCTTGGGGCTTCTCTGAGGGTTTTTTGGGGGCAGGCAAGGCTCTGAGTTGGAAGAAAATCAAATTTCACAATACTAAGTCCTCTAAAGTGGAATCAGCTTTTCCTCTGAACTGCTGTCATGATATGTTCTATAGAGAAGAAGAGACAGCTCATGTGGCTTAGAGCCATGTTACTTTCCACATCTGGTTTTAAGCTAAGCTGAAGGATAAAGGGACTGTGAATAGAGGTCATGGCCAGTTTTCTTTATCTTTCAATGTATGATTCTGATCCTGCTGGGACAGTCTTAGCAGAAGTCCACATGCAAGAGTAGTTCTGCTGATGAATATGAACGTGCTTTGGTGTTCCTTATGTGTTCAGGGCCTTGATTAAACCAGAAAAGCACATGGATAACTCACTGCAGATCTTGGATAGCAGTAAGAAAAGAAACAACAGAAAGTACCTCTGATTGAATGCCCTAATTGGGACTTTGAAGAAGAAATCAGAGCCAGCTGTAGCCACTTTTGAAGGAGGAGTTCACTTTAACATGAGTTATCATAAAATTTTTTGAGGACTTGCATCTCAGAAAACAACTCAAAAGCTTTCTCAGCTGCTGGATTACTACTTGCTGCTGTCTTGTGCAGTCAGAGCAGTTAATGACTATCCCGGATTTCAGATTAAAATTGACTGGCGTAGGTCTAAAATACCCATGAGAATACCTTTGAGTTGCTTGACCTTTCTGGACTGTGCAAATCTGCGAGTTCAAGAGGGTAGCATGTTAAGAGAGTGGCAATACAATATATTTGTATGCAACCACAATAATGAGTAACATTCATTTTGAGAATAACTGAGCTGACAATGATAAAAATGTGATGGCAAGCAATCCATATCAGATGAGGAGCCAGAAGTTGTACTAGCAAAAATATAACTGCTTTGAGGGCTTCTGTAGAGGACTCATTGAACTACAGTCCTAAAAAGTGGGTAGGTGGTGAGTTTCATAAGCAGCAGCTTATTTGGTCATTACTTCCAATATTATGTTATATAACTATAAACAGGCAAAAAAGCACAGCTTGAAGTGGAAAAGTTGAAATTCCACAAGTATCCCTTTTTCTAAGGTGTGGCCATTAGCAAGGAAAACTGCTGAAATGGCCCTCATGGAAATATTTAGCCTGGTGCAGTAGATCATGTTCCTTATTGTATGCGATCACTCTATCTTAAGGTTCTGGACATTGCTTGAGAATACAGCCACACTATTTTCACACTGATTGATTGATTGATTGATTCATTTATTGAGGAAAAAAATTAAAGCTGATGCGCAGCTGATGTGAAGGATGCTTAGCTTTCAGTTGCATACCCCTTTTGGAGTATACAAGGAAATACTTGGATAGCATAATAGATCTGGATCCATCATAGAATCATGGAATGGCCTGGATTGAAAAAGACCACAATGATCATCTAGTTCCAACCCCCCACTATGTGCAGGGTTGCCAACCACCAGACCAGGCTGCCCAGAGCCACATCCAGCCTGGCCTTGAATGCCTCCAGCGATGGGGCATCCACAGCCTCCTTGGGCAACCTGTTCCAGTGTGTCACCACCCTCTGTGTGAAAAACTTCCTCCTAATGTCCAACCTAAACCTCCCCTGTCTCAGTTTAAAACCATTCCCCCTTGTCCTATCACTATCCACCCTCGTAAACAGCCATTCCCCCTCCTGTTTATATGCTCCCTTCAATATTGGAAGGCCTTTTCCTGAATGCCAGATGGACAGTGCTAGTGATGCGCAGAATGCATTGAACTGGGGAAGATGCAAGACAACTGTGGTCATTCCTATAGGAGTAACTTAATATGACACTTCCAGTGCCTGCTAGAAAGAAAGTCACCAGGGCAACTGGAGTGTTTTGTTGCTCTAGCAAATCTTTTTATTACAGGGTGACTCTGAAAAAGTTTAGATCGTTCATTCTTATACAGTTCAAGTGAATTCTTCCCTGGAAAATAAGCTTTTCAGGCAGTCTGGCTCAATGAAGTAGCATGGTTTAATGAAATGAAATCACAAGGCAAATGAGGTTTTCCTAACAAAACAAAGAAGGAATCTAACAAGAAGTCTTAGCCTTATTTTTCATTCAGGCAAAACTCACACTTACAAACCCTCTGAATAAGGGGCCCTTCCAAGGAAGATCGGCACACGGTTTTAGGAGTGTAGAGTCCCTATCTGAGCCGACCCAACTTCGGGAGATACGGCTCCAGCTACAGCGCTCCGTACGGCTCACTAGGTGGAGCTCTAAGGTACCAGGTAACCCCGCTGGGATCCACACGGAAGGACTGCTGTGTACCCAGGGCGGGCTGCAACACACTGCACCTCGCTGCGTTAACACGGCAATAAAGGACTGGAATTGAAGGGTGGCACCGCCCCACCCCTCGGGGATGTGCGAATGGCCAAAGCCAGCGGTGTGGACACTCAGAAAGCAAATAGCTCTTGCTTTGTGACGGAAAAAGCAGTGCGTTTAGTGATGGAGAAGCAGCTTTCTTACATTTCCTTCCCGTTTGTTCAGGCTTTAGGACGCTTTGCGGGCCGGCTTGCTGCAGCGGGACATGCGGGCACCGGGAGGAAGCGGGCAGAACGGGGCCGGGGCTGTGCCGGGCGTTGTTACCTATGGGGCGCTAACTAGTGTGTCCTGGCGGCGGATCCGCCAACTGCTACAGCCCTTTAAAGCGATAGGTCCGGAAGACCGCAGAGCCGCGTTCTCACCCTCGGAGGGGAATCGGGTCTAACACGGAAGGGTTCCTCCTTCGGGGCGGCGGTGACAGCGACGCTCATTGCCCAAACGACCCCAAACCCAGCGAGGACCACTCCCTTTTCCCCGGAGCTTTCGGCCCTCAGCCGGCCCCAGGAGCCCTCCACGGGCTCCCCACCTGTCGGGGCCTACCCCGCCGACCTCCCCCTCCCCACCGTGCCGGCGGGGCCGAGGGCAGAGCCGGGGCTGAGGGCGGTGCGTCCCTCCCCGGCCCGCCCCGGGCGCCGGCCCCGCCCCCGCCGCGGGAGCCGCGGCGAATCAGCGGGGCGCTGTCAGGGCGTCAGCGCCGGCGGCTCCGCGCGGCCGGCCCCGAGCGCGTCCCTTATCGCAGACGGGCACCGGGGGCCGGGACCGCATCATTACCATGGGCACTGTTTGCTTTGCGCGGCGCTGCTGTTTGCTCTTCGCCCTCGCCTGGGCCGGCAGGTTGGCGGCGGGCAGCGGGAGCGCAGGTAAGAGAGTCTGCCGCGTACCGCGTTTCCCACCCGTGGCTCCGGGACGCCGCAGCGCTCCGGGCCGCCCGCCAGCCTCTCCCGCTTCGGGGTGACGGGGAGAGGCCGCTCCTTGCTGCCGGAGGCGTCCTCGCTCCGGAACCGAGGAAGGGAGCAGGAGGGCAAAGTTAGCCAAGAGCCCGTGAGGTGAATCCGCGCTGAGCGCCGGGCGCTGTGCGGGGGAGCGCCGGCTGCGGGAGCTCCGTGGTGCTTCCCTGCGTTAACCCCGAGAGCCCATATGTCTGAACAACCGCGCTCTCGGCTGTGCAGTAGCAGTAATGATAGCAGCAAGCCTTTGCTCTGGTGTTAAAAATCTGCTTAGGAATGCTGTAAGCCAGCGGTAATCTCTTAAAGATGTGCGTGCGGTCCCCAAAGTTGTGTGCTGGCAGAAACCTTCCAGGTAAAACGGGGGGTTGGGGGAGGGAGCAGAGAAATCCCCTTTCCCCCGATACTGAGTCGAAGCGCAGCAAAATGTACGGAGGCGGTGTGGAAGTTCGTGAAGTGCCCGAAATGCTGCGCGGGGGTCCCGTGGGGCCGTGCCCTTCCCTTGGGCTCTGTGCCGCTCCCGGCCGCCTCTCGCTGCTGCTGCGCGGTGTCCCCGCTGCCCCGCGCGCTTCGGTTGTCCGACGACATTGCGAGGAGTGCTGCTGTCACCCTGCCGCTCTGAAGCGGCGGTGAGGCCGCTTGAATGACTTAAAAGCATGAAACGACGCTTTTCTTTTTTTTTCCTTTTTTTCTTCCTCTCTCTCTTTTCAAATCCTTTTTGTGCTTGACTGGGGCTGTGTCTGGGTCGGGCAGCAGCCTCGCACGCCCGGAGCGCACTCATGTAAACCATAGCGAGTTCTGAACTGGCCTGGGAGGGCAAGAGAGAAGGAAGAGGCGTGCAGCAGCCGCGCGTTTCTCGAGAAAACGCAGCGCTGCGTGTGGCAGCGGAAACTCTTCTCTCCTTCCCAGAGCAGCCCTCGGGTGCGGGCTGGCAGCCGGAACCCGTCCCGCACCTCTCGGCAGTGCGGCGGTATCTGCGCCCTGACAGAGCCCTCCGCGCTCTCTGGCTCCGAAGCGCCTTACCGTCGGGAGCGGCTGAGCGAAAGCTTCTCAAAGGATTAGCGTTAGGATTTCAAACTGCTTGACTTTGGTGCATCTTTTGAGGGGATCTGCTCATCGGGTTGGCATGAAACCAGCTGCACGTGTGTCGTTCTGGTTGCCCCCTCCCATCGCAGCAGAAGTCTCCCCTCTCCCCGACGGCTCAGGGCGGGCCGTGCCGCGTCGTGCTCAGCCGCTGTGCCCCCGCCGGGCACGGGCTCCTCTGCCCGCCTCCCCGTGGCGAGGCCGTTCGGAGCTGAGCGAGGGGCTCGGGGCCGGCAGCACGGGGCGGGCCCCCACCGAGGCGGCCCCTCGTGAGGGGGACGAGGAGGACTGGGACCTCGGGGGGGCAGGGCAGGTTAGCAGGGCTGTAAATGTTCCCATGTTAACAGCATACCCCGTCCGTGAATAGGTCGGAGCTCTCTTTTTTTTTTTTTTTTTTTTTTTTTTTTTTTCCCTCGTCTCCTATGCTCACTTCATTAACATTCCCACGACTACCAAATCTCGCCTCTCTCTCATCCTCCTCCCTCCCCCCTCCTCTTTAAATCCGGGGGAGAAAACGAATGCCCGCCGCTGAGATGTTTGTAAAGGCTTCCTCCCCTGAGAGAGAGAAAAGCGCTCCGGTCCCCTTTCAGAGCCCGCCGCGTTAGAGGCGGCCAGAGGGCGGCCGGCACCGCTCCCTTCCAGGCGATGCTCGGTTGATGATGCTGGTACAGGTCGCTAACTTACCGAGAGAGGTTCTTATTGTTTGCCATTTGCTTGTATTTTGCCGTTTAACAAAAAGGATAAAGGCGGTTTTGCTGTTAGCTGTTTCATTTTTCTCATTCCTCCATCAGCATAGCTGAAATAAATAGGGAGATATCTTTCTAAATTAACATATATTTGCGACAGTATGCAAATAATGCAAATAGGCTTGCTATCTCCTCATTTAAGCTCTCACTTGTTTCAACTAACCATGATGGGGATCTCTCCTGCCAGACCTATCCAACAGGCACTAATTTCTAGTAAGTTTAATGATTCTTGTTTTAATACAGAAACATGGGACCGAGACCCCTAATTTATTGGAGAGAAAAAGCCAGCACTTAGATTTTGAGAGAGTTAACTCGCTGGCTGGTTTGATTATGTCAGATTACATGCTCTCAATTCCAGGATGGTGCTAGGAAGGAAGGCAGGTGAGCAGCTTCTGCAAGTAGTGTGTTCCTTTCTCAGGTCTCACATCTTCCTTGGGTTTATTCTGTATTCCAGATGTTGATGAGTGCACAGAAGGTACAGACGACTGTCACATCGATGCCATTTGCCAAAATACGCCGAAATCCTACAAATGCATCTGCAAGCCAGGCTATAAGGGCGAAGGGAAACAGTGCGAAGGTAAGGACAGCTGGGCTCCCTTCCCATCTCTATGCCCCTCCCCACTCTTATTTGTTTGCTCTTTAAAAGCTTTTGTAAATAGCTGAATTCCTGGCACGATTAATGCAGATTTACAGCTGCTTAACCTCAAATCTTGGTGTTTATTGGCAAGCATCCCCCTGCTGCTTTTGCTAATTGTCCTCCATCACAAATGGTTGTGTCCTCCAGCCTATCTGGGGGAAAAAAAACAAATAATAATAATAATAAAAAGGAGCACCGGTCCCCTGTGATGCTCCTGCCTTGGCCCATGGCGTGGTGCAGCCCCGCCCCCCCAGGTGCAGGGAGCTCACACCATGTTCCCTTGGTCCCATCACAGTGGGATTTTTCTGTACAATTTCAACAATGGCCATGTTATGAACTTCATCTCATCCTCAGCAGAGAGATTATCCTCTGGTGGAAAGAATGGATATGGTAGTCACTGCAGAATGCCATGCAAATAAAAAATGTGACGTTATTATTTTTTTCCACTTGTAAATGCTCAGCAGCAATATAAATTCTTCCAAATCTCTCTGCTGCAGACTGAATCTTTTTCAAAATGTACGTGGCCAGTCTATAAAAAAGATTAAAGGTCTAGAAATGGCTTTGCTGAAGTCTATAAAAATTGGAGACCACATTATTATTCCTCATGGACTTCCAAAGTGTTTGTTCTAGAGCCCTCATAAAGCATTTGTTTGGTTGTCTTATTTTTTTTTTCTCTTGGGCTTAAACTGACAGAGGTCTATTCCTCCTGTCCACCTCTTGGTGCTGTAGTGTCTCTGAGGTGCTGTTCATTTGGAAGCCAGGTTTCCCTTCTTGCAAAGAAGGAAAGACAGAATAATCATTCAGCACCGCTGTCGTCCCCTGTTCATCTCTTCCAGGGAAGGAACTCTGTAGCAAAAATGTACTCTGGGCCACAACTGTAGAGGTTGCAGTGCACTCATGCTTCTCATTGCGTTGGTTTTCCACACTGAAAGTTTCCGTAAGCTTTAACCATTTTTTAGCTATTCATCTCTTTTTAATAGTAAGCCTAGGTTGTACTCCTACGTGTTTACTGTATGTATTTATTTTTGCCTAACTTGCTTTGGTGCATTTAAAAAAGGAAAAAGAATTCTGTAAGTAGTAACATTCATATTTCTCTGCACAGTGATGTACAGAATCATGCAATTTCTGTAGCTGATGTCATACTGCTGTGTCTGATGGCATTTAGTGTTTGATGGGCTTGAGATTTACAGTAAGCTGGGACTGACTGCAACATATTCTATGTGGACACTGAATTGTTCAGCATTACTCGGGTAAATTAATGTAAGGTGTTTAAATCAGATATTGCTCTGTGTGATAGACAACTTTTCTTACAGTAATGGTTCTAAAGATTTTGTGACATCTCTATATCTGAAGTTAGTGGTTAATGTCAGACTTTTGGATAAGCAGAAAGCTTGTCAGCTTCCTTTCAGGTGCTTGTTGTAGTTTACTTATGTAGTCCCTTTTAATTTGATTCCTGAGCAGTTTGAAAATTCGTTACTGAAGTAATGTACCTTCAGTGGCAGACAAATATTTGTATAATTGATGTCCTTCTTAAAACCGTAGAGGTGAAGGAAGAAGAGTCACACAAGCCAGTGGCAGACGTAAGCTCTTCCTCAGGTCTGCTGTTCATGTAGCGTGGGTTTATTTTGCATCGTAAGGTCAAGTACTCCAAACTGACAGAAATAAACAGTCTGGCAGCGTATGGATTGAGATGTAATGTTCCATTACGAGACTACACAAGTAATCAGCCTTTACAAATTATCTTTTAAGATAGAAATGACTGTGCTTGTAATAGATCAAACAGTTTTCATCGTGCCAGTAGCAAAGCTGGGTCATTACATGATTCCAGGTCTTCATAACAAAGCTTTTCTAAATGAGATTTTTAGTTAGTCACCTATGGGAAAAGGATGTATTCTGTACAGATTATGTGCCATTTTAACCAAGTTCTTGCTGACATTTATGGAAAACTACTGTACTGCTTTGTATCAGGAGAGCATAACCAACTCCCCTGTAGTGAAGGCTGTCCCTTACAGCCAGGTTACACTAAACAAACAGAATAACAGTTTGTGTGCTACATTGAGCATTAAGAAATGACCCTGTATGATCACATTCAATTTAAAATTTTAAAATCTAAATTTTATTAGCATCTTCTGAGATATTAGAATTAATGTAGGAAGGTGTGCATGTTAACTTTCTTTAAAGATCAGTCTTAAATTTTGCTTCATTCAAACTCAGTTTTTGGAGAACAGGATAAAGTATGGGAGCTAAGATGACTTGGATGATTTTTAAGCTTTAAAAAAGCAGTGTAGCACATACTCAAATATGTCTGGAACGTAAATATGTATTTTGTGTACTCTTGTGCATTTATTTATACTTTTTTATTCAGAGAAGGTGAACGGTTTAAAAATTGATTCCTTGAAGCTCACGTGTGCCTCTGTTGTGACTGGAAATATATAGCATAGCCCCTTGTGCAGCATCATGTGTATTTTGCTGCTCTGACCCAAAAGGTAGGAAGAAGTACACAAGATAGTAATAGTAATAGATAGTAACATTCTTTCAAGTACGCACTGGCAGCTGTAGCAACAATTATACTTGAAATGAAACTTTTTCCTGACAGCATGTTAAATTATTTTAACAGAGAATTTGTTTCTGGGTTTTGCATTTCCCCCAGAGTATCTTTGGACTGGGTTTTTCCAGATTTTCTGATAATTAAGGATGACTTTTTAGTTTCCAGGTCTACCCTTTTTGTTTTTATTTTTATTTTTTTCTTTTTCTGGAGGGGAGTGTTGTGATAGGTAGCCTCATCTGCTTGATCCATCTGACAAGTTTCTTTCTGCAGAGTACAGTTGTTTGTCTTGACAGAAGAGTTGCTAATTCTTCTTGTGTCCTGTTTCTCACTTCCCTTTGTAGATTTCAGGTTACACTTGTGATTTTTATTTTTATTTATTTATTTATTCATTTATTTTAATGCCCTGTCTGCTGTGCTTTTGTCAAGCTGTGTGGTCAGCATTGCCATAATAATATTTCCCCATATCATATAATATATAAATATTACCTCAGAATTTGACCACAAATTCTCCAGTTGACATTTCCATGGAACAGAATAGTGTGTCCAGCCCAGGTAATCTTTAAAAAAACAATTTACTTCCACCTGCTTGTTTTTATTCAACATACAGAATCTATGTCATATAAACTGAAACTAATTTAGTGTCTGTGGCACTGACAGATCTACTGTTATCTTTGGGCATCTTCTTTGTTAAGGCTTTAGTCAATATCTCAAACACAGCGGCCTTATTTTCTCTGATTTAGCTTTTGGTCTCCACTCAAGTGAGTATCTCACTGAAGTTGTTAGCTGCAATATTATGTCAAAACAATGGAAAAATCCAGAAAACTCAAAGGGATTTCAAACCCTGATGCCATTGTTATGTGTTTGCTGTTGTAGGTTGCTTTATTGTTGAACAATCTATGAGAGGACTTAGCTCTCAAACCTGGTTAATTTTTTGCTCCCACTACTCAGATGAAGTTGAACCAAGTCCTCATGCCATTAGTGGTTAAAAAGCTGTATGATTTTTTATCTGGATATTTTATATACAGTTAATGGGTTGTGCTGGTTCTCTATTTCAATTCTTTTTTTTTTTTTTTCCCTTCAGCATACTGATGATGATTTCAGTAGGTTGTTCTAGTTGTAGTTTCTTTCTTTTTTGGATGATATCTTATAGATGGGACCCTTTACATAGAGAAAATGATTGGGTGGGTGTGATTTTTTTTTTTTTTTTTTTTTTTTTTTTCCTGAAGATGTTTACTGGGACCTTTTGCTTCTGGGTTGCAAAACTGCAAAACCGAAAAAAAGTATTGAGTATTTCTCGTTATGCTTTTTCTGCTATCTTCCATAGTACCAGTGTAATTATTCTTCAGTTATTGTACTCAATTTTACATGGTTGTCGTCTTCTTGAACTCTGCACAGAGGAGTTCACTCACCAAATGGAATCTTTCAACTATCCTTCTCCATCATGAAGTTTCATGGTGTTGCTGATGGGCTTCTCACTTAGGGCAATAAGTCTACCATGACAAAACATCTTGTGAGGGTCTGCCTCAAGAGGCTGATTTTTAGCTCTCTGCTTGTGTTGGAAATTTTTGCTAACAGCATTATACTGTGTGATTGATAGTGGGGTATGCCTGTACAGTTGTAGTCACGTATGTTTGTTATATGTTGATATATTTCGAGTCCCTTTTCTACTGTAAGTAGTCATTCCAGGTGAACAGGTCATGGTAATCTGCAAAGGGAGCTGTTACTCTTGTTTACTCTGATGATAGGAGCTCACATTTCAGGGCACACATGTATTTGGTAATATGTATTCATTGTCCATTCTGAACACGTGGGTTCATCTGAGGGCTGAAGGAATCTTCTGGGGAAATATGCAGCTAAGCAATGCTCCTCCACATCTGGGGCTGACACATTGCTCACTGAAACCACTGCCATAGATCCTAATGTTCATCTATGTACACAGGAAGTTCTTGATGAGTGGAAAAATTGGATGAGTGGAAAAACTTATGTTTATATATCTAGGTCTTACCATTTCCAGTAATATTCTGTGACACTTGGTGTTGGCTTTGACACAATCTGTTGTTGCAGACAGAAGAGCAGGGAATACTGTAAAGGTTATCTCAAAATTGATAACTAAAGGCTATCTTTGGAACTAGTAATTCTAAGATAGTAGAAACCACAGGGCAGTGAATTTTTTATTTGAGTAAATGTTTGAGATTTTTGAGACTGTCACACTCAACTCTGTTTTCATGCTGAAGGCGCAGCCAGAATTTAATCTACTTGTGGTGTGCACAGTGATACGCTAAAGCTTAATGTGAGTAGTTAATTCCATTTATAAAGAATCTGAAAAAATATAGATAAAATCTCCTTATCATCTTCAGTAATGCTGTGGGTGAGAGACCAAATTTCTTCTTATACATCATTTGTTTGATCTATTTCTAAGGAATTAGACATTTCTTAGCAAACAAATCTTAGCAATGGGGAAAACATATGTAAAATGTATTTCCTCATCACTCTTATTTGAATACTAATGGTTGTTTCTCCAGACTTGACTTTGTATTGTTCTTACAATTTTGATCTTGTTTGCTCATTTTATCTATCTTAAAAAGCTGGTTTCACTCATTGGATTTTAACTGTACTTTAGTCTTTTGGATATCTATTGTATTTTTTTTTTGCTCTTCAAAAATGAATCCAAATACTGTCACAAAGCTCATCTGAATCAGCCTGGCAGTAGCACAGAGCACTTCAGAGCTCTTTTATGAGCTTTCAGTACAGTCTCTTGCTCTGAAACTTCCTCCTATCTGGAGGGATAAGTAAGCATGGGCCTCTGGATGTCCTTCGATGATCCCTTTTTTTTTTATTTTTTTATTTTTTTAAGTGCCGCATGTTCCATCAATTCACTCTCAGCAATTCTTTCTTAAGTGCATCTTCTTTAGCAGTGAACCCATGGGAAGTAAATAACATTGTTTGTTGTCTTTCAGTTTCTAAAACCAATGCGACTCAAGGCCTGCACTATAGCGGGCTTAGGCTTGCGTTATCTCTTGCATCACTCAGTGGAATAACAGTGATGCTACTCAATGAGGCAGCATCAGTGATTTCTTTCTGATTGATTGGCACTAATTGCAACAGAAGGTGAATTTATTCCTTCAAGAAATGGTCGTCTTCTACGATTGTGAAAATATCGACACATTACAGATTGAATATTAGCACTACATTCATAGTCTCACTGCTTGTAAGTAGATGCTCTGTGAAGCTGGTTTGGTCAGATTGTGGCACTGGTAATATCCCACTATATATGTTGGAAAAACAAAGGTTTTTTTGAACACATACATCCTCATCCTTTGCTTTTTCTGAAAAGCTGCAGGAATATTGCATGTGTTTATATATTCCTAAATATTGTTTCATGCTTGATTTATACTATTATGCAAATTCGGTCATGTTTTGTATAACCATTTTGTGACTTGATGTCTGTTTAGTACTTGAGTCTTTCACACTAATCTAATTACTTTTCAACAGGTTGCACAGTATTCTTTAGGTCCATCAGTAACATTAGGTATCAAATCTGCCATGCTTTCCAGTTTTTGAGCTATAATACCTTAATGCTAGCATTAACATTAATTCACATCGCCCTCCTATAATGGATATGTTGTCTTGATGCAATCTCGTTCTAGAAGCCTGTGATGTCTTTTTTATCCCATTGACTTGCAGCAGCCTATGTAAGCTCAAAGCCACCTTCCAGTTTTGTGGTGATGTTTATTTCAGCATTAGATCTTCCCTATTGCACTCGCACAGAGAGTAACTTTCTGTATGAGCTTTTGTGCTGAGTTCATTGAAAGCAGCTTCTAAAATGAAGAACTACATGTTGTCAAAGAGTAGGGGAGAATGTAAACCAGCTTCTTTGATTTGAGCTAGTAACTAAATATTTTTTCTCTCAGAAATTGTGTACTCATTTGACTGGATAACTTGTTTAGACTGATAAAAGCATCTCCCAGTATCCATTTCTGAGGTATTCTGTGTCTGTGCTCCTTTTCTTTTTTTGGTCTTGTACCATTTAATACTTGATTCCCAGCTTGCCAGTTTCCTGAATTACTAGTAGGGAATGGAGTTTCTTAGGGGATGAGGTAGCAAGCAAGAAAATACTCCTGAGAACACTGTGTAATAAAACAGAGTTTTATTACAGCCTAAGTGAATTAACAGCTTATGGTAACTCTTCCTTTCTCCTTCAGTCTTTCTCTTTTCCTTGAATAGGGCTCTTGTTTTAGCCGGGGTTGAGCCTTGGATTATTTTTTTTCCTTTTAGATTGATTTGTTTTTCTGATTTAGTTTAGCAGTTTACCCAATAAAGCCCTTCGCTGTGATGGCACGACCTGTTTAACTTCTCACCATGCCATCTGTCTCCATGTGTCACACGCACTCTTGTTTTCTCCCTTTATTCCCTGGCCTGTCCTACCTCTCAGAACTCTTTTCTGGCAGCCCATAATACTGCTTTAGTGAACAGCTCCCCCGGTGGTCCAGTTTGGAAATCTTCCATTTTTAGTTAGGAAAAGAACATTTGCTACTTTTTTTTTTTTTTTTTTTCCTTCTAGAAATGCTTTTTGGATACAAATATCACTATATTTTGCATAAACAAATACCATGCAGCTAGAAATATGGCTGAATTCTTCAGAATTGCATGTAATTCTTGATTTTGAAAAAGATATGTTTCTTTTTTCCAGGGACACTTCTCTAAATAGTTGATAAGCTCTCTGTCTGCTGGATGGTCTGAGTACTCTGGGAACTTAAAGATATTTATAAAATTTCATCACTCTCAGCAGTTGCTGAGCTGTACAACCCAGGGAGGCCTCTGATAGTGATATAAACTTAAATTTAACAGGAACTTCTCCTTTCCAACAAATATGCTGTGTCAATTTTTTGCCAGAAATAACAATGAATAAATTGGATGTGTATGATATCAATATAGAAGAGTTGGTATGTCTTTTGTCCTCATTCTTTATGTATCTGTCACCCACTGCCTTGTTTTCCTTGATTTCGCTGGTTCTCTTTACTTTTCTGTATTTTCATACCTGCACCTTTATTTGTGATGTACTCTTACCTTGCAGTTTTATCCCATACCAAGATCTCTGGGCCTTTGGTCTTCTCTCTTTCTTGAGTCACCTTCAAGTCAAAACAGCTACCAACAGCTCAGTTTTCCCTTTTTCTTCATTTTCTACATGGGCTTTTTTTGGCCCATGCTGCCAGCTCTGAGTTCACATATCCCAGCTGTTCCCATTGCCCACAAAGGCTCTTTTCTCATGACTGGAAAGACATAATTGTTTGGCATTTTGCTATCATTTCACAAAATCATGGATTTATAAACTTTTGTTTGATTTGAGGGACTGTTTGCATGTGTGTCTATCTCAGTACCAAAATGCACATTCTTGTGAGTCTGAACTTACACTGATAAAAGAGATGGTCAGGGAACCTTTGATCAAATGGTAAGAGTGGGGAAATTGATTTTCTGCTGCTTTTCTAATCTTTACTCAGACACACTCCTCTAATGTGGATTTTGTTTCCTCTGCGTTTGAGTCAGGTAGCATCTACTCTGATACCACTAGGGCACTGTAGAGGCAATAGGAATTGCAGGTGGTGGATGCAGTCTCTGTGCCTGTGGAAGATGATGGTGAGTACAGCCTGTGTATGCATGGCGCTAGCTTAACCCTATTTTGGACCAGAATGGGAGCCATAACAACAGGGAAAGTCTCGCCTAGCCTCAGGTAGCCCTGGAATGGAGGAAAATAAGGCAGGGAAGTTGTGTGTACATTTGGTTGGGAAAAGGAATAATCTCATGCCTTCCCAACATACTGGATTAGGGATTTCCTGTTCACTTGATTGTGCTTTTTTGAACAGTCACTTGATGTGGGGCTGTACTGTGAAGAATATGACTGAAGCAATAAAAAGTGGAAAGAAAAAAAAAAAAAAGAAAAAGGATTACAGTATGGCATCATAAGCAATTCTACGCTGACAATGAACTGTGCTATATAGGCTGAAACAAAAGGCTAGAGAGTTCATCACCAGCCTCCATCCAGATATAGATCTGTTGACCACAACTTTCTAACTACAACTATGCGGTCATTTCCTTATCCTCTTAATAGTCCACCCTTCAAATCCATCTCTCTCAAAGTTAGAGGTAAGGATGTGGTGTGGGACCATGTCAAAGACCTTGCACAAATCCATATAGGTGACATCAGTTCCCTACTGCTGTCACTCCATCATACAAGATATATATACTGATATATATATATATATATATATATATATATATATCAGTATATTGGTCAGGCACAATCTGCCCTTGCTGGAGCTCAGATCACATCTTTTTCTTGCATGTGCCTTTAATGTAGCTTTCGGGAGGATCTGTGCTATGATCTTCCTGAGGCACAGACATGAAGCTAGCTGTAAGATAAGAAACAGAAGTTTGTCAGCCTCCTTCAAGGCTTTCCTACACATTTAAGATACTCATCAGATTCATTTACATTTTCATCGCAGTTTGATGAGTTATTTTGTTGAATGCTTTGAATGTTCAGAGTACTTTAGTTCAGTATGTGTTTAATCTTAAGTAGATGTTACCCTTAAAAGTAATTCTCTTTAAGTGCTTTGTTAAATTGATGATACCATCTTATTTTGCTTAGTGCAGTGCCCATCTTCTGCAGCTGTAAAGTATCACGGTTTTTCCTTCAGTGTAAAAAGAAAAGGAAAAAACAAGTCCTTAGATCATTTAATAAGCTAATGTGAGACCTTTGTTTTGCAGGTGCTTTGGACCGTTGTTCCCATGCGTTAGTTTGCATGAAGCACTCTGATGTTATTTTTAATAAAGCACCAAGCTCATGAAACATCAACACTTGAAAAAAAAAAAAAAAAAAAAGGGAGTGATGCGTAATAATGATTTGCTGTTTGTTATTGTTCTGGAGAGGATTCTGATGTACAAGGGTGGCTCCAAAGGTTACACCTCCTGTTTTATTACGTTGGCCCACAGATGGATGTTGGTGGAATGGCAGTAGAGGTTGAACCTTCCCACCAATATTCCATTATATTTTGTTGCTGTGTGACAGATGGTGGCAGAGGGGCAGTCTGGCAAAACAGTGTCTGCTATAGTAGTATGGATGAAGCAAAGACGTGTCACTGAATACTTCCATGTGGGGAAAAAATGTCACCCACTGACATTCACCAAGGTTTGCTGACTGTTTGTGGAGAACTAACAGTGAGGTGGTGGGTGATGTGTTTCAGGAGTGGTGACAGTGACAGTGGATTACCTATGCAAGCACAGGTTTTTAGAAGTGTGGCGTGCAGATCTTGTTCATTGCTGGTGAAAAGGCATAGCTAAACGTGGTGACTATGTTGAAAAATAGTGTTTTGTAGCTGAGCATTTGCTTTACCATACATTGTTATGCTCTTTGTATTGTGGTATCCATGAAAATAAACAGGAGACATTATTTTTCAGAGCAACCTATGAAGAATGTACTTCAGGGACCAGAGAATGGGAACCACTACAGAAGTAGTTGTTTTCTGTACCTGTAATTGCTGACAATACGTAACTGCTGTGCATTCAAGTTCTTGCTGCTGTCAGAAGAAAAATTCACTAGATTTCTTTTGTTCTAACTTTGTTATTTGGAAGCTAGAGCTTCCAAATACTTGCTGTTGAAGCAAGTAGTCTCGCCTGTCACGGAGAAGACATACCTGAAATGGGTTATCCTGTATGAGGAGTATGGGTAATACACGTTTAAGTTTTTTTGGCAGCATGTGTGCAGGAGGAAATGTATCTGACTTGATATCTCTAGCGATGTTCATGAATTTTGCTGAGTAGAATTACGCTTTTATTCTTTTTGCATTTTTCCTCTGTTTGCTAAACTTAAAACTCCGTAACAACCATTATTTGGAGATATTCCTTTAATTTTTACTGTGAAGTACCAAATTCTGAGTTTATTCAGAAATTCACGTTTTTCTTAAATATTCCCACCTGTCTACAGATTAAAACTATCAAAGTGCTTATTTCCACCTCTTCCTTCCCGCAATCACTTTCTCTTAAACCATTCTAGTTGCTTTTGTAGCGGTACACTTCACCTGATCCTCAATAACATTCTTGATACACCGTGCACCAGATAGGCACGTGCTCAGAGCTGATTGCTTCTGCTTCCTACTGCTAATGGATTTTACCAAGTGTAATCAGGCACACTGGACAAAGGCAGTACTGCCTGCTCTGTGCTTTAGACTGATCTAAAGCCATAAAGCCGCTTCACTATGGGGGATAAATGTGAGCTATTTGCCTATGGGAGGGCAGAGCCTGTTGTTCCAGGCTTTGTTTAAGTGGAACCTTGTGGCTTTTGCTTGGCTTGAATTCCTTGCAAAGCAAATTCACCTCTGATCAGACTGGAACATGCGGACGTATTCTGAGTATAAGGAATAACTAAGAGAATGTGGGCTGCTGGAGTTTCTCTAACCTGTAACTATTTTGACCTGTAAGAGCTAGCCAGAGAACGTGGCAGGAACAGACAGATATCCTCAGCCTGTTTTCCTGAAATAGAAACCTGAAGACTAAAATGGTTTGTTTGGGAATCATCTTTTTCATTAGGTATAACTGTTCCATTATGCGAAGATGGAAGCAGCTTATTCTGTATGCAAATAGTTTAAGATCTAAGGAGATTATGGCTTCAGAATGGAAGAAGTTTTCTATTGCAGCTCTCTTGAGGGCTTAAACAATGAAAACAACTCCCTCAGATTTTTGTTTATAATATGATTAACCATCCCAGCTGACAAGGAAAAACTGCTTTTTTGTGGCATGGATAAAATCCAAAGTGTTGTCACTTAGGTTTTATGTTAATAGTCACTTCTAAACCTAAATAAAAATTATTTGTGTTCTTTGTGCTTCTAGCACTTTACGTCATTTCACTGTTTCTTTTAAATCTTTTAAACATTCTTTTTCTTCAAGGGTATGTGTGAACTGCATGAAAAATAAAATCATTTGCTTGTATTGCATGTGGTCTCATGAAGCAAAACCCAACAGGGTTTTGTTCCCTGAACAGAGAATACACGCAAATCTGTTTTGAATGTCAGCAGCAATTGCATCCATTTTCTGCAATAGCTTATTCACGTAACTTGAGTTAATGTAAAAGTTTCTTAAGCACATCTCTGAGTGTTTTTGTTGGGCTTTCTGCAACGAAGTGAATGTGTGTGCACATAAGGATACCCATGTGTGCCTGTATTCATTCAGAAATCCTTTACTGTTGTCTGGAGCTATGAAACATAATGCTGAAAGGATTCTAGAAAGGTCAGGAAAAAGTAGTGGTAAGGCAGGGGTAGCGCTTTGTAATGTTATGGTCTCTTTATGTCAGAAATATATTTAAGTATCCTGAAGAACTCCAACTTGTGCAGTTGTGTGTCAGCTTGTATCTGAGTAGAACAGTTAGTAGAACATGTTCCCATACAGCTTGAAAGTAGGTTTTTAGTCATTACCATTAATATTGATGCTATGATTGGACACTGGTGGTAGCTGCAGGAGGTTTCAAGGCAAGTGTTTTGTGATCGCTAAGGAAGGTAGCAGGCAGATGCTGTAGCCTGCTTGGCAGTGGGAGACTGCATCAGTCTTTGTCCTGAGATTACCTGATACGTTGCCTCAGCTAGGAAGAGCCTGGATGTAAGGGTGGAGGTCTGTCTGAAGGGGGTGCTTTCTGAAAGGACCAGCATGTTTCCAGTGAAGTTGTCATTCATTGCAGAAAATCCTAGTGTTTGTAATTGAAGCCACCTAAATGATCCTGTCTACACGCAGTGCATTCTGTATGCCTCGTGCTTGATGAAGAAGGCTCTCTGGTGCCTGAACCACGCTATCTCTTTTATTAAACAAGATCTTTGTGTTTGTGGGGAGTCCTGGAGACTCCAGGTGGTGTCTGAAAGGTTTGCCACTTGGATGTGAGCATTACAGGTGTCCTGCTGGGTGAGAGAAACTTGTGTGGGTGCTTGTCATGTGCTCAGGAGCACAGGGCTCCAGTTCATTCTGCTGATGTAGCTCAAACTTACTGGAATAAATTGATTTTAATAATGAGACCAAGCATGAAGAACTTCAGTTTTTGAAGAACTTGTGAAAGGCAAAAGGTCTGGTAGGAGTGCTTTAAAAGGCTGTTTGTGTAAGTAATGCAAACCACAGGTTGTTTTTTTTTTTTTTTACCTTAGAGAAGTCCACACGGTATACATCCTCAAAACCTTTATGCTGATTATGAACATAACTATTAAAAGGGGGAATAGGCTGCTGGGAAGCATAATACGCATTTCTTATTACTGACCTATACAAAATCAAGGGAGAAAAGCCATAGTAGGAGCAAACTTTATACTGTATATATCAAGTCAAAGGATTTGTGGTTTGTGTTTTTCTTTATAATACACAACCGTGTAAATAAACGAAGTTCCACTGAAAATCTAGTTTACCAATAGATTTTTTTAGCAAACTTTATAATCAACAAGGAATTATAAAACCTAATGGCAATACATGTCTTCTGGTCTGAATTAGTCACCAACATGGTCTTTTCTATTATAATAGTTCAAGCTGGTGGGAGTGCTTTAAATGCTTCAAACCATTTAACCTTAATTGCTCAGTTTTAATAGACATTTGCTAACTAAAGGAACCAAATTATAGCTTGAATTAGGCTTTACTAATCTTAATTAAAAGCTCTCCTTTATAATCAGAAACAGCTTAAGCTTAAAACAGTAAGCCATGCTGAAATGACTTATCTGTAAAAGCTGAAGCGCTTTTGATAATGATTGCTTAGACTGAGTACCATTATTGTCCTTATATTGCATTTAATTAAAAATATGTCCTCCATGTGGTTTTGTTCTTTCTGATAGCTGTAAAATTATTTGGTTGGTGGGGAGTTTACTTTTCCTGTGGTTCTTTAAAAACGTGTTGCTGCCCTTTGTTAAAGAAGTTTTCTGGGGTCACAAATCACAAAACGAACGTGTGAATTAGTATAAATATTAACTTCCTGCCTTCCTCCATCCTCAAGTGAATGTTTGTCAGTCACTCAAATTAAATGGTGTGCTAAGAATTTAATTGCAATGTCTAATAATATATTCTGTAATTCATTTGGTTTAACATTTGAATTGTATTTAGGCAGTTAATTATGGGCTTTATGTTGCACTTATTCATGAGGGCTAACTTATTGCAAAAACTAAAGCCTGTTCACTGAGCATGTGGCATCCTAGTAGAATTTCTTTTCATTTCAAGGGTATATGCAAGAAGCAAACGATGGATTTCATTTGTCTGAGTGTGGATCTCAGGAGTACATACCAATATGCTTAAGATGATAGCCTTGCTTTCCCTACGTTGTTGATGAAGAGAAATGGGAGTTTCCCGAATGCAGTTTGCCTTGTATGAATGGAGCCATGAATAGATCAGATAAATCATGCTTTGAAAATGACAGTCTTCTTCTAACAGGTGTGGACGTCTGCAGCATGAGTGTAGTGAGTGTGTAAAGTTGGATGGTATCTGTGCCAAAGTCTGACATATGTGATGTTTAACTACCACTGAAACTAATGGAAAATATTCTGTACTTAATTGTGCTTTGAATTTGACCAGGACAAGGAATTTTTAGCGTAATCATTCAATCTTATGAAATTCAGCCTTCCAGTTTCTGGTCTACTTTTCAAAAAAATTGAATTTAAAATACACTGCCACCTGTCTAGTGCAGTTATACCCTCCACCGACCCCTATCCAAAAAAAAACCCAAACCAACTAACAATATCCCTACAACCAAAAGCTCTCACTGTTTATTTCAGCATCCATCTCAGAAAGCACTCTAGACAATGTGATGATACTGTTTTAAAAATTGCATAGTTTTTAGTTCCAGTAATTGTGGGCAGTCTGCTTGCATGAACTAAATACAAATTACAGATTCAAATTTACACTAAGCCTGCTAGACCTTAATGTGCCTGCAAGGAACTTGTAAGCAAAGTCACTTGTGCTAGTTATGGAGATGGACAGGCCTTCCAGAATTCCGTTTTTATTTGCTTAGTTGTCAGATCTTCGGAACACCTTTTAAACATTTTTCAGGATTACTCCTACTGTCTTGCTGTATGTTCTGTGCTGATGGAGTATGCAAAGACTGTTAAATTATATCCATTACAAGAAGGTAAAATCAGAGCTCTTTCCAGTAGGTTCAAATAACTCCAGTTCCTATCTGTGCAGCACAGCTATGTGTATTTATCTTTCGATATCTTTAGCGTCTAAGATGGCTGGACAGAGTTAGGCAAAGGATTTGTCTAGGTTGATGTGCAGTCTCTGACAGTGGCCAACAGTTGATGCTTAGGGTAGGCTATTAAAAATTGAACATGGAAGAATGATTGCAACCACTATCTGCACCTAGTGATTTAGAAATTTTTCAAGCCAAACATTTCATTCAATTTCTTTTTTTAATTCATTTTCCACTTGTAATCTGAAAATGAATTAGGTTTGCTTTAACAAGTATTCTTCAAAACTCATTTGTGGATGGATGTTTAGCCTGTATACTGGAAGATAATTGTATATACACCAGTCTCTTGTGAGCTTCCTGCCTACTGTTACTTACGATGAGCATCACAGAAACTGTCTCTCCACTGTGTTGGCCAAAACCTTACAGAACCAGGTATTAATGTTTGTCTTGGCAGCGCACCACATCTTCAGAATGACTGGCCTTCCCCTTTTTCTGAAAATGAGACTTCATTTGGAAAAATCTAATGTCAGTTTTGAAAGACAAATAGATTATTTGAAAAGCTTGATCTAGATGCTGAATCCAACTTTAGAGGATTATGATATTTAAACCAGGAGCCATGAATAAACACCTGAAAACCCTTTATTTCAATTTGAGCCTTTTACTGATGGGTAAAGTCCTCTATTAATCATGGGTGAGTTAGCTAATTAGTGTCCTATTTTCAGTGGATAACTAAGAATGATATTATATGTTCTTTCCTTGACTCTTCATTTCTACGTATTAGAAATGCTGTGAACGTATATCAGATGCAGCCTTAAAACAGAGATTATCTTGAAATACAGGAAGGAGTAAAGAGAAATATAGGGAGCTCATCAAGAGCATTTAAAAAGTGACTTCTCTAATCTAGTTTTATATTTTTGTTGTATTGTCCACTTAAAAAACAGAATGTCTGTTTACTGAGTTGTTAATCCAGTCTTTAGTCAAGAGATTTCTACATTTTCTTCTTACCTGTGCATAGTGAAAGAGCCTTGTTGTAAAAGACATTTCATAATAAATAGTCTAAATGAGAGTGTTGGAAGTAGCTCTACCAGACTTAACCAACATTTGTATCAACTTAGTTTCTTTTATCCCTCTACTGCTGGGGAAGAGAGCAGTGCAGTTATGTTTCTTTGGCTTCCTATTGCATGTTCTGTTAAATGTGTAGTGCTATTTGTGTGCTGCACAGAAGTTTTAGGCCTTCTTTGTTTTTTTTTGCCTAACAACCTCCCCAAAGTAACAAGCGAATATATACATTTATAAAAGCTAAATTTCCAGGCTATGAATAAAAGCCATCTTCAATATTTGATGAATGTCCATGTTACTATTCCTGCTTATTCAGTTTCTTTTTTTTTTTTCTTTTTCTTTTTTTCAATGAGTGGCCTTCAAAGGGCTGGGAGTCCTGGGTGCTTTCTAGTACAGAACATTTGAATAACTGAGCAAAAATAATTTATTTCTTGGCAGAGCTAGTTACTGCATCTGCTTGCTCTTCCTTTCTCTCTCTCTCTTTCTTTGTTTTTTTTTTTTCTTTTTTTCTCTCTTTCTTTCTTTTTCTTTCTTTCTGTCTGTCTTTTTTTCTTTCTTTTCCTGTGTCTTTCTTTCATGTCCAAATATCATATGCATGCACATCTTTTGATTGAAAATATTTGATTCACAGTCAGCAGTGGTGTTTTTCAGTGTTGAATTTTAAATTTCTTCCTTACTACTTTTCCTGGACTTTCTTCACTATGAAATATGTGTTTGTACAGCCTGCCCTGGCCTCATCTAACCCTCACCTCTGCGTGCCAGGGAAAGAGAAGTGTGTAGCTTCATCAGCTCCTTTTCAGAGAGCCCCTGCTCTTGCTTACTTCTCTATAAGCCAATGATTCTAGGCAGTGTTTTGATAAGACTCTAAAGGGTAATTATGGGAAGAGCTGATGGGCTCCGTGCTGATGGTCAGTATCTATAGATCTGTGTCTAGATGATTGTTCCTCATTAATAGGTTAAAAAAAAAAAAAAAAAAAAAAAAAAGCAACAAAAATACAAAGGCTGTTTGCCACAGGTTTTCAGATTTTTCTCTGTTAATTTTTATCTCTGGTTATAAATAGAGCTCTGGCTCACAGAATCTTGTTTCTGAACAGCTTTTAAGAAGGAAAGCCTACGTCTTATCTGATGAGCTCCTTCTAAAGTAAAATTTTAGAAATGTCAGCATGTATCAGTAAAATGGGATGCTGGGTTTCAGGAATAAAAAGCTTGAATCCACAAATTAAATTAGTGTAACATTATTTTGAAAATAAAACAGTGACAACTCTTCTGAAAGAAGTGGAAAGCATTTGATCTGTGCACCTGAGAGTGCTGGTTTGAGCAGTTTGTAAGTCAGTATCAGGTCTTCAAAAGAAAGAAGATCTTTGATCTTGTTTTTGTTCTGTATAGTCTTCGAAGATCCTTTTGAAGCAAAATTATGTATTTGAAGCAAATACAAAATTTAATAAAGTGGTCAGTTCTGATTGTAGTGTTGAATAATAATTAATTAGTAAATAATGAATAATTGTAGTCTTGAATAATTTTACTTAATTTTTTTACTAAAGATGCTGAGTATACTCAGTCTTTCCAAGGACTCGTGAAAACAAACAAATCAATACTTACCATTCTTATGAAAGCATAAATTATATACAGACAATGCATCTGTATCTGGGCTAGAAAACTGAAATCGTTTTTAAAAAGCACACTCAATGCACAGCACTACAGAAAAGAGAAGGAAAATAGGAAATCCCCATTACTATTGTAAGAAAAGTGGAATATAAAATGATTCATATTATAAGTTAGTCAAGTTGCAGGCATTAATAGACTACTCCTGGTGAATTTATTCTGAAGTCTTAAGATATGAGGGTCTTCTGTTTCACTGAGTTTGATGAACCACCCATATTCTTATTTTCAGTAGGTTCTTTATTATAGCTGTTTTACCATCATGTGGACCTACCTAGTGCTAAAGCATCTATGGAATAAATCATTTACAACTGTAGACCTGCTGTCAGAAGACTTAACTTTGCTGTACAGAGATTGGCACCTCTGCTGGAACACATAGTCTCAAATCCAAGAAGGTTGAAAACTGTGTGAGTTGTGTAGCCTCTCATACCTCTTGTGGCCTTAGCTGTCTCAGCCTGGCTGTTAATCTGCCAGGAACAAATGAAGCATGAGCTATATGGTATCAATAAGTCTTCTATTTTCTCAATGAGAGCTGCCACTGATTCTGAAATAAGCAAGGGGGAATAGCTGCCTTCTGTTCCCCTGCATGAAGGTCCTTGGGAAATAAGTTAATATTCATCCAGTGACTGGTAATAAGAGAATCCAATTCAGAGTTGAGGCTAGGGATTGTTTCCTTCTGCCAATGGACAGAAATTTAAAAATGAAATGCAAAGGAATGCTGGAAGTAAACAACTGGCAAATGAGGGAGGTACTCAGAAAGATGTCAGTATGAATCAAGTAGTTTCACATTTTTAAACATCTTCCTCAACATTTCTAGATTAATATTTCAATATGAAGATCTAGGAGTAACATTCTAGTGTGATTTACTGAAATTGTTATTGTTAGGATGTATGCACACCAGTTGTGGCAGTAAGACACACGACAATATTCCCCCATTTGATCTCCAAGAACTTGCAGGATTAGATGTGGAAGCAAACATTTGCCGTTATGTTAAAAGAGGGAATTGTGATGGAAATGGCTGTGATTTAGGAGTGGTGGGAAAAATGCTGTCAAATGTTATGTTTCACATTCATAGCAGCTTGTGAACAGGAAATCTCTCTGCTTGAGATTGTCAGGCATGGCAGCTACTAAATAAAGACAGACTCTAAAATGTTATGTGCTCTGCAGGTATCCATCTTTATTTGGGTATCTCACTTGCAGTTCAAAGAACTTGTGGCCAATCTGTTTAAATATCAATTAGGAAAAATGTCAACCCAGAAAAAACTATAATCAAGAGTTCAAGATACCTAGTGTGGGAAGATATATTTTTGTTTTCATCTAGAAAACTGCTTTAATTAACCATGAATGGGGTGGAATGGTCCCAGATCAGTTCCCACTGTGCTGATTAGGATGATAAATATCGCATAGCGATAACAATAATGCTCAGGTATATAAATGGAAAATGTATTTGTTCCCCAGGGAAAGAACTCAATTACTTTTTTTTTTTTTTTTTTTTTTTTTTTCTCCATATTAAACAACTGTAGCTGTCAAAAGTCTTCGGACTCCTAAAATTTTTAGCAAAAAATGTTTAAGACACTAATGTTAATGCAGTAGGAAAACTTGTCAGTTAAGCAGTCAGGAACTCTACAGAGTCCTAAATGAAGACTATTCTGTAATGTTTGTTTGATATCCTGACCATTGCTGATCCAGGATTGTTAAGTACACCACCATAAACCATATGTGGCCAGCAAATGGCACCAAGTGCATGCAGAATCTGAGCATTCAGTTCATATTCCTTTTTAAAATTATTTTTTTAAAGCAATTTGTAGTCCTCCATACTTCAGTGATAACTTTCATGGGTAAAGTACAGGTACTCTGAAGCAGTAATACTGGTCCCAAACTGCAGGCTTTTTGAAAGAATGAATCAAAGCTGGGAGTCTTTTGTCTGTTCTCAGTTTGATGGGCATCCAAATCAGGGATTTGGATCGCCCAGGGGTGAAGTTTCAGTGTTAAAATCTCCAGCTACTAAAAACTTTCCTCCAACTCTTTGAAGTAGAATTTTAAGGAGGGAAATGCAGAGTAAAGAGAAAAAACTGTGAAGGGGAAAGTGAATTTAAGAAAAATGTAAGGAAGGGAGTCTCCGGAGATTGCGTTTCTTATGAATGAATAAAGAATGTGATGGACATCCATCATTCAATTGTACGTGTAGATTATAAACATTCAGCTACTGCAGAATGTTTGCATTTCCACAGTCTGTTGCCTTGTTCCATTTAACGCTGTGAGTGGAGCTCTGCTAACAGCACTGGGGGCCTGATCTTGTCTAGCATCTTGGGTCTTTGCATGGGACTCTTTAATTTTTCTTTTATATGCCAAGTGATTATTTGAAGATCACTTACAAAAACTTTCAAAATAATAAGTAAAAACACATCTACTGTTTTTTTTGCAGCTGCTAAATTCAGAAGTTCGTGTACTCCTTTGCCTCTTCAGAGGCAATGTCTGTAAGCCTCTGGTTTGCTTTTTCCCCAAAGCAGTCAGTCCAAGTCCTCCCCGAGAAGGGAAGGTGACCCTCTTAAGGCCATCCTTAAGATGGCCCAAGTCTTTGTGACTTTTAATAAATTGCTTTGATCAGTAAAATAATAGGAAAGAAATCAGACACAGAACGTCTATGTCCTCTCTAAGTAAGGAGATAGATAACAGTTGTGGTTAGAGAAAAATAACGTAAATAAATAAATATTTAAACAGTCACAGCCTGCAGCCGGTGATTAAATGGGCTCGTGTCTTATCTATCTTACAAGTGCTTATTAAATGTTTTAGGCAAGATAATTTGAGACTGTTTGCAGTGTAAAAAAAATACATTTGGTATGTTTTAACCAGCTGGGCATACACGTGTGTAATTTGTTTTGTATTTGTTTCCCCTTCTCCTCTTCTGGACAAAAACTTTAACAAGATAGAAAGTACGATGAATTTTATGCCCAACCTACACCTAATAAAAGGAAGCAAGTTAAACTGCAACAGAATACTTGATGTTTTCCAGGAACCGTGTGAAATGGCTTCCAGAAAAACACCCAACAATGCCACAGATTGCATCCAAACCATCTCCATTCAATTGGCATGACATTTTCATTTTTATTGCTGTTTTTATATTGGAAAATAGCGCTTTGTGACATTCTTGAAAAAAGTTGTAAAACTGAGTTTATTTTTTGTTTCTTTGTGAATGCGCTAATGGGAAAAACATTGGAAGGACAATACTTTTAGTACAAGGGCTATTGAGAGATTTATGCTGGGGAAAAAAGCCCTTCCTATTAATCAACCTATTGTACCTGTTCTATTCTTTCTTTTCTGTGCTGAGAAACATCAAGCTACTTACTCTGCTTTTACTCCATTCCTATCCTGCTCACCCTTGACCTTGGTTCTTAGAGTAGTCCTAATGGCTATCACATTTTACAGTTTTCTTGGGCACAAGCATCTTGAAAATATCATGACAACCTGAAAGCCATAAAAACTGCACTGTGTGTTCCTCTTTGATTCATTAGATCGTAATGTTTTGAAGGTCACAGCATCTGAAGAATAAAGATGTTAGCATTTATAAGTATTAAAAAAGTACGTCACTATCTCAGGATGTAATAAATGATAGACTTTAATTGGTTTTCTCTTATGGCAAGAAGTGATTTAGGAAGTTTTTCATGGTAAGGGATTTTTGGAAATGGATTTCATTAAAGTAAAGGTCAAGGATTTGTTTGGAGTAGAAAGAATTTGAATGAATTACATTTTCTTGTTGTTTTTCCATTACTTTTTCTTAAAATTTGGACCTAGAATAAGATGCCAGTTCAACTATTGCAGGGGAGCAGAGTGTCAGCAGGTAAGGTCAGCCTGAATAGAATTACTAGCATTTTCCCTGTTGATTCAACTATTGCAGATGTTAAGAGCAGAACACTGGAAGTTCAAGTAATTTTGAACATGTGGAAATTTGCTGATGATGAACTCCTTGAGAATCTAATCATTTTAGTACTACTGCTCTGGTTGGACGTTTTCCAGGCAGAGCTGAATTTTTGGCAAATTTGGGTTGTGCTTAACTGAAGCAGACCTTAACCTGTGAGATTTTTCTTCTGGCCTTCAAATCTGGAAGTGGTTCCCTCATTATGGAAAGTACAACTTGATGTATGAAATACAACTGCATTAAATAGTTCAGGTTATCCAGGGTGTATGTAACTGCTGAAAGTATATTAAATGTAGGATCTGCCAAAGAATCAGAACATATACAAATACTGCCATGTTGTTTGGTTGGTTTTTTTTCTATTTTAATCATTTAGTTTGGGGACCGCAAAAGCCATTAAAATAAGTAAGATGCTGATTTGATTATGGTTCAGGTCTTGACATTGTTTGTATTGTTGTCTGTCTGCATGTTACTTCATTAGTGCCTGTTTCCTTAAAAGTAAAGTAACACTCTTGATGTTATGTTGCTGCTGCTTCTGAGTTTGGAAGTGGGAACAAGATAATTAATTGCTGATCCTATCTCTGGTATCTCTTTACCGTGAGTCTCAGGAAACATGTCTTCCTGGCTCCATAAAGCCAATGAAAAAACTGCCTCGACTTCTCTGGGGTTGGGATTTCACCTCTGACCATGTCACCTCTAGATACTACAAGATATTACTTCTTTTCACAGCATCCGAAAACAAGGTTGCATAAAAGTACACGGTGAGGAAAAACAACTCTCCTTCTACTCTACTCTTAATCGTATAGTATCTGGAACCTATTTTTCTTTTTATTATTATTATTATTATTATTATTATTGTTATTATTATTTGTGGAAGTGAAGATGCTGTTGTAGTCCTTAGAGAAACAGTGACTGAAACTCAGTAATGAATCCATAAAAATTCTTGAAGGCCTTTCAAGAGGGAAGCCATTAAAAGTGCAAAATATTACCACATGGAAATAAGCGTTCCAGCATTTTGCGATGTCCTTTGCTGCATACCAGTTCTGGATAAGCAGACAACATATGCAACTGCAGAACGGTCATATGCACAAAGTGACTGATGATACAGAATTCTGCAAGTGGTACTTTTTGTCCTCTACAGGTAAAACGGGTGGGCTGCAACCTCTCACCATGCAAGACTTTAAATATGATGTTACTTAATATCTCCCTAATGTCCCTTTGTCAGTGTTTCGTTTAAAGCAGCAAAATGAATAGACGAAGATAAAAGCAGAAATACTTTTCTCTTTAGATGTTGAATAAATATACAAATTTATCCATCAAGATACTCTAGCAAGGAATTTAATATTTATTTTTCTAACTGTTTTATGGATCTAACTCTTTAGGAAATACCCCTCAGCTCTGTAATATATCTGTATGCTAAGTTTTGTTCATGGTTCTCTAATTTAGAAAAAAATTGATGTGAGCAGACAGCTTCCTTTGGCTATTTATTTTAAAATGTCCAAGCACATAAATTATTCCTTTCAAAGTCAATTGCAATTTGTGTTTACTAAATTAACTCCAGATCCTTCCTTACATTAGTCATATTGAAATACTTTCCAATGAACCCATATTTTACCCAGTTCTACCCCTATTTTGAAGTACTACTGTGTGGTGACTTCTGGGACATGTGTCCTTGATAAGTGTCAAGGTAAAGGTTTTTAGAATGCATGCTTTCCCATTTTTTGTAGAAATCTGTAGAGTACAACACTGAAGGCTGAATTTGGCTCGTTGACTTTCAGCGCTCAGCCCTTCTTCCCCTTGCATGCTAATAGCCCTAAGGCTTCTCCAGCAGCTTAGCTGTGACACCAATCCAAAATTTGTCAGTTCCACACAGACGTTTCCTTTGATTTCAGTGGCTTTGCCCATAATGGTCTGTAGCTGTGCTGACAAATACATTTTGTTTTATGTGTTGTAAGGACTTTTGGACATCGAAGAACTTAATGAATGGCAAGTGGTTTCATTAAGACTGGGAAAGGACTTTGCTGGAGGTGGTTTTTATACTTTTCTGGGACAAAGTCTGCGCAGCCTTCTAGCAAAGATTGTTAGTGCTTGGAAAAGGTGGCTAGCAAACAGCAAATTTCATTACATCAGGATGAAACTGAGTAGACAAAATGGAAACTAGCATTTTCCTCACCCAGTTTTGCAGTTTGGTTTGTATTTTGGACAGTAGTTACTGTTACATAGTGATGTGTCTTCTACTTTCCGCTGAAATCAGAAAGCTGAGTTACTGTGTTACCAAAAGCTGAAGAGATCAATTCTTGTTTTATTTTGAACTTTTCTTAGCCAAGTTGTTTGTGCTCCTGGAAGATTTGCTTCTGGAAGTTTATAAATCACAGTGACTTTGTGACATTTCTGAGAGAGCCATCCCTTTGCAGAATACATAAAAGAAACGCATTTCTGTGCTGTTGTGTCTCACTTACAATAATGGAAGAAGACTCAGTTGCTGTGAGATGGATGCAGGTCCTGCCAGACTAAAAGGAATTAGGTTGCATAGTAAAAGGCAACTTCACATTCTCTTCTTGTAAATGAAATGCAGTGTTTGAAAATTACAGCACTTCTGTGTGGTATTAAATGCTAGGATTCTGTCAGACATCTGGCCAAGTTCTTTAAAAAATGTTCTCGAATCCTTACATAATAGTATCATTCCAGATGTACCTTTCAAGTCACACCACTGCTTGTTGTTGATGAAAGAGGACAGCAGCAGTGCATGGAATTACTGCATTCCCTAAAGATGCTGATAGTTCTTTCCCAGCTACAGCAATGAGGCTCACCTCTGCTTTCGAGTAGGATATCTATTGTACTATCCAAGCTTTTTACATCCTGAGAAATAATTGAACCTGTGCAGTTACTCCCAATAAGCGATCTTTTTATTTCTCTCCCCCCACTCCCTGATAACAGTATATTTTAAAACTTTTGAAACAAGCAGTGGATTTACAAGATTTCCCAAACAAGTTCCGGAAAGGTCTTGCTCACCAGCAACTGAAAATGTGGTTGTACACTTCCAGCTTTGGCCTTGGAAGTTGCTATCTCACTTGAACATAGTAAGCCCAACTAGGTTTTTCGCAGACTATATCACTGTTTTAAATATCCCTATACTAAGCCTGGAGTATTTAATGGTTGTTGTTGTTTTTTTTTTTTCTGGGGTCCTATAAGTGCTGCCATTGTAATTCCGTATGAAATGTGTTCTTCCTGGAGAGAAAGCTGCAATACTTTTCTAAGGAAACCTATTCCGACATTTTCTTTACCACAGAATTGCAAAATAGGAGTCTCACCCTCTTGCTTAAATTGGTTCCCTACAGCAGGTTACACAGGAAAGCATCCGGACTGGTTCTGAATATCTCCAGAGAAGGAGACTCTACAGCCTCTCTGGGCAACCTGTTCCAGTGCTCCGTCACCCTCACAGTAAAGAAGCTTTTCCTCACGTCCAGATGGAACTTCTTACTTCCACTTTGTACCCATTGCCCCTTGTCCTGTTGCTGGGCACCACTGAAAGCAACCTGGCTCCATCCACTTGACTCTGTCCCACTAGATATTTATAAGCATTGATCAGATCCCCTCTCAGTCTTCTCTACGCTAAACAGTCCCAAGGTTTTCAGTCCTTCCTCATACGGAAAATGCTCCAGGCCCCTCATCATCTTTGTGTCACTTCACTGGGTTCTCCAGAGGTTCCCTGTCCTTCTTGAACTGGGGAGCGCAGAACTGGATGCAGCACTCCAGATATGGCTTCACCAGGATAGAGAACAGGGGAAGAGAACCTCCCTCGACCTGGTGCCTGTGATCTCTTTAGTGCACTATCAGTCACTCCAAGAGTTGCTTATCTGTGTGGCTAGAATTATCTGGATTAAAAACTTCGAAAGTATTTTGCTAATCTGGTTAAAACTGTTGGCTTCCAACTGAGAGCTAGACTGCAGCAGATCTTGCTAATTCAGCATTGCATGTACTGCTTATTTTGTTCTGTGTTATGGCAGTTCTTTCATGATGAATAACGTTTTAAAGTGACCAAACACTTCAAAACCTTTAAGGTTAGTTGAATCTACAAAACTAATGGAAACAGCTAACTTTCTGCTTAGAGCTGTTTGGAGCCCAGAATTCAATTAACACCCAATTCTGTCAATTACAGGAAGAAAATGGTAATAGGATATGATCTAAACAAAAGGAAGCAAACATAGCTGGCCCCTGGAAATTTTGAGTTTTATTGCAGATAAAATTAAGAGCAAGCCTACCGTCCTTGCATGTTTGAATGCACTCCTTTTGTGTTTATTGCTGTATTAGGCTTACTGAATAAGCCATATCCTGCCATGTCACTTGTAATATTCTGCCTGTGAACTAGTTTTCAACACTTTCACTGATGTATTCTTTAAAGAATGTCCTCTTTCAAGATGGAGTGGTGTTTGTGTTGTTTGCTGGTACTATGTCTGCATTTCTCTTGGAGCAACTGGAGCTTGAAACAAGTTCAACCTTTCAACTTTGTAGGCTTTGTACAGGTTTTTGGTTGGGGTTTATTGAATAATTTTTCTTTAGTGATGGTTTGTTTTATTTATTTGTTTATTTTTAAAGTTTGAAGATCACCAGCCTTATCCTCTTAGTGTTTTATTAACAGTACTGGACATAGCAATTCAAGTCAGCCAACAGATGATGTCTCTTAAATAACATGGAGGGGGAACGTTTAGCTTCACTCCTTGTTTTTAGCCTTCTTGGGGTACAAAAGGGAGAAGTAGTCCTCTAACCCTGTGGGAAAATTTAACATAAGTAGAACTTCTTGAGAGAAAGAGGTAGAAAGAATCTGTCTCTTTAGTTATTTTTTCTGGTTGAGCTATCTGTTAGATTACCCTTTCTGGAATTTAAGTATCAGTTAAGCACCTTGAGTTCCTGATCATGGTGTGGATTTTTAGAAATCAGTATTATATGAAGAAAAAGACTTTACATTACTTTGATTTTTGTCTCTTTGGAAGGCTCTCCTGTCACTTACTTAAAAATATAGTCCTGCTTGATTCACTGTTTGAAAAAAGGAAATAAATTCATCAGGGCTCTGTAGTCTGATGAACATAACAACTGATTGCGCTTTCTTCTGAATTCCTTCTTCTGAAGAATCTTGGTGCTGGATGAAAGTTAAAAGCAAATCTGAAAGTGAAGTTATCTTGGAGTACGCACCTGACATTGAAATAATGTTACATGCTTTTCTGTTGTTGAGTTGGCCCATTGAAACAAGGCATAACTGTAAGTCTCTGCTTTTGTCCTTGTCGAGTGAAAATGATAGGAAGTTTTTGAAAATATTCATGAATGGCAGTGTAAGCTGCAAATATTTGTTAAGTGGAGATGTGTAGAAGGCTCTGGAAATGTACACCCAGATTCACTGGGCTATAAATACAGAAGAGCTTCTCTGAGACTTTGCAACGCTACAGTGCAAATATGTTCAGAGGGGACCAAATAAGCAGTAACTGATTTTATGGTTATCATTTTTAGGAAAAATCACAGAGGAAGCTATTTGTTGTCATACTGGGAGGTAGAGTACATCCACAGGCTGTGCTGACGTGGGTCTTGTACAACTAATGGACGGAAACACTTAGTGAAAGATGGGAACTCTTCAAATCAGAGCAATGATTGAAAGATTAGGAAGTTTACATTTTAGCAATAGGCAGTATTTTTATTAGGAAGAACCTGTCTCCACTTACTTATTTCCAATATTTTTGTTGTGCTGAATGCTGTTTTACAAAAAAAAAAATTCACTGGTTTTGCAGGTGAAGTTAAGTTAGTAATTCTCATTTTGAGCTCCTAAGGAGATTGCAGAGGGAGGCCTTCAGAGCTGTTAGATAGAAGTGGAAGGAGACGTAGGCTACTCTGAGCTCTAGGGAGATTTTCAGGATAGGAGGATCAGGTTGGGGTGGCTTGGAAAGAAGCTGAGGAGAGGACCTTTCTGTTGTCTGATGGACCATGGAATCATTAAGATTGGAAAAGACCTCCAAGATAATCTGGTCCCTAAGTATTACATCTACCTACATCTACGTTAGGTGTTCCTTAAACACCTCCAGGGGTGGTGACTGCACCACCTCCCTGGACAGACTGTTTCAATGCCTCACCACTCTTTCTGAGAAAAAATTCATCCTGATATCTAATCTGAACCTCCCCTGGCACAGTTTGAGGTCATTCCCTTATGTCCTATTGCTAGTTACCATGAAGAAGAGGCTGAACCTCACCTTGCCACAACCTCCTTTCAGGGAGTCGCAGAGAGCAATAAGGTCTCCTCTGAGCCTCCTCTTCTCCAGATTAAACAATCCCTGTTCCCTCAGCTGTTCCTCCTAAGGGTTATGCTCCGGACCTTTCACCATTTTTTTTTTTTGGCTTTCTCTGGGCACACTCCAGGGCCTCGATGTCTTTCTTGTATTGAGAGGCCCAAAACTGAACACAGTACTCGAGGTGCAGCCTCAGCAGAGCTGAGTACAGGGGAACAATTACCTCCCTGCTCCTGCTGGCAACTCTATTTCTGCTACAAGCCACTGGCTTTCTTGGGTCACCTGGGCACACTGCTAGCTCATGTTCAGGTCAGCATTGACCAACACCCTGAGATCTATATCCACCACACAGCTTTCCAAACACTCTGCCCCAAGCCTATAGTGTTGCTTGGGGTTGTTATGGCTGGAGTGCCACACTTGGTCTTGTTAAATTTAACCCTGTTGGCTTCAGCTCAGCAATCCAACCTGTCCAGATTTCTCTGTATGGCATTTCTACCCTCAGGTGGACAGACACTTCCTCCCAACTTGGTGTCATCTGCACATGTACTGAGGGTACGCTCAATTCCTTCATCCAGATCATTAATAAAGATATCAGACAGGATAGGCTAGTACCAACCCCTGGGAAATGTCACTCGTGATTGGTCACCAGCTGGATTTAACTCCATTCATCACCACTCTCTGGATCCAGCCTTCCAGCCAATTCTTTACCCAGCAAAAGGTGTACCTGTCCAAGCCATGGGCTGACAGCTTACCCAGGAGAATACTGTGGGAGACAGTGTCAATGGCTTTGCTAAAGTGTAGGTAGACTACATATTGACATCCTTACCCTCATCCACTAGGCGGATCACTTGATCATACAAGGAAATCAGGTTGGTCAAGCAGGACCTGCCTTTCATGAAACAGTGATGGCTGGGCCTGATTCCCTGGTTGTCCTATACATGTAGTGTGATCTCACTCATGACGGTCTGTTTCATTAGCTTCCCCAGCACCAAGGTCAGGCTGGCAGGCCTGTAGTTCCCTGGATCCTCCTTATGACCTTTACTGAGTCACATTGGCAAGCTCTCCATTTGTCCAAGATCACTGATAGACGGTAGAAAGCACCTTGGCAATCACCTCTGCCAGCTCGCTCAGCACCATTGGGTGGATGTCATCTGGCCCCATGGACTTGTGACAGTCCAGGTGGAGTAGCAGGTCTCTATCTGTTTCTGTCTGAACTGGGGAGGTGGGGGAGGCTATTCTGTACGTCATCCCAGATTTTCAGGTCAGGAGGCTGAGTCCCCTGAACGTAACTGGTCTGATCATGTGTCTCAAAAGACTGTGCAAGGAGAGGCAAACAGGTTCAAGCTAAGGGCCAGAAATGTACAAAGATCCCCTGGGTGACTGAGTTCCAGCTGTCTTTTCAGAAGCATTTGGTTTTCCCAGACTACCTTGCTGTTTTGCCATTGTATCTGGGTATGATGCCAGGTAGCGAATCTTTTGTGGTAACTTTAGAAGTTCTTTTGTATTTCATTTTATTCCTAAAATGTCTGTGTAAACCTAGTACAGAAATACTCTAGTCACCTTTGCAATGAAAGGCACATTTGAAATGCATGACCAGGATAGTTTTAATGTACCAAAAGATGATTTCCTAAGGATTATTTTAACTCTGCATCATGCAGCATGTAACTTAGGGACAGTAGCTAGTAGTTTTGGTCTAGCATGCCATAGATTTAGAGCTGATAGCAGGACAGAAGGCTGTCTGTAATTGTTAATTTTTAGTTGGCTGATGTGCACTGCTGAATGATCCACGTCAGCAATTGTAGTATTGACATCCCATCTGTGTGTCAAAATGTAATTTGTAGAAAGAAGAAAGTTTGCACTTTCCAGAATGAGCGAAGAAGTGATTTTTATGTGAGTCAGGGAAGATCATATAAGAATTGTTTGCATTTGAAGCTGTCACAAGGCTATATAGATCAATCTGTGTCTGTGATAGAGGGACAGCAGGCACACAGGCTGGGGTGGGGGGTGTCAATAGTTCATGGGTCAGTTCTGCCCATGTGGGACCCATGGGCCCATGTCCTGGGAAAGGAAAAGCGGGAAGGATAGGGAGATGGGAGGTGGGCCTAAAAACAGAACAGCAGCAACAATCTGAGGAGGAAAGTTAATTTACTAAGTATATCAGAATGCAAGATAGCACAATATAATACAATATATAATTGAAACTGAGGCTAATAAATCAAATAAAATGAGAGAGTGTCCAAAACCGAAGGCCTTACTCTGAATTGAAGGTGAAATGGCTGGGGAGCACACCCAGTAGCGAGACAGAAAGTGGGTCCTGTGACTTGCCTGAACCTTTATCTTCCCCTCTGAATGCAGAGTCCTTTGGGGTATGAAGTTCTTCTCTTCTGAGAGCTAAGCATTTGGAAAATCTGTGGTTCATGGAAGTGGGGCATTAACTCTTAAACTCCCAGTGCTTTACATGCCCAGTGCATGATGTTATGATGTGGAATACCAATAACAAAAATCATAAAACCACAACAGAAGCAGAATGCATCTTTTGCTATTCATTCTGTTTCATAATATATAAAAATAATTTATAATAGTTCTAGCATACTTGCTAAGAATAAAATTTTAGATTTTGTTGTTGTTGTTGACGTATTTATATTAATATGGAAAATTTTAATAGGACTTGTTTTCTGGGATAGGTGGCAAGAGAGATAAAACTATACCATGTTATCAAGTGCAACTTCATGGTCCTCAGTGGACAGTGACAGCTATTTCAGAAATTGTGCTTTTCAAGATTTATTGCAAGAAAAGCAGCTTTATATTTTGTGAGGAGTAGATCAAATCATTATTATACTGAGAAAACTTTTTTTCTGATTAAAGGAAACATACTTTCATCTTATGTGTTATGCCATGTTAATAGTATGTTTCAGATAGATGTTTTTGCTACCAAGTCAAACATTAGACAAGGTGGTGGAGTTGCCATCCCTGTCAGTGTTCAAGAGGCGTCTGGATGAGGAGCTACAAGATATGGTTTAGTGGCTTGTGGTAGCATTGGTAACGGGAGGACAGTTGGACTAGATGATCTTGTAGGTTCTTTCCAGCCTTGTGATTTCATGATTTTATTATTTTAATGCATCGTCTGCTTGATTATTTAAAATAGAAAAATACAGTTTAAAGAGAAAAATGTACACAAATAACTTAAAAAAATAAATCTGACAACATGTAATTGTTTCCCCTGTTGATGCTGTCATTACTTTGGATGGAATGTCCTATGCTGAAACTTGCTGAATTTAGTCTCATACAATCTGCATTTATTCTGTCAGTAATTCTCTTGGATGAATAATATAATAATTAGGATCATGCTTGTATTCAAACTTACGTTTGATTGGAGAAATTTTTCTCTTAGAATCATCTTTTTACAATTTTTTTCTCCTCCTTTTATATTTTAGATATTGATGAATGTGAAAATGACTTCTACAATGGGGGTTGTGTCCATGAGTGCATCAACATTCCTGGCAACTACAGATGTACGTGCTATGATGGGTTCATGTTGGCCCATGATGGCCACAACTGTCTTGGTAAGTAGCGAATGCTGGAAAGAAAGTTTCGTTTCATGGCTGTGGCAAGAGTCTGATGATTTGGTTGCATTTTATTTTGTAAAAAATCTGATTCAGATCCAATTGAAGAAGTTGAAATGCATCCATTGACTCCAGAGTTGTTTAGACCAGATTCTTAAAGTTGGCACTCATCATCCTATCATACTCCAGTCAGATTATATGTTCCTAACACTGGAGGTCAAGGTGGTGAGGGTTTTTACACAAAGCCTGTGCTGGATACTTGGGTTTCTTTTTTAAAAAAAATAATCTGTCCTATTCACTTCAATATATTTTGCCTATTTCTTCCAAATTTTGTAATTCCAGTCATTTATTTAAAGCTCACTCCCCACCCTTTTTTCCTTCTTAGGGTAACATATTTCAAGGATGTTCTGTATGAACATAGGTTACTAAGCATTAGAAGTGCAAATTTGTGTTGTTTCTTTGTTTGTTTTTATGAAGGAGTACTTGGATAATAAAACAAGGCAGAAGAGTAGTTATTAATAGATGTTTACAAAGGGGATGGACACAGTCCACTAACTTTATAAAAAGAGGTTGAAGATGTTAGTTGCTTCAGCAGTTTTTAGGATTTAGGTACCTGGAATTTTGATTCATGTTCATTGCTTTGTTTTAAATAGGTGGATCTTATCCAACGTACTCCAAAAAAAAACCATGTGTTTTGTTTAAATTTCTTCACACCAATTACCTGGAAATGAACTCTGATCGCTACATCCAGTTTCTCATACCTGCTTGCTGGGTAGTCATTTTAGTTATAGCTTAGTGCCTAGTGACTATCTTTCTCGTTATTCCCAATATAAGTGCGAGGAACACTGTTTGATGCAGTCCCAAATACGGTTTGAGTTAATGTGCATAAAATAGTGCAGAAAAGGGATATTTCATCTGTGTTCTGCAGCACTTTTACTGTGGTAGAAACTGATATTCTTTACAAGAAAAATAAGGCAGTTATATAGCAGAAATAATAATGTCCAGTAACATCAGTCTGCGCTCACTGAAGCTGTGTAACAACTAGAATTTCTGAGCAAATTTCTGCTTAGCCTTTTAATAGATGTATTTCATACTTCGTTCACTTTCAAATGAAGTAATATTTATTCAGATGGATTATACATCCTGACCATTGACAAGTTTTTGACACAAACTTCCAAATTTCATTTATCATAGAACAGACTAAATAGATTTATTTGTGTAAACCTGAGGTGGCCAAATGATTAATTGTGCAGGAGGTATTTCTTACAAAAAGAGCAGCCAGCCATTCATTTTCAAAAAAAAAAAAAAAAAAGAAAAAAGGAAGAAAAACTCTATTTATATTAATTTTCATACATATCTCTCAATAAAACAGGACAGCTATTTGGAATTCAAATAAATGTGTAGATATATTGTTTCTAACAGCTTGCTACTATCAAATTTGTTTCCAGTTATTCCTGTAGAAGTAGGGAAAAATATACTAGCAATTATGAACAGCAAAATGAGTGACCTGATAAAAGACGAACCTTTCAGACCTGTGGGATTATCTTGGACCCATGCTATGTTGTTCTTCTCTGATCATGCAAGACGCAGGCTGGATCCACAGAGATAAATGGATTTCTAATTTTCTTTTCATAGATTTCTACTTAAACACTTGGTTTTGGCACAGATAAGGAAAAGACAGTATAAACCACTGTGTTTAACAGGTGGATCTGGTTCCAAGTATTGGTCCAAAGCTTACCAAGATAGTTGTGAGAATCATATTCACATTCTTGGAGCTAGCATTTTGTATTACTCCAAGAATGTTAGGAACATGTTTCCACTAGAAGAGAATCAGTGAACAGATGAGTGGGAATGACAGCAAAAGACTCTCCCAGCAAGTAACTTTAGGACACTAAAAGAGGTCACAGTTACCCTTTAATTTTGTTTCCTCAAATGCAGATTGAATAGTTTCAACTAATGAATGGTCTTTGACAAAGCATTTGACACTGTCCTGCACAACATCCATGTCTCCACATTGAAGAAAGAGAGATGTGGCAGATGGACCACTTGATGGATAAGTAATTGGCTGGATAGTTGTGCTCAAAGAGTTGCTGTTAGTGGCTTGATGTCCAAGGGGGGTCAACAGGTGTTCCTCAGGGATCTGTATCACTATTTAACATCTTTGTCAGCAACATGGACAATGAGGCTGACTGAACTCTCAGTAAGTTTGTGGGTGACATCAAGATGAACACTGCAGTCAACACACTGGAAGGAAGAGATGCCATCCAAAGTGATCTTAACAGGCTCAGTAGGTGAGCCTGTGCAAACATCATATTATTCAGAAAAGGCCAAGGACACACACCTGGTGTAGTCCCAAATATGAATACAGGCAATGTAATGAGTGGACAGAGCAGCCCTACGGAGAAGGACTTGGGGGTTCTGATGGATGAAGAGCTTAATATAAGCTGTCAATGTACACTTGCAGCCCAGAAAGCCAATCGTGTCCTGGGCTGCATCAGAAGAAGTGCAGCTAGAAGGTCAAGGAGGTGATTCTCCCCTTCCGCTCCACCTTTGTGAGAGTCTACCTGGTGTGCTCTGTCCAGCTCTGGGGCCCTCAGCACAAGGAAGGTGAGGGGCTGTTGGAGCGGGTCCAGACAGAGACTGCAAACATGATCAGAAGGCTGAAACACCTCTCCTGTGAAGAAAAGCTGAGGGATTTGGTCATTTTCAGCCTGGAGGAGATTCTGAGAAGACCTCATTGCAGTGCTTAAAAGGGGCCTACAGGAAAGCTGGGGATAGACTCTTTGTCAGGGAGTGTAGTGATAGGACAAGGGCAATGGTTTTAAACCAAAAGAAAGGAAATTTAGATTAGATGTTAGGAAGAAGTTCTTCACTCAGAGCGTGGTGAGGCACTGGCACAGGCCGCCCAGAGAAGCTGTGGATGCCCCATCCCTGGTAGTGTTCAAGGCCACGTTGGATGGATCCCTGGGTAGCAAGGTTGTCCATGGCAGGGGGTAGGAACTGGGTGGTCTTTGAGGTCTCTTCCAACCCAACCCAATTCTGTATCCCAATAAGATAACTGCATTTCCTTAGAGGCACTGAAAAGAGAGTTTCTCTTTCTTTCTTAGCTAAAATTTGCTAAGGATGAAAGTTTTAGGTCTCGGGCTGGACTTTATAATCTTAACAGTACCTTTGCAAACCCTTGTGTGACATGTTGTGAATTAACTCAGGTTTAAGACATTGTCCTTAGAAAAGAGAGAAGTTCAGATTTCTGCCATTATTTGGTCCCTAGCTCTCTGCTTGTATTATCAGTTATACTGCCTGCTGAGATACCATGCTTATTCCCATGACCTCTTCAGTGTCCGTTTTGAACAGGAATGCATTCTAGTCTTTCCATCCTGTAACAGTTCTATTTCCTTTCGCTTAAACTACCAGAAGGAAGTAAATGTAGATGGCTGTTTTTAAGAGAACCCAGTATGGTTTTAAACCACTGTATTTGCATTTGTGAAATTAGGGTTTCTGTAACCCTTTGGAAAATTCACCCAGCATGCAAAATTTCATTTGTTTATGACAATTAATAGTTTTGGCTTTTTTTTTTTTTTCTCAGTGAAGAAATCAGGAACTTAAATAAATTGAAGCTTTGATGAGTACACTAATCTCCACCTTTTCTCTGAGAAATCACTTATTTTTCATGGGTTATAAGAAGTCGAAGAATTCTTTACAAAATCACTGATAATGTTTGCCATCTTTTATTGAATTATTTTACTGATATCAATTGTAGCAGCTTCCCTACCCTCATCTACCCACACATACACTCTCTATAGGACTTCACAGAACTCTCAATGTGAAGATTGCTAATGAGGTACTATATCATATATTTTGTGTGACAACTTTATTCTATTTCCAAGAAAGGACACGCGATGTTTGATCAGCAAGCTGAAATTAAGTCTGTAGACAAATTAGGTAGTACTGCAGGATCTTGCATAGAATGACTTCGTTTCCACAGAATTTACATAAAAACCTATAAAACATACTGTAGGTTGATTTCGAACACTCTGCCTGAAACAATTTTTCATGTAGCACCACAGATATATGAGCTTGGGTGGAAGTCAATTTTCTGGGTCTGAACCAAGTTATACAATCCCTACTTCGCCCTCATATTTTGGTCTTGGAGACATTATTGTTAGGGTCTGCTCTGTCATCACATGGGAAGCCAAGCAGCAGGAATTGTTAGGGAGAATTTGATTAACTAAGCATAAATGCCTCTGCCACTTGGAGAGTGCTGGACCTGACAAATGTGATGTGGGATCTATAGGAGTAGATCCGGAGTTTGAGCTATTGGCTAGATGGAATAATATAAGGAATCTAAATTGATGTCAGACTCCTGTATTTAGACAGCTGAATTGCTCTCTCAGTGACCTGTGTTGCATTTTATCATGTACACATCACCAGAAATACTGGTTTAAAAAATTTGAGATAGGAGGCCTAGAGACAGGAGTCAGTGGTAGTTCAGTGCTAAGCCTGCAGGCCATCTAGGAACCTTTGTGAAACAGCTTGTAATGGAGAAGATCTGCATTAGGATTTCTTTATGTATTGCTTGACTGAAGTCTGTACAAAATCTTAAACCTTCTTGTTCATGTTTGGATTCCTTTTCAAACATTTACTGGATGTTTTTCTAGTTATGTTAGTATAGGAAGATAATTACAATCTTCTTTGTAAATAACAAATGTGAAGTATTCACAACTAAGTAGATCAAATGTGGTTGACAGGTTAAGTGTTTTTTCCTGAGTTCTTGTTTCAACATTTTTCTCTTTCTTTCTAATCAAGTGAAATTTCTTATTTATTTGTTGGGAGGAAGTCTTTGGTTAAGATTTCCTGGATAAAATTTGTGCTGAAAAATGTCCAAAATCATTCTCGGGGGAACTCAACTTCTCAACTTGCTTTCTGTTTGACATTTTTATTGAGGAATTTCTGAAATATAACATGAAATGACACCATAGGGAATTCAAACTATGATGAGATCCTTGTCTATCTAAAATAATTTATTTTAGCAGTGTGATCACTTGGAATAGCAGTAGTTCTTTCTGGAAATTGCTCTAAATTCTGATCTACAGATGCAAAACTGATATTTGGTCTCATGCAATGGGCTTTCTTTATCATGCATTTGAAACCAGTTGTGAAATAGGTTTTCCTCTCTCATGTATGAAATACTGTTTTTTAATAAACAATTAGCTCAATGGTCCAGACATTCTTTCCTTTTTGACTGTTTTTTTCTCCATGATCTTACTGATAAATTGATTTTTCCTTCTTTGTGTCTTTTGCATGTTGAGATATGCTATAAATTTCCGTTCTCTTTTGCCTTTAGGAGAGGTTATGACTTAACTGATCGTGATTCCTATTGCTATTACTATCAAACACATTACCCATCTAATTTATAGTAAATCAGTTTCTGCTCTCTGATAACTGGTGAAATCTGAATTTGCACTACACAGTATCAGGAGGTAAGACTTATTGCCTTTTAAACTAGTTATTCAATATGTACTCACCTCTGATTCAGGATGACACTGAAAGGTGTTCCTAGTTTGCATAGATTTTTACTTCTTTGATGTAATATTCATTAAGAAGACTGGACTTCTGTATATATCTTAATGGGTTATTAAGTTGAGGCCTCTAGCATCTGGACATACTTGTACTGCATGTTTGTGTCTCATTGGAGCCTCATTGGAGACAGACAGCAGAATTGCTCCTTGACAGCAGGACTGCTAGACAACATAGACTGACACTGGTATTATAAACCTGAGTGCTGTGTGAAGTGAGATATACTACTGGTGGGGATGCCATAGAGGAGGCTTGAGAATTTGTCCTCCTTTTTGAAGAGAATTTCAAGGGACCTTTGTGTAGCTGCGATTCTAAAGGCACTGGAATGTACTCAGGAGGATAAGAGAATTTCCAGTGTTTTTGTTGCTCTTAGTTTATTCTCAAGCTATTGGGAATTTTTATATGGAAAGAAACCCTCTGCTCTTTAAGCAGTAGTAAGTCTTCAGCTCTTGCAGGACTGTTCAGTTTAATGCACTGCAGGTGGAAAAGGCCAGAAGAGAGCAGTGATACTAATGTGTGCTCTAGAAAACCTGGCTGATGTCAAAAGAATGAAATAAAAGCTGTAGTTTGCTTCCATGGAAGAAAAGATGAAAAAAGAAGACACAATAATCATGAAGTCCAAAAAAGACTACTGCAAAGAACTGCAATTTTAATGATTAGTTTTCATAGACATGCCAAAGTGAATGAGGTAGTGTGGTAGTATTTGATTACTCCACGTGGGAAATTCAGAAAGAACACTGAATTATTTTTCCTTTGCCCTAAAGGATTCTCATGTGGAGTACCACTATCTTACATTCATCTCTCTCCTACTGTATGAAAATGTAAGCATCCTAGGAGAGTATTATATGTTATGTTGGTCTGAAGCATTGCCAAAGAAGAGAATTTTAAGCTTATCACTAATAAACCAAGGGATTTATCCAGGAAAAGCTTAATGGAAACATTGCTGAAAGCTGTTCTTGCTGATACTCCCGAGTAAATCTTACAAAGTAATTCAGCATCTGAAAATAGAAAGTAGAAGAGAAGAGAATGCCCTGACTATGTGAGTGAGAAAGCTGAGAGCCTCACTTTGCAAAATTTTCTTGCTGAAGGGCTCACGTATCAGCTGATACTCTAACTGTGCCAGACTGCCTGGAATTCATCCATCTCTGATCAGAATGTGAAAAAAGAAGTGTGTAAGAAGAATCCGTAGAAACAAAAGGTGACTGCCGTTGATTCTTACATGAGAAAAACTTGTAGTACTGCCTGCAAATTCTGCTTTTCTGTCCTTTTTACCTGAAAGCAGAGTTTTGTGTACATACAGTTAGAGAATTCTTCCTTAAACAGTTGACACAACTCATTGTTTTCTGTTTGTCAAGCCAAATCTGGGTGTGAAAAATATTTCATGTTAAAGGATGTTATTGCATGTAGTAATATTCTCCTGTTGCTTGTCTAATCATAAGATACAGATGTGAATAGTTACGAAATACTATTCAGTTCTCTGTTTTTTTGGAGGGGTTTTTTTTTTGTTTCTTTTTTATTTTCTCCTTAACTCTGATTTCTGATTGCCCCTTTTTAATAGGGAGTACACAATGTTTTTTCACAGAATATTTCTTGCTTTTGTGTTCCGCTCATCTTTTCTTTCTTTTGAAGATAAGTAGAGGTCTTATGAAGTCCTCTGTTCTTTGTAACTTCTGTAATTATTAAGTGAGCTTATGAAAGTTTTAAACTCTTTTTATAGGCCATCAAACAAGATATAAAGGAGCTTGAAGAAAATTTTTATCATGATCTATTTACAGATATATTTATTTTGTTTATTGATTATCCCATCATATTAATTGCTATGACGTGGGAGCATGTGTGAGCACTTTACAAATATTAATAGATTTATCCTCACCAACAATAAGAGGAATAACTTTCATTGGTTTTATAGATGAGGAACCAAGGCACATGGATTAAGTGATTTCCTGATCTTTGCACAGGATGTCAGTGTGTCCGCAGCATAGCCAAGTGTAGAATTTCTACCCTTCTCATTCCCTGTTTATACACTTTTATTGCAAATATTCTGTGTAACTTTGATTTCTCTTATTTACAGGAAAGTAACAGAATTACTAAATTTGACCATCTGCAGTGTGATATCTCTATTAATCTTCTTGCATGTCATACTTCCTGGAAATAATTGATTTTGGAGATCCAGTATGGCATGTGTTTCTTCAGCAGTTGATTCTGTGTCTTTGATTCAGAAGAGTCCTAGGAAAAAGAATGAATTTTTGATTATAAATAAGGCCAGGATTGCAAGCTCTGTAGTTTATTATGAATTGCATTGAGTTCACTGCAAGAGCTGAATGTTCATTCTGGTAGACAAGCACACAAACACAGTGCCAGCTTGAATTCAGTAACGAAAATTTCAGTAGCAAGGTCCTGGCTATGTCCCCAGTCTCAAAGATGTGCTTTAGACCAAAGGCCTGATTTTCCAGTCTGAAAAGTGTACTTTACTGTTTTATTTGTCTGTTCTTAGGTAGCATTTTGCCTTTCTTCATGAACAGTAATTGTCATATGAAGTCCCTAGTGGGAAAGAAGTAGGTAGCACTTTTCCTGAGAGCTACCACATCTGTTTCAGGACTGGTACTGATCTGCCAGGTTTGGCAGGTGGGGTAGACCAATAGCACAGCAAGGCATTTGGGGGCCAGCAGCTAAAGAAGAAACCCCTGAGACAATCTAGGAGCAGATGGGCAGGATTTTAAGTAGCATCTGCCTGTTATAAAATGGGCTTTGGGATCCCAGTTTAGAATAAAAACTAGGCTCATGTTTGAATTGATATAATTTATTTTCTTCTGAGGTCTAAAGTTAGGGTGTAGTACCAAGTTCTTGTCTTGCTGTGTTGCTTTGAGATCTGCTGGTTTATTTTAAAAGAGAAGGAATTTCAATCCTGACACGCAAGCTTAAGACCTGGCTGGGCAGTAGTAACAAACAATCTGATTCAGATTATGATAACATTAGTGTTTATGCACGGGTATATATATAACAGAATCACTGAATGGTCTGTGCTGGAGAACACCTTAAAGCCCACCTGCTTTCAACCCTCCTGTTATGGGCAGGGTCAGCTCCCACTAGTCTGGTTGCCCAGGGCCCATCCAACTTTTTGTTTTTCTTTCAAAAACAAAAACAAAACATGAAAAGCCAAACGCACACACGCAAACAAGAACAACAAAAGCTAGCCAACACAACACTAAAACAGTTTGAACTCAAAATCTAATCTAGGTGTTCTCACACCTTAATTTATCTGAGTGTATACAGTAGATTGGGGGATTATGACCTAATGTGCCCATCAACATAAAGTGGGAGGAGAGTTGAAAGTGTATGTGAAATCATTTCTAGATCTTTCAGATGCAAAATATTAAGAAGTGATATATAACTGATTAAGGGTTGCATAATCACTGGTGTGATTAAAGGGACCGCTGCCTTTTTTTTAATTTAGCTTTAATTTTCTTCATTTCCAGACAGCTGCGTGCAGTGTGTTGCTTCCTTGAACTGAAATTGCATGCTTATATTACTGAGGTTTATTTTTCTTTATGTTTCCTAGCAGTTCAAATATATATATTTTTTTTTTAATGTGAAGATTTCTAATAAAAAACTAAACAACTTTTGGAAAGTTAGGGGTTTTTTTTATGTTTCATAAAAACAACTGTGTTAAAAAGAAGCTATGAAACTGTCCGCTTCCTTCTCCATCTATCAGTTTTCCTTGCCCTTCCTTTCTAACCCCAGGAGACTTAGGTGAGTTGACAGTACTGTCCTCCTCTGGAACTTCAACAGGGCTTCTGGCAACTTTATCAGTCACAGACTCTTACAGATTTTCATGGTTGCTAATTTTAAACTTCTTGGCAGGCAGAGGAAGACTGAATAAACCAAATAGCTTTATTTTTGTAACTCTTAATTTTTAAAAAATACATGCAAAGTTATGATGTTGTTTTTTTGTTGTTGTGGTCTGTTTTAGAGAAAGTTATTTGCTTATCTAAATCTTGACTCTCATTTTCAGTGGTTCCAATGAGAGTTTTGCTTGAGCAGAACTTTGGAATTTAGTAGTTTTGTGTCTTAAAAAGAGGGAAGCCAAACTTCAAAATCAGGGCTTAGTGGTTGAATAATACGGGGATCTGTTTTGCACTGGAAAGACCCAGGCACAGGATAAGAATGGGGTCCTCTATAAAATACATCTAAAGAGTGAGTGAAAAAAGTGTTGAAGTGAAAGCTTTAACAATAGAAATATCTGTGTTCTTTAAAAATGTATGCATTGTTTACTTCTGTGGTGAGTGACAGTGACTGGGTCCTTGAAGTCTAATAAAATCTTTAGGATTAGGGGACTCTTGCCATTTATGGCCCAGAGATACAAATCCACTGACCCTCCTCTGAACAGGCTAAGTACCTCCACAAAAAGCCACACTGCAAGTTGCTCAATGTTGATCTCTGATGCATGCTACTAGGATGAAAAACGTCAGTTCATTTTTTATGTTCTTCAGATGTAGGCCTGAATAAGAAAGAGAGTTGCTTTCTGATATGCTTTGACAGGGAACTAATTGTCATTCTATTACTGTTTTCAGTTTCTTTGTAAGTCATACTGTATGTATGTAATGTCTGTACATTAGATGAGGGATAAGAACTGTGATTCATCACAGCAATGTAAACCATCTGGTCTCTGGTACTGTGGCATCATCTGGTTTTATAACGTGTACTGCTGTTCTTTAATGTCTTCTGCTAACTGAATATGAAGTGCCAAGCAAATATTACTAGGTAGGATGATAAGTAAATGTACTATAGACAACTGCAGGAGATTTTAACATACAACTTTTGTATACAGATGTTTACTTCAGTTATTTGGTTGCCTGCATGTTGTGAGAGTCTGGATAGCATAAATGGCAGCAAACAGTCCTAGAAATAAATCTCTTTAGAGGTAGGATTTTAGCTAACATATTAATTACAATGATTACTTACTCCTCTAAACCTCAGACTTACTTTTATGGCACCTTGTAATGATAGAAGTTTCCAGTCTCTGAACTGTTGTAGCTTCCTCCCATGATGGTAGATTCCATGATGTACACGTGATAATCGTTGTCATTGTGTTCGTGTACAAATTAGAATAACATTTAACTGCCATCACTTACTTGAAATGTCCTAGGCTGTGATTTTCTCTAATGGAGTTTAAATCACATAAATGATCAATCTATACTGACTTTGAAGTCACTAGAGAAAAATAGGTATTTGGGGTGTGTGACTGCTCACATCCTGAAGTACGTCTTTGCAAAGGCTGCTCCAAAAGTAATGTCTCCTGTTTTATTATGGCCCATGGTGGCAGAGGTGGATACTGGTGGTATGTCAGTAGAGGCTGAAACTTCCCACCAATATTCAGTTTGATTTTGTTGCTGTGTGACAGATGGCAGCAGAGGGGCAGTCTGACAAATGCCATCTGACATGGAAATGCATATGAAGCAAAGGTGTGTCAATGAACACCTCCACGTGGAAAAAATGGTACCTATTAACATTCATTGATACTTAGTGAACATTTATGAAAAGCCAACAGTGGATGTGAGCACAGTGAGGTAGTGGGTAGTGCATTTCAGCAGTGACAAGCCATGTTCCAAGACAGTGATGGGAAAGACAAGCCATGTTCCAAACAGCCATGCAGTCTCTTGTTCATCACTGATGGAAATGCATAGCTAATAGTGATGACTGTGTTGAAAAGGAGTATTCTGTAGCTAAGAATTTACTCTATCAAATAGTGCTATTATGCTCTTTGTTGCCTAATTTCCATGGAAATAAATACGAAGAATTACATTTAGAGCTGCCTACATACTGTAATTCAGATGAACTGCTCCCCTTTTTTTTTGGCATATACAATTCGGTGGAATTCTGTTAACACTTTTGGAAATAGAATTGTTCTAGGAAGTTTAGAGCCACAAACTGGAAACTAATTTTGAAATTTTGAATGAAAGTTCAGGTTCACTCGAGAAATCTGATAAGAATAAGGAATTCTAATTGTTGGCATTGTTGACAGAAAGCCCTCTGATATCCAAATGTCTCTGAAGCTAGGATCCAAATACACTGCTTTGGTATGAAATCCTGCTTTTTCTATAGATAGCTTTTTTTACTGTTATTTTTAGTCTGTATGAAAGTTTTTTCTCTCCATTTTAATGTTTGATCATCTGGCATTAATCTTTTGTGTTCAGATGACATACAACTTTCTTTACGTGTTAATTTGCAGTATGTTTGCTTTCTTAAGCCAATTGATCTGAGAAGTACTGAAATGAGACAGTATAAATCAGTGTAGACCTGAAGTTTTTTTGTTAGGTATGGGGAAATAATCAAAAGTGTAGAATAAATCTTAGTTGCTGTCAACTATGAAGTTAGATTCTCAGACTGTCATAATAAATTAAGAAACTGGGAGCTATGTGACAGCAACATCAATCTTATTCTCTTGTTTCTGCAAGTCTTCTTGTTGTCTGAGTTTTTTTTTTTTTTTTAATACTCGCTCCCTGGAGGAGGTAATCAATCACCATGAAGATTTCTCTACATGGAACACTCAGGAAAGTGAACAGTAATCTGCTTAGAGTGTGAGGTTAATAGGTATAAGCTGAATCAGTCCATGCTGACATTCTTGTTTGGTCCAATGTAGTTTTAGATAGCTGTATCTTAGTTTAGCAAACAAAGTCAGACTTTTATTCTGGGTTATGCATCCTTCTTTACCTTGTTTGTATTGACTTCATATCTTTTCTTACTTCATCTCAACTTTCTAAAGACATTCTAAAAAAATTTTAAGCTGATATGGCCTATACTGGTGTATACCTGAAGATAAATGCTATGAACTATATTAAAATAAACCAGAACTTTGGGAGCCATGCTGTGTATAGATCTTATGTAAAGCAAAGGTGACTGTACATTCACTAGAAGGTATAGGATTTCAGCCTATTATATATGTCTCACCCCAAGAAATTATGTAGATCCAGTTAACAAACCAAATTCTTATAGACTACAAAAAGAAATCAGACAAAGTGGAGACCACCAAAGTTCTGTGGTCTGTGATTCCAAATACAGTCACTGGTATTATATTGTGCTCTAGAATGGAATCAGTTCTTAACAATATTGATTAATGGAAATCGGCACGATTTAGATTATTTAGATAAAGTCAAGAGATAACCATTGAAAATAATAACTGCATAACTGCTTCCTTTGTGGGTGTCCAACCATTTGCCTTGCCTAGGCTACGCTGAAGAAGAAGAATTGTCTTGGGCCACATATAGGACATATAATATAGTCCATATATATAAGTAACAAAACCTATTTTATTTTTTTAGATTTAGAGTCCCCTATGTTACTGATAGATAACAAAGAAAATCACCCCATTCCTCTGAACATTTCATTAATTTAATCTTTTCCTTAGTCTTTATTGCCAGTGCCGGGGAAGAAAATGCTTCTTTTACAAACCTTGAGAATGTTACCAACTTGAATTGAAAGTAGTTTCATTTTTCATTTAAAGTTATGTGGTTCTTTTTGGTTTGTTTTTGTTTGTTTGTTTGTTTGTTGAGAAAATAAGCAAAACAGAAGTTGTCTGTTGTCTTGGGTTAAATCCAAAGCAGATTATTCTGATCGTGGCAGGGTCTCTAAGTATATGCAAAAAGAAGCAGGTATAAACAGTAGTTAACCTAGAAGAAGGATATAAAATATTGCTTCAGCTCAGACTGTAGCAGTTAATAACGCTCTAGGGAAAGCCCAGAGGCAAGACAAGGTAAGATATGAAAATAGACTGGATAATTTACTCAAGTTGTATCAACATTTCTTCAATTGATCAGGACTGCTGTTTGTTTGCATCTATAATCCAGCATTGAAATTCTGAGTGCCCTACATGCAGCTGAACATCTCTGAGAACTGCTAGCTTACTGCTAAGAGGGCTATGACTGTCCAAGCCTCAGTGATGTCAAGCTGAAGGCTGCTGGCATTCCCTAGAGAGTGACACTGTAGATGAAAAAAATAGGATCAGATTTATATAAAATTATTTTAAAACTGTGTGTTGAAGGAATGAATAACACTTAAAAATAGTTGATGGAGAACTTTGTTGTGTTTAGGCATTGCTGGCAAGAAGCCACAGTGTGCACTGTCTAAAAATCAGGCGTGATTACCAAATAAAAAGACAGAAGCTCCAGGTAAGATGTCACACAAAGAAGGTTGGATGTTTATTTTGGAAATGCTAAAAGCTATGAAAAGGGGCTTTGCTTTCTTAAAATGACAGTGGTGCCCAGCTGTTTGAGAATGGAGTAGGCAAGTGACGTCAGGAGACTTGAACTCAGTGCAACAGTGGCGCAATGTCCATGAAGCTGTTTACTTCTGCTGAGCAAAGGGCAGGCATCACACACGGCAGAGCTGAGTTCCGGCATTACATGAGTGTTCCCTGTGCTACAGATAGCAAATCAGTCTGTTTTACTGAGATGTATATGCAAAATCATGGGTCTTTAGATTCAAATTTAAGATCAAAATACCTTAATATAATAAACCAAATATTATCCCAGCAAGTTGAATGCATTTCAGGAAAACTGAATTATTATTTCCATCTCACATGCAGATTTGGCTGCATTTATGGTTGGTGTAAGTAGTGATTTCAAAGTATATTATTACCAAAGCTGTGGGAACAACATGAAAATATCCTTCAATTTATTGTCTGTAAAAAGCATCTATTACAGCCATGTTTACACTCCGTTTGTGGTGTGAAATTCAGGGAATGCCACTGAGTGGTACGAAATAGCTACAGAAAAAATGTTTCAAGCATTTGATTTCACACATCTGTAATTGCAGAGGCCTAGTCTGTGTGTGTTCAGGTGCTAGGTAATCATGAGATATGGGATTTTCTGGGACAGATTAGGAGCATCATGTTTGGCCTTTTTTACATGATAATAGAATGGTTCTAGGGAAATCTGGTATTTTATAATATCCATTGATCATTTTAGAGCGATTTTAGTATTCATCATCAAAAGTGTTCTTGTTTTTTTGTTCTTGCTTTTTTTTTTTCTGTAAAATGTGCTTTATTTGTCAGGGAAAGATAATTTTCCTCACTTTGTTTTTTTTAATTTGTACTCCAGTAAACACTGTCTGCTGTTGAATCTGCTTTTTTTTTCAAGTAAATTTTTTCTCAGCAAAGGCTCTCTTGAAGTTTTCTTTAACCATATTAATGAAGTACTCAGTTGAGGGGTTGGTGTTCTTTTTCCTTTTCTTCATCATCACATTTTTGTTTGTTTCTGAAGGTGGAGGGCAAAAAGCAGAATTTTTGCCTTTTGTGTAAAAAGTGGAAAATTTGAGATGTGCTTTTAAATTCTTGGTGAAGGCTGATGTCAGAACTGAAGATGCAAATCCATGTGTATAGGTATTGGTGCCTGTTTCTTCTAATGCTCCCCTTAGTGTGCTCATACAGAGTTGATCTAAGAAAGTTGGTTTGACAGTTATTTCAGTCAGCAATGATTCCTGTTTTCATAGTCCCCTCAGCTGATGCAATGTGTCAGCTTCTCATCGTTAACATGTTGCTACATGTGTGATCATTCCAGCAGAAGTGCCTACCTACATCAGCTCACCTGATTGCATGTGCTTAGCACCTGTGTGGCAGATTTACTCTTCAAGCTTCCAGAGCAATCCTGAGATTAGATCTTCCAAGACACCCATTTCAATAGAGCCTCATGGTGCATGGAGGGCATGGAATACAGAAGTGAGAATGTGTTTCATATATTGCTGTCGTTAACATTAATTGCTAGAAATGGTTAGTTTTATATGTAATATACTGAAGTAATTTGAACGATCTCTGCAGTAATATTTTTGTGTAGCTATAGCTTAAGATCGATGAGGTAGACACCATAAGGTCAAGGAGAATCTGTAAGATTAAGAAAGATACAGAAAAGGCAAGTAGGGAATGATTAACTGTTTCTCACCGTAATGGCATTAGGGAACACGCTTGCAGTCAGGCCATAAAACATCAAGTTTGAAGCAAAAAATGTACTGTATGTAACTCAGTTAAATTGCAGGAGTATTTGCCTCAGCATGTTGGGTACAGAAGGGTTTAGAAGAATTCACAGAGGAAAGGTCTGTCAGAATCAATGACCAGCTAGTGGTTTAGGAACATCGGTAGGTACATGATCACTGAAAATAGGAAGGCATGTAAGCTATAGGTGTGTCCCATCTGTATACTTTCCTATGTGTCCACTATAGGGCAGCATTAGAGATAGGATGTTGGGTTAAATGTGTAGGAATAACTATGACTATGGTAAATGAAGGAATGTGATTTTTATGAGATTTTCAGTCTGCTTGCTGATTACAAAAATATTCATATTATAATGATTTTAAACTTTCAAAATTAGATTTTCATGTTTTCTGAGCTTGACATTGCTAGTAATTTCTCTTACAAATACATATATCCTTAATGGTATTTGATTGCTAACTTTTGAGAAAAGTCTGAGAATAGTGCTATCAGTAGTTCATCTCTCTATTGCAGTGTTCTGCTTATTGAAATATTTCAAAGAATCGTGTAAAATTCATAGGATTGGCTCCCTGGCTCATGAGTCCTATTTTCAGAAGTCTCCAAAAAATGCAATGGTAAGTGAATTATGCCATTGCTCCTAAATGCTTTGGAGACTTCGAAGATTAAACTCAGATTTCTGAGGGGCTTGAGTGCTTGAGAATTCAGACATGAAAGAGAAATGTCAGAAGACAGGAAGAAGATCATGGAAGGAATTGGGCAGTGGACATCCTGTTCTTGTCATTTACTCTATATAATGTTACCACTTCTGTATCTTCCTGCTTGTCGTTTTGGTTTCAGGTACCCTTAGCAGACCTTTGTCCCGCATATCCAGAGAGGACATTTGGTCCAAATAGCTTCTTTAGGCCAAATACTGAGGAAAGCTTGGAGCCAGATCAGGGTGAAATACCAGTGGAGCTAGTTTGAAAAGTTCATCAGATAAATTAGATGAGAAACTGAAAGTATTTGTTTATTTAATCAATAAAGCATCCATGTTTATCAGCTGTAATGTTTCCTACTCTTTGATAGTGTTCCACACTACTGTTCTCATATGACTAAGATACACAACACAAGTTTGATTATTTGAAGGCGGTGGGCCAAAAACCTAGAGGTCTTATGCAAATTCAGGTATGTGTTAATTAGCATCATGCTTCTGATCTATCTATCTATCTATCTATCTATACATGCACATATACATTTGTATATATACATACTTCATCTCTCCCATTTGAAAGATAATACTCCTTTCCCAGCCTCTCCCTGAGCTAACCTTACCCTTACTCCTTATTGTCCTTGGTGATGACTGGCCAATTTGAAGTCCAGGTCTCCCTGGTACACTCTTGTTTAAGCCCTGTATATTTAATTCTAGCTTCTGTGCTGATTGCCATTCTAGTTATGTATTTGTGTAGATAAGAAGTAGTTAAAGGCTATAGAAGTTGAGCTTCTGTTTTCTAGATGCGTCCATCAAGTACCATCAGTGTATTTGACAGACACAATAATGGGATGGTTCTTTGAGAAGAGTGTTAAAGAGAGAATAGTGCTTAGGGACATGTATTTACTTTCTCCTAGTTTTTTCCTCTATTTGAGGATGAGAGCTGGGGCATATTATGTAGGATAACCATCTGAGCTCAGCTCAAGTGAGAACCTTTCTTCATCTTTTTGTGAGTCTGGATTAAGGTAGCTTGCAGAAACCTTGTTCCAACTTCCTCTTTGGGGTCATCAGTAGCATTCTGAGATCTAGCTATCCCATAAGTGGTTCATAATGAATTGTGGGAGCCAGTGCACTGTCAGGTGGTGAGGCCAACCTAGATGAGAGAACTTAGGTTTGATAAAGAGCCTAGGAAATGAATTTGATTTTCCAGATATCAGTTTAAGAGAAGAGAGAACTGCATTTACTGCCTCAAGGCTGCTGTCCTCCAGGTACTGGTTCTCAGTAAGATGAGCAGTGTCAGCTGATCTTATGCAAAAGATTGCCAAAGAAAAGATGTCTGCTCTGAAAACCATGTTTTTTTTTAAGGAGTAATAAGGAATGTGAGCTTTGTATTCGTACTCAATTTAAAATTTTTTAAACAGAGTTTTGGTGGGATTTAAAGCAGATGATCAAGAGAAAAAGATTCTGCATCGTCAGAAATGACTTTTTGCTTGTATTAGTGTTAGGCCTTTGGATGCAGGTCTCCAGCAGGTGTAAAGTCTCAGACAAAGTGACAACAACTAAAGCTGCTGAGGATCCACTCTGTTTTTCAAAACAGTCAACAGCCTGATTTGACATCTAGAGCCTAACAAAACTGAAGCCAAAAGAGTTTTATTGAAAAAAAGTTGACTTCTTATTTTGATGTTTATGGGGAACTTAAATTGCTAGAAAGTCTTGTCTAAAATGTAATCTCACATATGCTGCATTACTGGTGTTTACATGTGCTGGGTAAGTTCAGCTGCATTGAACAAGAGTTGCACAAACAATGGAAGAAAGAAAAAGCCTCTTTGGCAGCTACTTCATTTTTGAGCATTGAAGAATTTCAGATACACGAAGGGATTATTCTGCCTAATCTATCAAAGTTTGAGCTCTTTGGAGTCAAGAGAGCTTCTTTCCTAACTTTAGAAGATTTTTTACCCCATTCTCTAAACTGGACTAGTAGAGGGCTGATGTTAATAATTATACTATTTGGAAGAAAGTTTACCTAGAATATAGTTCAATAAATATTTTTCAGGTAGCTATGGCCAGTATATTGCTTGGTATGGTTGATATTATACAGTATTGCCTTTTAAGACTGAAGTAATACAGAGTGCTCCAGAAAGCCTGTTCCTAGTGTAAGACCTAAGAAAAGAAGGCGCTAATCCTGCACCACCACCTGGCCAAGATTTAATGGAAGTCATGTATTACGGAGTTACCGATACGGTAATCCTAGATCCCAGCTGCTCTCTTTCTTCAGCTCCTTCCCTTCATTAAAATAATTTTGAGGCAAGTAAGTGAAAACAATTGGAAGAAATTCTTCATAAAGGATTTTTAAAGAGTTTTACTTGAAGTTAACATTTATTCCAGCATATGGATTTGAGGATTGGTGGTAAATTAAGCTCTCTCTCCATGGAAGTGGTAAATCACTAGCCTTTACAATCAAGAACAGAAAATAATGTTTATAAATCATTGCATTTGTTTCAGATTATTCATCAGAGCTGGAAGACAATAATTCAAGTTGCTTTGTGATACTGTAAACAGAATGCTTGGAATGTAGCATGCTTTGTAGTAAAATTTTGGGATTTGTACATATATCAACTGAGACTTTTTCTTTTAAGAAAGTAAGTATTTAGCTAATCTTCTGGAGAATCTAGATTTCAGTGTGCTCTTTGAAAGAAACTAGTTTGAGTTGTCATTTATGGGGTAGCACTGCCTGCTAATTCACAGATGAAGTCTCAGAAGGTTGTCTTATTTATAGTTTTCTTCTCAATGTGAAAGCATTGTCTTCATGCTTCCTTTTCTTGGTACTGCTTTAATTACCCTAGAGCTTTCTCTGCTTTTGAAAAAGAGCTACAGTTCCTGTCATCTACACGAGGTGTAAGCAGCCCACCAGCACAAACAGCAATAGTAAGTTTAGCTGAGCAAGTTGCCTGAGCTAGTTTATGTTCCTGTATTAGTTACCAGCAAGAGTTTCTCCTGCCCTTGTACTTCCTGACCTTGCCTGGAAGAGTACTAGCAGAAGCAGCTTGGTTTTACCTTGATGTACTGTGGCCAGTCCTCAGGAATTAATTTCTGCAGGAGCTCTGCCAGCTCTTCTGAGGTTTTCAGTGTTGTGGATCGTTTATTCAGCTTTGCTGTATTCCTTTTCCTCCTCCCCCTCTCCAAAAATAAAAACAAAACATACACCAACACATTTGCTGACATGTTGGCACATCTGGTGGAATAACTAACTGGTGGGAGAGTCTCTATTAAAAAATAAAAATAAAAACATGGACTTCTCAGGTGGCAAGTTGCTTTTATCCAAAGAGAAAATTGAAAATGGATGTGATATGTCTTTTACGAGCAAAACAGGAGTTGCAAGGTTGAATGTGAGTCAGATATCATGTAAGTGTCAATGTTTTCCCAATGCCGAAACATATGTCTCTGTTAAACACAACAGCATAAAAACTTTTATGCTCAAGGGACCCTCAAAACAGCCAGTAGCTAATGCTGCCTTTGTGGTTTTATATATTTGCCTATTAAAATGACAATATGGACATGGAACATTTAGATTTAAGAAGCCTTCTTTTCATTAAACAACATTAAACAAACTGACAAAGTAGGGGGTTATGACTCCAGTAATTGAAACATGCTGTTCTGTTCAAGACCAGAACTCTATAAAGACTCTTTTCACCCAGTAATGCCCTTTGTGTTTGCCTGCTACCCCTGCTAGAAATTACTGTAGGCCTGAAGTATGTCTTTCCAAGTGAAGTGGGAATGACAGTGTGCAACACCACATTTGGCAGATGGGGTCGTAGCCTTTTTGGGATGTTAACATTCACTGTGCATTGGAAATCAATTTGTAGCTCAGAGTGCATGGAGTCTTAGCTGGACTCCTCCTCTACACTGTTGTTTTCATTGTTGTTTTTTTTAAATGTTAACTTTAAACCTACAATGCAGGAAAAAGAAGCAGATGAGTCAATTTGGATTAATTGTGTTGGAGTCCAGGTAGTTTTCATTAGCTTAACTTACAGTGTGTCTTTTTATGGATTCCCTTCTCTTCTAGATGCATGTTCTAAGTCTGTTATGCTGTGTTTCTTTTTGCTTTTCTCCTAGACGTTGATGAGTGTCAGGATAACAATGGAGGGTGCCAGCAGATTTGTGTAAATACTATGGGCAGCTATGAATGTCAGTGCAAAGAAGGCTTTTTTCTGAGTGATAACCAGCACACCTGCATTCATCGCTCCATTGGTAAGTGTCTGATTTTGTTCTTTAGAACAATCGTGTTCAATTAGAGTTGCAGAAACTGTTTCAGAGGAGTAATTTTCAGCTCCAAATCTGGTTGTTTGGAATTTGTTGATTCCACTGCTACCTAAACTTAAAGCATAACCATAAATAAGGTAGAGGAAAAGGCTTTAGTTTGACAAAATTATACATGAATCAGACAGCAGGCTCTTGGGACAGGCGGAGAAGAGATTTTCAACTGGCAATTTTCTACTTCTTACTTTCAAGACTCAAAAGCTCATCTATTTATTGCATGGTAGCTCACCCTTTGCCCGTCATGTAACTCATGGCTTCCTTGCAGACTGATGATGGCTGGTACTATGTTGGCATACCGTTATTTGGTTCCGTACCCTATGTAGAGTGGCTTAGAAAACAGCTTCTCTGTTGCCTATGCACTAGCAGTAGGACTAAGGAATCCCTGCTGCTTATTTCAACTAGAGTAAGTAGCTCTGCCTTTTCTATACATGTCAGACACAGAAGACGAGTTTGAGTGGAAAGGGAGAAAAGAAAACAGCATAACTATAAATCTTTGCAATTAAGTGGGCTCTTTATGTGTTCATTCAGACTTCTGGTGACCCTGGCAGCAATGGGAATATATTGTAGCAAACTCATTTACCAACAGGCAATACAGAATGACAAAGTAGCAAGATGAGTCTGGTGATCAACAACGAAAGCATGCTGTAAATTTCAACAAGCCAAACAAATTGTTCCGAGCTGTTTTGAGTCACTAAAATTAATCAGAAAATCCTACTTGAACATAGAGTATGAATATAGTCACCCTGTTTACAAAGCTTTGTAGTCTAGCATTTCAGAAATGTAAATGTATTTCTGGCACTGTGTGCCTGTTTACATAGAACTATGAAGACAAGGAAGAATTTCGATTTTTAGAAATATGAAACTCCACAATATCTTCACAGGTTCACTTTTTAGCGTGACTGTTAAATTTTAAGCAGTTGAGGTATTTTGATTTTGACAAGAGCATGAAATTAAGCACCATCAGCTAGTGTATTTTAAAGGTTGTGATCTAGCAAGCCTTTATTATCTGTTTCAACAAAAATTGTTCAAATTTCTGTCCAGCATAAAGTAACCCTGTCACAAAGATATCCAGCAGAGCAAGGAATAGTAGCTGGAGGCTTAATGAAAACCACTTGCAGAACACTGCGATGCAATCATTATTTCAATTTGCACATTATAAAAATTCCCAGTTGTAATAAAAGAGAGTTTAGTTATCTGAGATGGAAACTAATGAAATAAATGAAAAATGAGGCTCTGAAGGCAAAACTTTTGTGTAAAGAATAGATTTATTGAGGGAAATAGGTGAGTTTTTATTGCAAAGAAGATTTCTAGTTAGCAGGAAGGACTGTGGAAATGTATTTGAAGGTTGAATGCTTCATGCACTTAATAAATATGCAGGGGAATAACATATTTGTGTTAACTTCTTTACAGGGAAAATGTAAAATAAGACATGGCCATTTAATTTGAAGTAATATCATATCATTTAGAGAATTGGAAAAAAACTACTCACCGCCAAACAGACCAATCGTGATCACAAAGTGGTTTATGATCAGAAGTTTTGTAACCTTTGAAAACTAAGTGCCAATTTACAATAAAAGCAAGCATTACATTGCAGTGTCCTGATCTCACATACAAATATATTGGGTAAATGTGCTGGAGGAAGGGAATGAGATGGAATGATCTATTTCAGTTGACAGAGGTGACTGAACTGCAAACAGTAAACATTGCGTGGTGAGAAAGCAAATGGCTTTTTTAATATCAGTGTTTACGCACTTTCATCTGTCTCACTTGTAAGTGCCTCTACAAAAAATGCTGGAGCACAGAAATACCAAAATACTTTCATCAACACATTTAGCTAGATTTGTGCCTTGTGCTAGATTGTATCCATACCTCTGTTGGTAAACAAGGCTGAAGTGGATGCAGGCATAATAAACACATAGCATTGCAATCCAAACATAAATGTGCTGACTTGCCAAAGCACTTTAGCAAGCTTGTTGACTTTGAGTACAATAAGATGTATTAATTACAGTGGGATTACTCTTCTGTCTCTGGAAAATGCATGTGCAGGCACACAATCCCCCAGTCTCTTCAAGGACTTATCTAGTATAAAACAGTCAGCCGCAAGGTTCTTCATTCATCTCACTACCACTTTTTTTTCTCCTGTTTTCGAATGCCTTGGCATATGGGAAGAAGCATCGCAAGGTGCTTAGGATGCCCTTGGGATTGGGATGAGTTCAGAGTGAAAGGAGCAGCACCAACCTAAGCAGTGAATGCCCTGCCTGTGAAGCAGTTCACCTTCCTCCACCCTTAGCAAGGCTACTGCTGCTGACATGCGCTAACAGCTGAGGAAGTAGTATCTTCCAGTATCAGGCATTCTCTTCCTCATTGTCAGATGCTGGAGAGAGATGCCCTGGGCCTGTTCCATGATTTGCAGGGTGTATTTCACCACTGCATGCCTACCCACAAGCTGTGGTTAAAAGCCACACTGGAGTTCATGGTAGGGGTTTTTAATAGCGTCTTTGTGTCCCAGAGGACATGTTTGCTTGCCATCTAGAAGTCTTCTCATTATTTCCTGCAGACAAGAAGGATTAATGATCTGCAGAGAAATACGTGTTTTATACCAACAAGAGGCCAAGCTGACATTAAAGTGAAGACAAACCCTGGTTTCTTAGTATTTGCTCTATTTCACTACCTCCGTTACAGGCCTTCTGATTTCTTATGTTTAGTCTCTGCATCTTTTGGGAGGAGACTATGCCCAGTACAACTTAGCTCATTTATTTTTGTGTAAAATTTAATTTCCCTCAGATTTCAGTACTAGTTTACTTACAGTAATGATGGCAACAACAGGGAGGGAAAATGGATGGTAAAGGATATGGGCAACTTAGCAGTTGTTTATCTTAGTCATCTTAATTACCAGCGTTGTTGTGCAAACTGTGAATTACACCAGAAAAACATTTGTGTTTCCTCATGTCTTAAAAAGAAACCAGAATAAAACAGCTGTTACTGTATCATCTCCAGCTCCAGAGGGAGCATGTGTTTAATAAATGTGAAGATTAGCATCATGTGCTGCAGCTGTGACTGAGTCAGGTGAGTGGCTTACAGCATGTTTTCCCTTCATTTGGTGATAAGCCAAAAGGCCCAGTCCAGCAAAGTCTCAGGGCACATCCTTAAAGTCTTAATGATATTAAAGTTGGTTAAAAATCTGAAATGGGCCTCAATGTATCAAAATGTACGGAGTTTAGTTATATGCCGTTAATGACCCTGAGGTTCAGAATGATCAGGATGTCCTAATTGCATTACAGCTGTTAAAGACATTGTGTTTAAGAGCACGTGCTACAAACTGCCTCTCCAACCAAAATTCTCAGCTGAAGTGATACAGAAGGCCACCACTGCCCTAGAGAGCAAGTCTCTAATGTACAAAGTGCAATTTGCTTATAAGCCAGATACTTCAGGAGCTCTGCGGCTAGGAAGACTTCTGCCTTTTTAAGTTCTCTGCCTTGGATGTCTATCAAAAGTATAGTTATATACTTTTAGTCTTACGTCTGCTAATTGGTCACTGCCAATATTTTTATAAAGCTAGTGCCGAGTATGCTAAAAAGGCAGATGCAATTAGGAGTGGTAATGTTAAGTGAGGACAAGAAGAGGGGAAGAACAACCAGACTATAGGAGTCTGGAAATTCTGATGGTCTGGTCAAGAGGTAGAAAAGCTTTTTGCATGGTTGTTACCATCATTTTCAAGCCTGTTTAAAGCAAAGAAACAAAATATTTGACAAAGAACTGCATATCCCATTAGACTTATGTTCTTAGCAGAGCTGGGGATTTTGACACATAAAGTCAATTTATAGTGATTTAGCTAATTACAGTGCTACAGTCTCAAGCTGTGTCTCTTTCTGCACAAGTGCAACGGTCTAGTCCCAGAAGACAGAGAAGCGTGCAAAATCAAATTGTCTCATGTTTGTGATGGGCTGAATGTACTTACTGTGCTTGTGCTTATGGTAACTTGTAAACTTGGTTATGTGTTTAAACTCTTGTAAATTCTGTAGTTGCAGCATAGGAGTGCTAGGGTAAGCTGATATCAAACTTACACAGTCCTCCGAGGACTATAGATTAACCTTTGTTCAATTTTTTTTCTCTCCTACTTTCCATGATATGTTTTTACTCCTTACCTATTTTCTTAGTTTGGTAGGATTCCACAGCATAGAATAATGTCTTAGGATTCCGTGGGAGGAAGCATGCTCACTGTCCAGTGCAGGAGAGGTCTGCAGTTTGGGTTTCTGAACTTTATTCCTATGTGCTGGTGCCCAGTGAGACTCTGAGCAGAAGGTTATTGTGACTTCTGTGAATTTCTGCAATGTGCTATAGAGGACAGAGGTGCTTTTTCTGCAGAAGCACAATAATCTATTCATATTTAGATCAATGTGAAAGGGTGACTTTAAATAATTATGTGTTGCCAGCACCGTTCCAGACTTTATGAAATACAGCATTTCTCATCTCAGCTATGAAAGCTCTTTCATGATGATGTAACAAGTTAAATTACTCCATTGCTTTCAGTATACTAGCCATAGCTACCTTGAGTACAGGCATCCCATTCACTGAAACAGAGTAGTCTTATTTGTCTTTCAAAATTGGAATCCTAATATGATTGTAAAGTAGAGGAATGTATATAAATTTTAAGGAAATTAATTCATGTGCTTTTAGATAATGTAATAAGAAAACCTTTCAGGCAGGGTAAGTTTTATCTGGACAAACATAGTGTGATCTTGGAATTTGTTTCCTAAAACTGCTGCACACAGCATGACCTGGCTGTAATAGAAGCTCACTTGTTTATATGTTCATATGATGCATTTTGAACAAAAAGTTCAATTGATGAACTGGAATATAAGATGCAGAGTGTATCCAGGAAAGAAAAAGCTTGAGAAAGCATTTTGAATCTCATTGTACCCTGTTAGAAGTGTGAAACCTTATAAAAGTGTGTATAACACACAAAAATTGCTGCACTTTGGCTTCAGAGATTCTCCCTTGCTCTAGCAGTCAGCGTGAAGAACACCTTGCGTTTGCTTTTCTTCATTCCTTTGGAATGGAAGAACTTTTTAATTCGACTGGAGGGAACACGCAACAGCTGACAACACCTGATAAAGGTAAAAAAATCTCACTTAGGCTTGACCTTGTATTTCTTGTGTGTTGGTGATTTGGCACAATTAAGACTAGTAAAGCTACACTGGTATAAACTTAATTTAAGTGCAGTCTGCCTTCTGTTCAACTATGAGGGTAAGCAGTAACTATATAATCATGAAAACAGTATTAGGTGAGAGATTAGGATGAGATGTGAGAGTAAGCAGTCTATCCAGAAAAATGTGCAAAAGGAGGTTTTGTTGTTAAGTATCATAATTGTCACAAACCTGAGGCTGCAGTCTTCTTTCTATAGTTAGGAAAATGGAGTTGTTAACAGCACGGTATCGTCTTAGGCACTTGTGGCTGTGTCTGAACTACAAGATAGATTCACTCCATTAAAGAAGCTGTAGTCCTGTTCATCAGAGCAGTCCAAATGGAAACAAGTATGTGAGGAGATGGTGGAGGGTGTGAAATCACTATGGAGTTTCAGTGTATCCTAAGCTCAGAGTTAATTAGAGCCATGTATGATTTGCTGCAGGCCCCTGTTGAGTTCCTGTGCACAAATTGAGACCTATTTCATCCTTATACTCCACAAACTATGGTGAAGTCTCTTCATACTCTATCTTAGTTTTATAGCTGACTTACCTTCTGACAGAAAAATACTGACTGTTCTTTAAATTTTTCTGAAGCTTTGATTTTGGTTTGATTCGGAAAGATTATAAAATTTTGCTAAGTATTCAATTCCGTGCACTGCTTTGCTTCTGCTGAGGTAGGTTACACTAGTAAACAGATTGATTATCTGGATGCAATGGGATGAACTCATTAACAATGAAAGCAAATAATTCTCCCAACACTTAGGAACACTAGCAAATTCCCAGATGTTGCCAAAATCTGTGATTGAACTTAGAATGTGGTGCAGAAGCTATCCTGCATGTAATAGGTCCCAAATTTAAGTGTCCATGATCAGAACATAAATACTTTTTAAACAAAAAAGATAATAATTAAAATATATAAATTGGTAAGTAATCAAGAAGTTATGTCCAAGTTGCTCGTAGCGTTTGCACACAGTGCTTGAATATCTTCAAAGACAGACACAGCTGCATGTTCCTGACTAAATGATAAACTAGGACATGCAGATAATTCCTCAGTGAACCAGAATCTGAAATAGTGCAGTAGTTGTTTCTGCATGGCTCCATTGCCAGTGCCTTTTGGTATGGAAGGGATGAAAGTAAAGGGGGAAGAGAAGTGTGTAAGAAATAACGAAGCTGGAGATGCAACAAAGTGTGTCTTGGAAAGAGCAGCTGTTTGAAAGATCCTGCAGCAGCATGACAGGCAGTCAGCTTGCCAGGGGGAGCAGGGAATTTCTGAGCTAGATCAAAAACCTTTCCACACCTGTGTGAGAGAAAGTGCGGCAAACAACCTGTGGCTCAGCTCCTGACGGGCAGTGCTGACAAGATGGGAAAGCTACACGCACGACTGGGAAAACACACTGGAAAGTAGTACATTCAAAAAAAAAATCAGAGTGAAAATACGCAAAGAGGGCTTTCACACTCAATCACTCAATAACATTGGAAGTGAACCAATGTTCTGTTCGTACTGTCTGCTCCGGGTATATCAGGATTACACCAAATAAAAGAACTGGTGTGTTTTTTAAAGCCTCTAGCATCCAGTTGACTGAAACATCAGGTGAGAAAGATCTGGGAAGAATATTAAGCCAGAATGTACTGGAAAAATCTTGCATTTGCACGTGCATACAACAAATGGACTCTGTTTTTAGTGCACCATACTTTGAATTTGTTATGCATATCTCTGCTGTGCCATCAGGGATACTGTAATGAATTATTGGCCCAACTCTGAATGCTGTGTAAAGATGCTCATTGTCTTTCGTACCTACTGTAGTGACTTAAGGGCCTCCCAGTATTTCTCTTACTGTTTTTCACTCTGTGGAAAAATCAGCCACAGACCATATTGTAGACACTGTTTTTCTTTTCTGGTATTCATGACATCTTACAGATTTGATCTAGCACGAGCTCTCTAGAGGCTGATACTGCAGTGTGTTTTTGGCTGTAAATCAATAGGAATTCAAGATATAAATGCTAAATAGCTGTTCAAATATACCTCCTGCTCTTCTATACCCTCCTGTATATAGTATGCATACTATGCATTTAATGAGTCCGATTTATTATTCAAATCCATGTACTTAGATTTGAAGTTGCTCTGTGCTATTCTGAAATAATTTAGGAGTTAATGGAAATGAGAAGGGTGATCCTTGCATTTAAAGCAGTGTATATTTTCAAACATAGCAATGCTTGCATGCTTGGCTAAGCTTTACATCCTTGAAGTATCAAGGCAGTGAAATAGTTGTTGCTGTCCTTGATGCTACTTTCATATACCTATGTTTTTTTTATATTTCAGCACCAGTCAAGAATAGGGCCAGACTGTGCTAGAGCTTAAACAAATTTGGAAAATTTACAGCCTGAGTGAATAAAGCAGACATAGGGCAGAGGACGGGACAAACATATAGTCACAGTGAATGCTTTCACAGCAGAAACGCTGCAGTAGCCCCAAGAGATATTTTTAAGAGGGAGCACAAACAGAAGATAGGAGTGAGAAAAGGGCATGTCAGCTAAAAGAAGGGTGAGAGAAGGAGTTAGAGAGATACACAGCCAAATGGGAATAAAGTAAAATGGAGGAGACTAAATCAAGGAAGAAAAGAAAGCTGTGGATCAGTTAGTATAAGGCACTCTCAATCACACTTAAAAAGTCATGGCAATCAGGTGAGATCCCCATTGACTGGAAAAAAAGGGTAACATCACACCCATTTTTAAAAAGAGTAAAAAGGATGACCCCAGGAACTACTGACCTGGCAGTCTCGCATCTGCTGGGGAAGACCATGGAGCAGATCCTCCTGGAAGCTGTGCTAAGGCACACGGAAAACAGGGAGGTGATACGGGAGAATCAGCATGGTTTCACTAAGGGTAAATCCTGCTTGATCAACCTGGTGGTCTTTTATGATGGTGTCCGTGCATCAGTGGACAATAGAAGGGCAACTGATGTCATCTATCTCAACTTCAGTAAGGCCTTTGATACAGTAACCCATAGCATCCTTCTCTCCAAATTGGAAAGATATGGATTTGATGGATGGGCTGTTCAGTGGCTGAAGAACAGGCTGCAGGATCAAGTCCAGAGAGTGGTGGTCAATGGCTTAATGTCTGGAGGGAGATCAGTGATGTGTGGTGTCCCTCAATATCACTGGGTCAGTGCTGGTACATACACTCTTTAATATCTTTGTCAGTGACACTGACAGTGGGGTTGAGTACACCCTCAGCAAATGACTGGTGCTGGTTGCTGGTAACACCAAGCTGTGGGTTGCGATCAACACACCAGAGGGACAAAATGGCATTCAGAGGGACCTAGACAGGCTTGAGATTCAACAAATCCAAATGCAAGATCTTGCACCTGAGTCAAGGCGACCTCCATTATCAATACAAGCTGGGAGATGAGAGGATCGAGTGCATCCCTGCTGAAAAAGACCTGGGGCTACTGGTGGATAGGAAGCTAGAAATGAGCCAACAACATACCCTGACAGCCCATAAAGCCAACTGTATCCTGGGCTGCATCAAAAGGAGCATGGCCAGAAGGTTTAGGGTGGTAATCTGCCCCTCATCTCTTTACTGGTGAGGCTTCACCTGGAGTACTGCATCCAGATGTGGAGTCCTCAGTACAGGAGAGATATGGACCTGTTGGAGTGTGTCCAGAGAAGGGCCACAAAAATGATCCATGGAATGGACCAACTCTCCTACGAGGACAGGCGAAAGAGCTGGGCTGTTCAGCCTGGAGAAGAGAAGGCTGCAAAGTGACCTGATTGAGCCTTTCAGTATCTAAAGGAGAGTTACGGAAAAGAAGGGGACTGACTCTTTAGCAGGGTCTGTGGTGATAGAGAAAGGGGAAATGATTTGAAGCTCAAAGAGGGTAGAATTAGGTTAGATAGAAGGGGAAAGTGTTTTGCGGTGAGGGTGGTGAGGCACTGGAACAGGTTGCCCACTGATGTGGTGAATGCCCCATCCCTTGTAGACTTTCAAGGTGAAGCTGGATCAGGCACTGGGCAACCTGATCTAGCTGTGGTGTCTCTGTTCATTGAAGGGAGTTGGACTAGATGGCTTTTAGAGTTTCCTTTCAACTCGAAGGAGTTTGTGGTTCTGTGATTCTAAAATCTATACATCTTTACCTCCTTAATTCCCTTTCTCACTAATGGCTATTTATTTTCTGTATTCTCTCCCTTAGTTTTCTTTTTGTTTAGCTGACTCCTCTTTGAAGTATATTATAGTCAAACTTCCCAAATCCAATCAGTATATTGAAAAACCTATGTTATTCTCAATGCTCTCAAAGGGTCATATGCTGAGATTGCAAATCAGACTTGACAATCGTGCACAAGTGACAGAATGATAGCCTCTAAGAGTTCAAATCCTTTGCTTTCCAAGGAGCCAAGAAATGCAGAAAAAGTGGCATTAACTGTAACAAGGAGCAAGGCATCATCACGTGCTGTTGGAGTTCATTACCCTCTGAACTATATTTACCACTTGTAAAAACATTGAGCTTGTGCAGTGAATCAATTTACCTGCTTTCTATGCATAATACATAATATGATAGAGCACTTTCAAGAGGCTGTACCTGACTCACCAAAACTGCTGCTAATATTTTTTGTCTTTTGTTTCAATATAAAACATTCACTTTTGAGTAAAACTAACAGCATTCTTGTCTCTCCTGGATGTGAAGCACTTCCTTTAGAAGTTCTTCTGCATGGTCGTAGCCATTTAAAATCACAGAATGTGGTGTGTAAGCCAATGGTATCCAGTACTATGTGGTGTGAGCATTGTGTTATGCTGATGATTTACCCGAGCTGGCAGGCTTTTTCCCTATAGGTAACATGGGCTTAGGAAAATATAATAGCTGCTCTCTTCAATCCATATCAAACTGCAAAGCAGTAGACAAGCTGAAAAGAAGAGCCTCCTTACACAAACATGAATTTTTGACAGAAATTCACATGATCAGTGTTGACATTTCAGTGTTTTGAGTAGTGACAATTGGTTATTTGAACTGACGTTTGGAATGCTAGAAATACCAATGTGGGGAAAACATTATGGAAATACTTCGTATGACATGCATTTCTCATTCTATCTGCATTAGAAGTGAACTGCTAGTTATTTGCTCTTCCATTCACTAATTAATTAGAGGATGTTGAAGGCGTCCACGAAAACTTCCTCAGGATTTTAAACATCCTCTGAAGTAGGAGCTATTGGATCATGGTGCTTTAGGTATGGGAGACCAAAAGTTAAATAGTTTGCCTAGAAGAGATTCAAGAAGGCTGTAGAAATCTCAAGAGCTTTCCAAGAAAGCTCTGAAGGAATCATTTGACAAAATATACCCTTTTACTGGTACTATGTTGATTCCACCAAACCTGTTTTTTTGTAAAACTGAGTTTCTGTTTTTCCACATGCACCTACTACAAACAGGTTGCAGATATCTTAAGTCCTATTCCTTTGACCAATTATGTAATTCCCTTCTTTCATCCTTGGTACACTTTAAAATCAGTGATTGATGAATTATGTGTACATGTTTGAAGATCAAATCCTGTCCTCTTCCGCCTTTCCTTCCCCTACTTCCTTCACCTGTTTGTTTTCCGTTAGCTCAGCACTGTAAACTGAGTGATTACTTATGGTACCTAGCAACTCAACTTCCTGTTGGAATTAGGATCGTAGAATCATAGATCCGTTTGAGTTGGAAGGAACCTTTAAAAATCATCCAATCCAACTCCTGTGCAATGAACAGGGACAGCCATGGCTAGATCAGGTTGCTCAGAGCCCTGTCCAGCCTGACCTTGAATGTCTTTAGTAATGGGGCATCCACCACCTCTCTGGGCAACTTGTTCCCGTGCCTCATTGCCCCTATCATAAAAAACATTTTTCCTATATCCAATTTAAAACTTCCCTCTTTTAGTTTGAAACCATTTCCCCTTGTCCTGTCACAGCAGACCCTGCTCTAAAGAGTCTGTCCCCTTCTTTCCCATAACCCCTCTTTAGATATTGAAAGGCTTCTATCAGGTTTCCCTGGAGCCTGCTCTTCTCCAGGCTGAACAGTCCCAGCTCTCTCAGCTTGTATCCGTAGGAGAGAGACGTTCCATTGCTTGCATCATTTTGGTGCCCCCTCTCTGGACACTCTCCAACAGATCCATGTTTCTCCTGTACTGAGGACTCCATGTCTATACACAGTACTCAGGTGAAGCCACACCAGCACAGAGTAGAGGGGCAGGATCATTTCCGTTGACCTGCTGGCCCCTCTTATTTGATGGAGCCCAGGGTGTGGTTGGCTTTCTGGGCTGCAAGGGCAATACCTGATAACAATCTGCACTGTGCCCTCATTCTGGAAAAGCAGCCACAGTTACATTGGAAAAGTGCAGGTTTTGAGAAATGATGTGGATTACAGCTACCTGAATAGATCAACCATATGTTGTCAACATTGTTTTTGAAAGAAGTGTATTTTTCCACTAAACCAAATTCTGTTCTCCAAAGTAGCTGCTTTTTCTGGAATAACAGTAATTGCTTAAAGCAAACAAACAAAAAAGCCCTCATTTTAAAAAATAAAAATAAATTTGAAAACATTTCAGCCTGGGTTGTGTTGTCCCTTGGCACTATATGGCAGTGTTAGTTAGGCAGCTTTGTCTTCCTCCATAGGCCTGACAATGCAGCTAAATATCATGTGTTTTATTACACTGTAATGTGAATGTTCATGAAGCGTTCGTATCAAGAAAGTAGACAGCAACAAGAAACAGCTCAATCAAGAAGCCTGGTTGGCCAGGTGGAGGGGTATATTCCTGGTAGAATTTCTAAATTGCAAGTTTTCTTTCACAGGTGAAATATTTCAGGGTTGGGGGAGCTTTCCAGATCGAACAAAACCACCCAAAAATGTCCTGCCAGCTCTACCAAAGGGCAGCATTCAAGCTGTGCTTGTGGCGAGGCTGGATGATCCTGCCCTTATTGACAGTTACATGTTTCCATGCATACTCTTCTCTAAGTGCTGTTTCTGCTCCTTGTCTCCAGACAGAATGCTTTAGAATTCCCTCTAGCTTCCCAGGAAAAGCTGTAATTTGTCCTAAGTGCTTCCTTAATGGACATTTAATTACTCTACTCTAATTGGAGTCTGAAACACATATCGTTAAAAAAAAAGCCTGTAATAAGCTGCTTTAAACCCGGATTTGGTGGGCAATACTTTTCCAGGCTAATCTGTGTCTCTCTTTTGAATCCTGAGTAGTGTGTTTACCTGGACATTCTTTTTGAAAAGGATTTGTGTAGATGTCAATGTGGCTTCTTGCCATTTGACTATGTTACCATTTGTCTTCAGCTGGCATTAACTGGAAATACTTTGTGATGTTGAATCTTCAGAGAATTCACAGAAAAGAGGTGATGAGCTGTCATTCCTGAGCTGTCCCTCTGAGAAAGGAGACCACTTATCTACCCAATTAACCCTAATTAATCTGGAGGATTACTTGTCAGGACTTATTGAAATGCTCCGTAAGGCAGATCCATGGTAAAGTAACGTGCCAGAAGAACGATAAAATCAAAGAACACCAGTGGTAATTCTCAGTAGTTAGATCCTTTAAAAGTAGAGCCTTGGTGAGAGCAGGTATGTCCTGTTGTATTTTTTGTGTTACTCTCATCTGTTCTATGCAAGCAGGATGCAAGTGGCTAAAGGAATTTTCCTGTTTTCCACTGGATAAGTTTTGCAACCCACTTCTCAGGCTGTCTAGACCTATCTGTAAATGGTGCAGCTTCTGAGTATCCATGAAATTCACTTCTCACTATCTATTTGCTATCAAATGCTTAAACCTCAAGTGTAAAAATAGCTCCAAGCACTCAGCATTTATGTCTGTTTCATGAGGGTCTTTTGTTTCTTTGTTTCTGTTAAGAACATGGGTAACAGCCTCATTTTCTTTTAGTGTTTCTCGTGACTCACTTCATGGCGTTAATTCTGTCTTGAGCTCTATTCCTTGCTCTATCTGAAAAGCAACATTGTGGTCAGAAGTGTGGCTGTGTTGAATGACATCACGTTCTTCCTGTTCTGTATTTATTCTCTCCTTGGACTTCCATGGTCTATTTACAGACAGAAACAAGATTCCCCTGCCTTCTCATATGATGCGATATCAGATTAAACACTGTCATTTTTTTCTGCTTACCTTGACCATCTGCAAATAGTGCTCAAAGTAAAGTCCATATTTAATATTTAGCTGATGCTTTTCATCAAAGTAGAGAAATTAAACAGAACTGCTTGTCAAGAAAAAATGCTCATTTTTCAGTGTTCACTCTTGCACAGCAGTACTGCCTGCAGTCTACTTATTATTACTAAGTCTTGTTGACTTGTCACAAATGGCTCCAATAGATTCCAAATGATTTTTCTTCTTTATTTTCATGGATTGTTCAACCAAGGGATTGATGCTAACTGGATATTCTGCTGGCAGATGTGATGCCTATTTCCATGTGCAGCTTTGTGAATGTGTCATCATCCTCATTCATCCTGTCCTTTCACAGCTTTGTTCTTTCTAAAGAACAGAATAATAGGTGTATAAATGGAAACAAGGATGAAATAGCTTTGTTAGACCATTAAATCTGTAAAGGCTAAAGACTGCTCTACTCATAGATGTAGTGTTCTCTCAAGTGGAGATCCCCTGTAAGTCTGATCAAAATGGTTCAGAAGTTAACAGACTCGTGAATTTCAGTAGGATCTGCCAACAACAGAGACTGGTGATGCAAATTGTGATTATTTCTTTGAGTGACATCATTGCTCAAGTAAAGTAAGTTGAGAATAACTGTACCATTGCCGTTCTGTGAATTGCCTTAGCAAACTATTTCACTAATCTGCAGAACAGGATTGTCTCTGGGGCCAACACAGAACTTCAAGAAAAGGGATTAAAAAGTGCCAGAAAAAAAACAGTAAGCGATAAGTAAACTAAAGGCAGTTCAGTACTGAAGAATATTCTTGCGAGGCACTTACATAGTCTACTAATCCCCAACACTATTAATGGTAGTTACTGTAGTAAGAAGTAGGTAGGCACTGCAGCAGAGTGGTAAGCAGGTGCTGATATGGTCAGTCACTTTAGCACAGGAGAGAGCCTGCTTGTTTTAAGATGAAGAAGCTATTTGTAGTGACAAATCAGCTTCAATGCACAGAAAGAAGACAATTATATGCGAGCAGTAGGGTGTTTTATGTACACACGGGATGTTTCTCAACCATGCATGTGCCAGCAGAGTGTACAGATTTCTGAATGAAGCATGTTCTCCCATTCTCACGGTGCTATTGCTCTATAAAGATTCCATTCATTTCTGAAGTACAGCTTCTAGATTAGGTTCCTACTCATTGTGTTGGTGATAGCATTTAGTCTTAAACAGCTAATAACATAGAACTGCTATTTCAGGTGCCTCCATGTGTAATCTGATGCTCAGTTCATGGGGAAAAAATTAACTATTTGTGACAGGAATGGGATTACATTGAAGAGTTTGAGGAAAATATGTGTGTGCATGCCCACCCTGTGTTTGTGCTGGATGCTGCTTGTAGATTTAAGTGGTAAAACAAGAGGGTTATTTTGCTGACATAGCAACAGCAGTGAAAGGAGAAGTTATAACTATGCTTTAAATTGGTCCTCTTGTAAATATCCTTGCTGAGATAATAAAGAATTTTGTTGTTTCAGGTTATTGGAAAATGTTTTTTGAGTGCCTTAATGGCACTGTCTGAGTAAATCTGAGTAGCAGGTAACTTTTTTCAAATGCCAGTGTATTTATCATCACCATTCCACACCCATCTTTCCCCAGCTCTGTTCACTTTTCCCCTGACCTAGACCCTGTAACATTGCCTTCCAAACAGTGAATCACTCATCTCATTCCCTTGTGCCCCTACCAAATATTGTCGTCACACTGGCTTGAACCTGACACTTGATTTGTGTGAGCTGGGATTGCTGTGTGTCTCAGGCAGACATTTTATTCATGCTTCTTTAAGGTAAATTCAAGGAAAACCAAGGAACATGTTCCATTTCCACGGAATGGCAGACTGCTTTCCCATAAAAGCATCAACAGTAAAAAATTCTGAAGTTTATTCATAAGTAACTGAGTGTAACACTGTTGTATGTGTATTTAAAGTTTGTATATACAAATACATATGCATTTTGTAAATGCATTTTCCAAAGCTGTCCTTGAATGTGGCTGCTATGACCCCACTCCCTGCCTGATATACCCAAGGGAGGCAGCATTGGTTTTGTTCTCTGGGTTTTGTAGGTTTTTCTGAAAGCAAGGGAGAGGCTTATGCCTACATTGCATTTTACTTTAATGTATGGTCAGGCTTTCAGGCCTTTGTCGTTGGGACTATTCATGGGCTTAAGTGTTTTGCTGGATTGGAGCCACAGAGCAGTTAATGAATTAGTGCACATACCAGAGTATAGCATTCTGTTTCTTCTTTCCAGACAGTTTGCACTTCCAGTATTTGTATAGGATACAGTGACCAGCAGCTTGTTTTCTGTATGTATGAAGTTGTATGTAAAAATGTCTTCTCAGTAGCCAGTATTTCTGCATTGCCTTCTGATACATAAATTCTCGTCCCCTTCCCATGTAAGTCTCATTCACAAACAAAAAAAAAGTCTCTGTGGTGGCCATTGTTGCTGTATTTACTTCTCTTCTATGAAAGTGGCAATGTGTGAGTGTATTTTCCCCGTGGCCTGTTACAGGTATTAGAATTTTGCTGCCAGATAATTAGAGTGATAGTGACAACAGATTCTCAGTACAGGGTGACAGGAGCACCTCTGCAAGCCTTTGCCTAATTCTGAGATGGCTGTCTCCAGTCCTGTACTGCCAGTGCTGTGTGTGGCATGCACTATCAGTCACCATCTCATTTGTGTCACAGCTGTGTTGGGTCCCGATTGCCACTTGTACATTCGATTAATATTTGTGTAAATGCGGTGCTTTTTTCAAAGCAAGGTCATGCCTGGGTAGAGACAACAGCACTGGAGTTCCACCTTGCATGAAGCAGTGCTGCTGAGAGCTTTTTTTTTTTGTCATTTACATTAATTCATGGCCTGTTAGGCTTTTTCTCAGCATCACAATGCTGTCTCCCATGCTTGCTTGCATGGACTTGAAATCCCTGTGTGGACTAGTAGACCAGCAATGATTTTAAGGCAGTTGTATGTCTTGTTTTCTCACCGTGTTGCTTTAGAGAGTTACCTGTTTTAAAATATAGCAGTTTTATGCTGAATTGTCCCAGGATGTTTTACAGATGTGATCCAAATAGTGCCATTGCATCCGGCTGCAGGTGCTTGAAGGTATGGAGGTGTATGTAGGTATATGAATGGAGGTGTACGAAGGTATAAGGGGTGTATGTACAGCATGCTCAGGGCTTTACTGGAAGCAAGCAGCAATACTCTCAGTAGTGATGAACACTAGGATCGAGTAAATAGAAGGAGGAGCTGGGGCTTGTTTTCCCTTTACTATCTCCCCAAAGAACAACTGAAATTCATCAAATAAGAGGTGTCAGAGACAAGTGAAAGCCAAAAGCCTTAAGTTTGATGTTCTGTAGAGTAGATGTAACATCAAGCGAGCGGAGTCAAAGAGTGAACAAAGAGCACATGAGCACATTCCTTGAAAGGTACGAACTTCATCTTAGAGAGAAATAAGGAAAGTGGGGCTTAAGGAGAAAGCGAAGCTGTTCTATTCAGCAAACAGAGGAAAACTGGAGTGGTAACTTGGAAGGGATATTACAGAAGAAAAGAAGGTGTAGAAAGTGAAGGTGGCAATGCAATAGCTGTTGGGCATCACTGCATTAAGGAGGTGGCAAGAGAACTGACACAGAGAGAAAGACGCCTTAGGAGGAAGTAATTAAATGAGGGTCATAGTCTCAAAACCATGTTCAGTTTTTGTGTTACCTGTGATGTCCAGTATACATCAGAATATTGTGGTGAGCTCTTTTAGCTCCACTGGTGTAGAGGAGGGGTGTTATTTATATCACTGACAATTAGGAGAAATTTTTTGTATATCTTATGCTCCTGCTATCTTTACCAGCTTCTGTGTAGCAATTCAGCATGACTTTCATTTATTGAGAGAAGAAGAGGACTAAAAATTCAAAATTATTCTATTGAAATTACTATAAACAGTCTCAGTAGAAAGCAGGAACTGGCAACTGTACCATGTTGTATCTGATTGATTGCTAGATATTTGTTTGTCCACTCAAAATCAAGTGAGGTGTGCAAAAGAAAATGTATCTGGACACAGTAGAATGTATCTGTACTTGTATACAGACAGTGTATTATTATGAACAGATTTATGAAAGTGTAAATCCATTTGTGCAGCAGTTTTGTTCTGTGAATCATTGTTCAAAAGACGTATTGATATTAAGCACGTAGAGAAAAACTGCTGATGTCTTGACGTAGTGAGAAGTTATTCTTTAACACAGTATAAACACAATAAAAAATGTATGTAGTCATTAAACTCCTGTCGTTGGATATGCCTTTTGCTGAGCTAATTCTCACTCTTCAGTATGTTAGCAAATGGGCCTCAGTTGACACTGTCATTATGACCAACACAGATTCTAGGCCAACACTACAGTTTCCCTTTTAGTTTGAGTCTCTGGTTACAAGTGCATGGATTCACTCTGAGGTGCTGTGAAGGAAAAGGACTTTTCCCAGCTTTCAGTCCCTACGGAAAGCATAAAATCACACTGCTTCAAGCATTCCCGCAAGATGAATACAGTGACTGTGTGCAGCACCCTCCTGTGGTGCCTTGTGGCTTTTACTGCTAATTTCGCTTTGCTCTCTCTGAACCAAAATTAGTATCTTGATACCAACTCACAATTTGTAGTCCAAACTGAGGGCAGAAAGGTTTACACACACTAAGGAGAAATTCATGTGATACTGTCAGCTTTTGTCATAGTTCTTATGGTGGTACTGCTGGGTATTACTTCATCTTTTTGCAAGTCTGCCTGCCATCAGAAGTTGAAAAATATTTTATTGCTTTGAATTCCTGATTTCTGAATGTGTTTAGTATAAGATTAAGGTGGTATTTGAAGGAAGGAGAAATATTATGGCAGTGTAGTCATAGTGTGAATAATTACCCTTTGTGACACCCCTCAAAATTTCTCATTCTTTTTTGCTGTTAGCTTAGCTTTTACTCCATTTGTTATTCCTTGCCTGAGCAAGAAATTGTCAGTTATGATTAAAGTTGTTTTAAGACCTCATAGGGGAATATTTATCTAAATGAATAATGTCTTTTTACAAGAGCATACTTCAAGAGATAAACGTATTTCTACTACGTAGATCAAAATTAGTCTGTTGCGATACTGTTCAATTCCATGTATGCTACTGCAGCCTTACCAATTTAAGATACTGCAATATTAATCTGCAGCAGTGGCTGTAATTTCTATCCCTTAGTTCTTGTATGTTTTCTCATATTTTCCACAAAAAGTGTGTAGAGGTCCCACTTTTCATTTCCCCTCTTCCATTCAGCTCCAGGAGTAATGTTTCTCTGTCATAGATGGAATTTACTTTTCTTAAGGAGATTTTCACCTCAACCAAAAACTGTTTTTAGGGGGTTTATCTTATTCACAGTAGGGAATTTGAATTCCTTTGAAAATGATGAGAAACTAGATGTAGAAGTCTTTAAAGATAAGAAACAAGGATTTGATGTCACTTAGGTGATAAGCCAGTGCCAAAAAATTGAGAAGACATCTGATTCAGCTATTCTGGGTGATGTATTGCATGTTTTTGTATTGTAGCGCTAGCATTTCCTAAACACTAAAGGATGTGAGCTTAGGTATATCTCCTTACTGTGATCCCAATGAAATAGGGTAAAATTGTGAAGTCTTAAAGTCAGGACTAATTTGCTAATTAGATTTTCAGACAGAAAATGCAAAAGGTGCCAACTGTGGACTGCTGTATTAGGATTTACTGGGCAAGGAACGCGAAAGTATTCTGTAACAAGGGATAAAAGTGACCAGTTAGCATTCAACTAAAAGAGACTGCAGGATCTGCAGCCTACTGGAAACACTGGCCTGTGTCCAGCTGCATCCTCTGCTGAGCTTCAGCTTCATTCATGTTTTTCCATCCAAGGTCTGATTTCTGCCAGCTGCTGATAGTCTTGTGATCAAGTGCAGTGTAAACAGTGAGCAGGTAAGACAGTGAGGTATCTATGTATTGCATACTCTTGTTTCAGCATAGTTCATTTTGATTCCATGGTGCTTCTATGCATGGATGAGAAAAAAGGTAGGCAAAAAAAGATTGATTTATTTTGCAGCTTCGGAAATGTAAGATCTAGTGTTGATAGTGTTGTTTTTTTCTTGCAACTTAAAGGATAAATTAGTCTTTAAGGAATCAAAGTATTATACTATGTTATCTATGTCCTCCTATCAAGAGATGAGATAACACTATCCAGTGCAGAATCGCAGAGGACAAGGATCACTCAGTGTCTGGTCTCCCATCAGTGGACGTACATCCCTTCTCTACTCATTCCAGCAGAAACCATAAAGTGAAACCACTAGTGTACTTATAGCAGTCTTTTGGTGCTGCTTTGGCTGCTGCATGTCTAGAAGAGGGAAAGCTCCCATGTGGGTGTGGTAGTGGTTGTTTTGGTCACGGTGGTATCAGTTGTTTGTCATAATATTTCACAAGTCAGGAGGGCCTTGGCTGACATTCAGAAGTCCTGGTATGTTGTCTCACAAATTAGACCTTTGAAGCTTTCATGCTTCATCTTTTGAACGTTGAATGAAGAACAGCATGGTGATAATTTCAGATTGACAGCTGAATTACAGCATTAATAAAACCGAATGTTTCCAGTACAAGTAACTAGTCGTGGCTGCATTGTAAACACAGGATTATTTTCAAAGTATGTTTAGTAACTCTTTATTGAATCCTGTGGTTCCTGTTGGTACAAACGGATTTACTGTTTTTGTGAATTAGTCTGCTCTCTCCAGAAAAAAAAGAAAAAAAAAGCAGCAACAACAACAACCAGACGCAGTGGTCCATATGGATCTGACAGCCATACAAAAATTAGGTTGAACTGATAGATCTCAGATTTTTACTACTGTTGAAGAATGTTCCTTCTTTTGTATGATATTAAATTGCCACTGCAGAAACAAGAATATATAGGTGGGCAATAAGAGAAAGGCTGACAGAAAAGCACTAATTAAGTGCTGTTTTGCACAGCCCTCATTGAAATTCATGGCTTGGTACCTTTGGGGACATGAAAGTAGGGGAGATGGAAGGATTTCAATTAAAAAGGTATTTGTATGACTCTGGGAAGCCAATCGTTGCCATTTTAATACAGAGTGAAATATGTAAGTGTCTGTGTAATGTGCTTTACAAACATCAAACATCATGCCTTGGAACAGTGAGTGCTTTAATAGAACAGAGAACAGAGAGCAAGATACGTCAAAATAGACAAAATAAAAATCCCATAGACCTGAATTTTTGTTCAGATCAAAGCTCTGGCTCTTTTCTACACAGATGCAATCTTGATTAATTTCTACATTGATAAACTGGTTAGAAGATTTGAAAAATTTGAAAGGTTGACAGATTTTCAAAAGGAAATGCAGTTGCCTAATAACTACTTCAATTATTTGTACTTAGCTATGGTAATAGTTGCCATTAACATCTTTTTATTATTCTTATGTAGCTTTTAAATTGTGGGGGTGGGGTTTGGGGGCTTTTTTTTTTTTTTAATTCCAGTTGCCTCTGTAGCAGGACACCTTATTGAATTGGTTTCTGAGCAACCTCAGTCAACAAATAACAGGTATATATCAATATATGGCTAGAAAGGCCTACTGTGACTGATAGCTGAAGTCAGTGCAGGGAAGTATGTAAAGAATACTAAGTTTAAGAATGTTCAGAAAACAACTATTCCATGTACAACTAGATACCACAAACCACAAAATGCTTGGCAGCAAAAGTGTCTCAAAACTTGTAGTAGAACCCCAAAAGCCACAACTCTGAGTCAGAAGAAGAAAAATCTAAACCATTCCAAGTCCTTATATACTTCAAATCATGGGGAGCTTAAATGAAATTCCTAGGTGAGATCCTGATGTTCTCTGCCCTGTTATAAAAAACAGCACGTCAGAATATCTCTGTTGGACTCACAGTCAGGTGGAATTCCAAGTCTGTTGGTCAAAATATGAGTCTTTACCAATAAACACTTAAAGATGCTTGGGATTGCTTCTGTAGCAAACATAAAACCTATGCAATATAAGCAGTATTCTTTATCTTCTTGACAAATCACTAGCAGTGTCTCATGCCTTCAAGTCCAAGCAAAGCCAGGATGGCTGCTTCAAAAGTGATGCCTCTTATTTTATTATGTATCCACATGATGGCAGAGATGGACGTTGGTGGTATGGCAGTAGAAGTTGAAAGTTCCTGACAATAATACATTGTTTTGTTCCTGTGCAACATATGGTAGCAGAGGGGCAGACTGACAAAACAGTTTTTTACATAGAAGGGCATATGAAGCAAAGGTGCACCACTGAATTCCTCTATGTGAAAAAATGGGACCCACTGACATTCACTGGTGCTTGGTGAATGTTTACAGAGACCAAACAGTGGATGCAGCATATTCCACAGAGCCATGCAAATTTGTTACGCTGTGAAATGAAGAGACTCGTGATCAATTCATTCATGTAACACAGCCAATGATGGTAACTGTATTGAAAAATACTGTTTTGTAGCTGAGAATTTGTTCTATCAAATAGTGTTATTGTGCTCTTTGTATCTGTTGTAGTGTCCATGGAAATAAAATAGGAGGCATTATTTTCAGGGCAACCTATGTAGTATGTGTTAGAGGGTACCTGTAGCGGAAAGGCTGAGTCACAAGTTGAACCAGTGATTGAGCACCTGGTTGGAAGGCAGGGCCAACCCAGGAAAGCTCAGGTGCGTGTAATGTACCTGAGTGACCATAATGGTGGAGCCAGGAGCCACCTCTTCCCAGACCTCATTTAAGGTTTTGGCAACAAAAAAGAAGCAACAGTGTCTCACTGGAGATTCCTGCATACCTGAGGTGTTCTGAAGGTAAACAGCTTCTTTATTTTTGTGTGTACAGCTGTTGCATTTGAACAAATCTTTATTTCCTGTAGCCTTGGACCTTGCTGCTCTGGTGTCATTGCTTTGCTTTCTATCATGTTACAGTGCCTATAACTGAGCCAATTTGCATAGTAGGGTTCAGGGCAAAAGCAACTTAGCAAAGTGGAACCAAGCCATCTGGATTCTGTTAACTTTCATACAGCACTTCAAACTGCTACTAGAAGCCACAGGAATTGGACTCTCTTGCACTTGCCTGCAGTGAGCAGGATTTCTTTGCAGGTGCATGAATGGCAGCCTAATAGGTCAGTGCCTTTTCGAGGGGAAAAACTGTTCATAAATTTACAGTTTCACTTTATTTAGATTTCTGTAGGACATCTACAATGGTAGTTGAACTCTTTTTCCTGCTGCACAACTGGAAGCAGCCGAGTGACTAACAGGCTTTATAGGAAAAACAAAAAGCAATTCTGGCCATTCTGATAAGACAGAAGATGTCCAAGGAAGATGTAATGGAATGTTTTATTTGAAATTAATGTTTTTATCTGATGCTCCTCCTTGCCAGGTTTTGCTCCCTGTTCCTCTTTTTTCAGAAGTTTTCTGAAAATTTTGTTTGATGGATGAGCTTACATAGTGAAGTACTCTGCTGATTTTACTTTTTCAGAATTACTCATGTGGGTCTGCTCAGGTTAGGTCCATGAAGAACCTTCCTTATAGCTCTGGAGTTTAGGGCCTACTATCTAACAGTCAGCGGAACCGAGGAAGTCCATTTTTCTTACTGGTGTTACTTGCATGTTCTCCCTAAACATGCTCCCAGCCTGCACAGTAACCCCTTGTAACTTTCATTTCTGGCTACAACTGTATACCTGCTGAGGATCCAGTCTTTGAAACCAGAAACCATGTATGCTCTGCCTGGTTTTCAGCTGTGTTTTTTGCTAATTAGTTTTCTTTTTAGCTGCATGCTGGTTGGCCAGATAGTGTGCCGGCTGAAGTGGGGAGATCCTACACTGATGTTGCAGCCTTCCCTAGCTGGCCATACCAGTCCAGTTCTCTCCTATATTCATACAAAGTTTGTATGAATGTGATTATTTTCTTTTATACTGCTCCTTTCTAGATAGGTGAGTTGGGATTGCCCAGGGGGATCCAGAATGACTGAGTGGGAAGACTGATGGATATATAGTGTAGTTGTACAAATGTCATTTCCTTATAAACAACAATAATAAGAAATATCCTTTCACAATAAGATGGGCTCCCAATAATAAGAGTAAATATAAATTCATTTATTTTATTAACTACAACAGCATTTTATTTTAAAGTGATTGCTACATGCGCAGTTTAGATCCAGGTATTGGCTTAAGTTTTTCAATTCTGAGATTTTCTTAATTTCCTTTTAAAGGACGTCTGTATGTGAGTTGGATTAAAAAAAAAAAAAACACGCTCCTTTAATAAGGTTTGGCTACCCAAGCTTAATAATATGTCTGCTCTGCACAACTGTAAATGTCTTATGGTGGCAAATCCTGTACATTGAACACACTGAAAAAGGCCGATTATCACATAAGTGATGAATATTTCAGCTGAGGAGCTGGTATTGAACAAGATGGTGTTATTTTTTTTTTATACCACTAAGATTCTTGAAACACTTAGTTCAGTGTGGTAATTACAATACAAGTGTGGAAATTTTCTGGTGTAATGGGTTTGGGTGGCTCTGTGGTCAAAAAATACAATTAGGCAGCGTTACAGAAGTGCTTGTAGAAAACAAGTATTAGTTTGTATTACAGTGTGTTTCAGATCAGGGTCGATTATGTTAACTGTTCAACCATGAAACCAACGTCCAACGCACGGGTCGCATGCAGCCCAGGACAGCTAGTAATGCAGCCCCACAATGTTGTAAACTTTTAGGTTTTTTTTTTTGTTTTGTTTTTTTTTTTTTTTGTGATAACTTTCATGAGTTGATTGCATACAACTTGAGCATGGACTGCATAGGCCACAGCCCAACACCATGGAGGGAGGGGCACAGTGCAGTGACTGACTCTGTCTCTTGTGACCATTGCACACAGCTGAAATGAAACCCGTGTGTATTGCATGCACTTATGCTACTTGGTGAGTAAAACACAGAGAAAACAGAAACTGAAAAACAGGAAAAATGTGGATGAAGAAAGAGAGTTCCACAAGAAATGGACATTTGACTACCTTTTTGTTGAGGCAAACAATATGGCACTATGCTTAATTAGATAGGAAATCATGTAATTTTTCAAAGATTACAGTTTGAATAGACACTGTAAGCAAAACCATGCCACTGTATTTTATGTATGTCTAAGAATGTTTTGTGAAGTGAAATTGAAAGAAGTCTGTCATCTCAAAAAAATCTTTTAAGCTACAACTTAGACTCTATTTAAAAAAAAATCAAGTAATTGGCAGTACATCTCATTGTAAGAAAATCAAAACCATTTACTGATGGTGAGTTTATTGTAGAAGTGTAGGGAAAGCATGGCAGATGTTTTTTTCATACAGACAAATTACAGATTTTTCTAAATCGGTTTGTCTTGCTGGGCTGTAGCCACGTGAACTGAGGAAGTAAGAAATCTACAAAATAAACTTGGACAGTAGTGTTGCTAATTTCAAATGTTATGCTTTGGTGATAGATGAAGCTACTGATACAGCTCAACTTGCCTTTTCTTTTAGAGAGCTTGATAATGAATATGTTACTGAAGAAATGGCTTCTTTGGTGCCATTAAAAGATGTGATGAAATCTCTTGATTTGTGTGGAGCAGGAAAAACTATACTAAGACTCAGGTGAGCTTCTTGGGCTACCATGTGCATTCATACCACAATGCACAAATCCTTAAACCATTCCAGGCTAACCAAGTTCAGCATAAAAACCTGTGAGTATCTCACCGGGATCTGTGTCAGGTGCAGTCAGTCTAATTGCACTCAGCATTCAAAAAGGAGCAGGTTGCTTCTGATGGAGGAGGACCTGCTGAGAACATAATGCTGTGGGATTTTTAAGTTAGCCTGACATTCAAGGATGGTCATGAGTGGCATAGAGCTAGTTAATTTATTTGCATATGACACCATTTGCATTAAATCAGTTATTGTTTATCAGAATGTGGTCAGGTTTTGCTACTAGCCATATGCTACGGGTTTGGAGGTGGTGAGGCCTGTTCTGTGCCTTTTTTTGCTTGACCTTTCTATTCGGTAGCTGAATTTATTGTTTTCCTCATACAGCACTTATAAGCCTGCCCAGCTTTTATTATGATGAGTAAAAGTGATGTTTCTTCCAAGTTTTGATTCCATCTTTGTTAGGGATGAATACAAAACAATGTAGGTTCATGATAGTGTCTGTGAAGGAGCCACGAGAAACAGTGACAGTTTGCCTGCTTGAAGATTGCATGACATTCATCTTTGCTCAAAAAAAAGTAATAAGGGAATCGCACAAAAAATACAAAACATTAGCAAAGTTTCTAAGGGCTTGTTTAGCAAAACATGGGCTAGATCTGAAGTAAATATTGAGGAGAACTGAAAAAAAAAAAATAGTAACTATATTTCCAGCTTTTAAAAGCGAAATGATAAAAAGATCTGTTTCTTGTGAGTGGCTTGCTATTAAGAATTACTTTTGTTGTGCTTAGCAGTACAAAAAACAAACAGAAAACCCCACGTTTTCATCATATGGAGTCACAGGGGTTGGAAGAGACCTCTGAAGATTGTCTAATCCAGCCCTCTGCTAAAGCAGGTTCCTTTGAGTATGTTGAGCAGGAAAGCACCCAGACGGATCTTGAATATTTCCGGAGAAGGAGACTCCACAACCTCTCTGGGCAGCCTATTCCAGTGCTCTGTCATCATCACAGTAAACAAGTTCTTTTGCACGTTTGTCTGGAACTTCCTGTGTTCCAGTGTTTGCCCATTGCCCCATCCTGTTGCTGCACACCGCTGAAAAGAACCTGGCCCCATGCACTTGACTCCCACACTTAAGATATTTATAAACATTGATGAGATCACCTCTCAGTCTTCTCTTCTTCAGACTGAACAGTCCCAGGTCTCTTAGACATTTTTTTGTATTGAGTTGCTGGAGGCCCTTGATCATCTTTGCGGCCCTCTGCTGGACTTTTTCTAGAAGATCCTTGTGCTTTCTGAATGGAGGAGCCCAGAACTAAGCGCAGTACTCCAGATGAGGTCTTACCAGGGCAGAGTAGAGGGGATGGATCACCTCCCTTGGCCTTCTGCCCGCATACTTTTTAATGCATTTCAGGTTACCACAGACCTTGGTCATAAGGGCATCCTTTCCTTCCATAAAAGATGCTGAAGGTTTCTACCCAAGTGCAACCACCTGGGCAGCTATGCAGCTTTGGTTCTTTCTACTGCTTTTCTTGCTGATAATTATTCCTTGGAGCTATTTCATACTGTACTGTTTAACAATTCCATCTAACATCGTGGTCTCTTTTTCAATATGAGTCCCCCATTTTCTGCAGTATTGTACTTTCCAGTTACATGCTTTCCTGATTACATTAAGTCAATGCAGGTGTGGCATGGTGCAACAGGAAGCAATTAGGCTCAGTATCAAAGCCACAGCTCTGAGCTGATGTGAGGTGGAAAATAAAAGTAGCGAAACTTGTTAATTGTGTCTGGTTGTCTGACTAAGAGGGAAGTGGAATTAAAAAATATTATTAAAAGTGCCACTTTGGGGTGTTGTTTACTTAAGATTAAATTATCCTTTTATAAAGTTACTGATTTAGATGCAGTCTTGCAAACCTTTATAAGCATAATTACTTTTCTTCAATAGAAATAATTCCTGTGAAATCCAACAGTGATTCTTTAGTCAAAATTAGTGCTTTTTTTCTTCCTGTGAAATAAAATCATAAAAAAATGGATGGAGTCATATTCTGATAGTAGTAGCTTAGGTACTAAATAGTATTAAAGATTCTGTCATGTACTCAGTCAGTTCTGAACAAAGAAAATATAAAATGACCTGAAATAAAAAAAAACGGGAAGGCAAGGTAAGGTGTTCTCCCCTGCTTTTTGGTTTGTTTTTTTTTTGTTTGTTTGTTTGTTTTTTAAGGAACCCTGTCTGAAGTGTATATTTCTGATCAAATAAATAGAGTTGAAGAGATTAATCCAGCACTACTTTTATCAGTGCATCATTACATTGAATTCAACATGATTAAATGTATAATCACTGTGAATTTTGCTTTGTTTCCCAGAGAAATATTCAGTTTGTGCTATTGTACTAAAGAGTTTTGTTACCTTCCTTGCTTTACAAATTACTAATGTGCAGTTTAGTTAGGTGTAATGGATTATGATGAGCACACTTCCAAATACAGTATATCAATGTAGACAAACTTTTTTTTTAAGTAGTTCCTTTTTTCTATTGCCTCAGATTTTTTTCCGCTTCCAGATATCGTAAAGCCGGCCTGTGCTTCACAATATCAGCAGTGACATTACCCTCCAAGTAAAGGAGGAATGAGTCTCCTAACCCAGAGCTATAATCTGGGTTGAGGAGTAGCAGGTGTTCCTGAAGCAGACAATCTGAATATAAAGCAAGTAAGCTACTCAACTTTCTGAACAGTAGAAATTTGTCTGAAATTTGATTTTATGTACATGTAAGGAATGCTGTTTGTATAATGTAATTTTGGTACAGTCTCTTCCTGAGAGTTTTACTAGCAATTTCAGAAAAGCAGGCTGAGGCTTCAGAGCAGAGCCACGTGCATTTCTGCTCATCAGGAGTGACAAGTATGCCTGTAAGACTGGTTGGATGAAGTGCGACATTAAATGGGCTGTGTTTCAGGCAGGCGGTTTTCAGTATTTACTGAAGATTAAACTCCTTAAGGTGAAGGTGAAAGTAAGATCCTGAAATACCAAAACATCCATTTCTGAAAGCTAACAAAAAAAAAAAAAAAAAAAAAAAAAAAAAAAAAAAAAAGTTTGAGTCACTGCCTTGGTCAACGGAGATATTTGTACTTGTTACTAGTGGGTGCTGGATCAGACTCAACAGGCCTACAACAGGTGAATTTTGACCTCAAGAGTGCATTTTGTTTCATGAAATTAATGGGAAATATTTGTATTTATTAAAAAAAAAAAAAAAAAAAAAAAAAAAAAAGGTGATACAAGCATATAAAGATCCAAGCTATTTTTGAGTGCTGTCTGACCTTTTGTCTTAACTTTTACTATGCAGTTTTCTAGGCTGGTAAGTGTGACTCAGCTTGGTTGAAAATTCCCTTCCTTTGCAAGCCACCTTCAAATCACAAAAATAAGCTGAAGTGGATAACAGCTCTGGCCTTTTGCTCCCAACACTATTTCTATTAAAGTGTGTTGTTCTAACGGAATTACTTAGGTGGTCTCAGATCCTAGTTGACTGTAGTCCATGTTATAAAAACACTGTGTATAGATTCAGTGGAATTGGAAGTGTTTGCTTGAAATAAATCCAGGGCCAAACAAGCATAAAGAATGAATTATTTCTTGCTTCTAGTGAGGGTCTCTTTAGGTCAGGGTTGAAAGCATTGGCAGGCCAGTGTAGGGAAGCTTCCACTCCAGCTGCCTGCATTGAAATTAGACTGTCGATGAATAGAGGACTACAGTTTTCAGGACTGCCAACTCCTTAGCCTTCGTTAGCACAAATATTTGCTCAGAGTTTATGAATGTTGTATTTTCAATGTCTACTATTGTATTTCTTTCCTAGAGTGATACTCTTTAAAGCAAAATCTGGACAGTTGCTTTTGTCTTTGGTGGGTCTGCAGTGCAGGAGCAAGTTGTACAGGATTCTCTGACTGTCAAAAAATAAGTTTCTTTAGATTTAGCTGAGCATTTCCATTTGTCTACGGATGTTGGGGTATATGGCAGAGAGGGAGCATGAATCTTTCCTTTATAAAATAAGCAAGAAGCCCACAGGGACTTGTAACCTGACTTCAAAAATCTGATTTCTTAAGCCACTCCTTACAGCGAACTAGGAATCCCTAGAGGGTTGGGTTAGTCTGTGGTATTGGCAGAGTTTTCTTCTGGCCCACCAGGTCTGGTATAAGCACAGGTAGTCCTGGGCATAAATAACTCTTATTTTAATGAAAAAGATTTATGTGGTCATAAAGAAAAAGTTTCCCGGTGAGCAAATAACGTACATGGTTAAATACCTAGCCATATATATACAGAGAAATGGCATTATTATTGCTATTCATTTGCCCACATTAACAGTAGTCATAACTTTGAATAAGCTCTTTCCAGAGGATATGTTCACTTACCTTAAGTTTATCAACAGGTGCATATAGATTTAACTTAGTGTTTGGAACACATTAAAGAAGAAGATTGGAAGTGAATGTCCTATACATAGATAAGACATGGAAAAGAAGACCCTTCCTTCTCCAAACTTTATTTTCCTTTTAGATAATTTTGCATTACTAAATCGTGAGTCCTGCAGCATCAGAAATAGGAAAGTGTCAATCTAATACTCAATACAGATGATCAGTTGCAAGTATTTTTCCTTTTCTCACCTGGGGGTCTCTTTCAACTGTGATTTTCATCATGCTGCAAATGGAGCTTAACCACAGGCAAAGGGTTCTTGAGATGTGCCCTGATGACAGCTACCTTGTCAGACTGCCACCATCTGAGGGCCATGCTGTAGCTCCCAGAAATGGCAGCTGGCCGGCACTGAAACTCTCTCCATCCTATTTGAAGCAAAATACTGGAGGATTAAAAATATTGTCAACAGTAAAAACTTAGTTATATTGAAATTTCATCATATTTTGATGATCATCTTAAAGTTGAGGATTTACCTGAATTATGGAGCACTTCAGGGTGTGTTTGCAGATGTCTTGTTAGTACAGTCAGGCTGTTAAAGCTGAAATAGTCTGTACTAATACAAGGAAGATAAGGATTGTCTGAAGAGTTGGTGGGTTGTTGTTTTTTGTTTAAGATTTTTAAGATTTACTTGGTATATATGGAAAGGCTGGTGAGCTTTGAGCATGTAAAATCTTCAAGTCTGAAACAGAAGCAAGGATGTTCAAAGGTTAACATGAATTGAGTGCAATTGTTCTATGTTTGACTAGATGCACTGAAGAAAATGTTGACTGTAGAAAAAAGGGGATGGAAAACTAAAGCATTTATCTCCAGTGAAATAAGAGAGAGAGAGAGAGAATGGTGGTAATTGTTCTCTAAATGATTGTCAGTACCTCCTTCATGCAGCTAACTTCCTTTTGTTAACTAGATTTTTTTTATTTACAAAACTGTGGTGGGCTAGTGACAGACATCACCAGCATGAGCCCAGCAGAAATTCCACAACAAATGGCTGACAGTTTTATTATAAAAGCCTCAGTATTGATTTTTCATATGTGAAATGGCTTTTCTAAACAAAGTATAGCATGGTTCCTAATTGCTGTGATGAGATATATGTACTTAAAATAATAATAATAATAATATCCAGCAATGCATAAGTCAGTGTAACTTCGATTAGCCTTGCTTGGAGCAGGAGCAAATGATCTTTAAAAGTGCATTTCAACCTAAATTATTCAATAGTTTTATGACAGCAAGACTTCCCCTTGCTATATATATTCTCTCAGTCGTAAGGCTGTGCAGTAATGTTTTCTCACAATTTGTTGGTTACCTCCAAGGTTTTTTTTCTTTCTCTCTATTTGCGGTATTAGACAAGTTTATCGAGTCTGATTCACACTTTTTGTCACAGACTGTATGAGCCTACACAGGAGATGGGCTGCCTTCCTTCTCACATGACTGCTTTCAGGTCTTGCAGAAGTGGCTTTTTTTTTTTCCTTCTTCAAAATGATTATACTGTTTCTGTTTTATCTCTCATCTGTGGAATCAGAACTGGAAAGGCCTGTGATATGAAAAGAATTTTTGGGTGTGAGACATAAAACTGATTCAGTTGCTGGCTGTTATCTACCATCATGTATATATGTAGTCACCTTTGAAAAACTATTCATTTTCTATTATCATGGAAAAGTTGTAGTTTGCTGACAAACTCTTCAAAGTTTTGAAGGATGGGGGGAGCTAGAGGGCAGTCACGTTATCTCCTTGTATTTAATGTTATCTGTTCAGGAAGGATTCTGACTCCTAGACAAGTTTCTTTTCTTTTTATTCAGAGAGCGGGTGCTGGATTCCTACTTTAGACTGGAACTATGTGAGATAAATTCTAAGAATACAGACTTCCCACTTTCTTATCCTTTTGTTTCTACAGAATTGCTGCTGTAATAGAGACCATCTCAAAGGTGGACTTACTGTTTATTCATGTAAGATGTAACTGGTTTGGAGATTTCTGGAAAGTGATATTCTTGTAATGAGAATTGGCATTTAGGATTGCCAACTCAACTGACTTTCCTATGAAAACAATGCTGTTTAGCTTTGTTCAGTTTCTTGTCCTTTGAAAACTTTTGAAGACATTGAAAACAGTCAATTATCAAGAACCAGTCTCTACAATGCTAGTAAGCTAGGGCTAAATAAGGTATGTTTCATATTTTGACTTTTTTCTTCGATGCTGTTTGTATAACACTCATTCTTCATGTCACTACATGATATAGGGATGAGTTTATCCCTGTTTCTGCTAAAATAAAGTTTAGCACTTGGGGCCTTTCAATTTGTCCAATAGGGTGAGAAATTACTTAACCCTTCAGTTTTAAATGTCAAAAAGTAGTTATAAGACTAAAGAAGTTGCCAGTATTGACGTAAATTAAATATTTTCTATTGAAAGTAGATCAGACCTCATCTTGTTTCTCTAGAAAAGATGCTTAAGCAACAGGCATCATTAAAAAATATGCATTCACAATTTGTCTAAAATAATCTGACATGGTTTATCACAGTCCTTGTCACAATTTTCAGTGACAGAGATTCTACTGTGTGACAATAAAAATATCAGTGTAACATTTACATAGAAGCAATGGCCATGTTAATCATGCTGCAAGCAGATAGCATGTTTTGTTTGCATCATATTCAAAGAACAATCCTGTAAATTTTCTCTCCATATAGACCATCTCATTTGGAAGTCCTTTCATGCATTTTGATCCGGGAATTCCTCTATTCATCTAGGATGGCTTGTGACCAGTGGTGAAAAAATTTCTAACCAGTTTCCTTTTTGTTCTGACACTAATGGCTTGAGATCCTTGAAACCAAGTCAGTGACAATTATCTTTTTCATGACCCTTTCCTAGTTACTCCATTAATAAGGAAATAAGGTTACTCTTTGCTTGTAATAAGATTTCTGGTGATTATCGCATCCTGCAGTTGGTTCTGAATCTAAAAACTCTTGAAACATCATTAATTCCTTGTAAAGAGCAACAACTCTTCTAAACTATCAGTCTTCAGTTACTCAATGTTTCATTCAAAAACAGTATTTTTAGGGCTTTAAGTACAAATGTTATTTAAGCAGTACACAGTACAAAGCCTGTCACAAAGTACTATTTATTTTAAAAGACTCTGTGGTTTTACCTATCATTAATCTGATTCCTTGTTATTTCTTCACTGATATTTATAAAACTTCCATGCAAGACAGAAGATGTGGAAGGCAAATCAGGGCTGAAAGTAATATGGCAATTCTCACTACTTATGAAATCTGGCAATTACCATCACAAGTTTTTTTTTTAAAAAAAAAAAAAGTACACTGGCTGCCGATAGGCTTTCACAACACTAAATGGAAAGAAGATCTCTGTCATTTTGCTAATGCTGTGGAATTGGAGTTGGAAATTCAGTAGCATCAAATGAGCAGCAGCAGCATTATAAACAATGTAAAATGGTTCACTTATGCTGGAAGGCTCACTGTTTTTCGACTGTGGTAGCATAAATATCAGTTATTAGATGTGCCAGACCTATGAACTTGTGTGTCTTGAATTTTGAAGGCAAGGTCATAAAAGCAGTGTCACAGAAGAACAGCAAGCACAGGGGAAAGACAAAGACTTCCTGCCCCTCTGAGGGGCTTTGGATGTTCTCTTGGTTTTGCTTTCTGGCACCCACAACTTGGTGTGTCTTCTTGATTCTTTGGGTAGAATAAGTTCTACAGAAAAACTTAGGGTACTGCTTCTGATCCAGTAAACGTGCGCATCCTAAAAAGCGCTGTTTTCCTCTGTGGTTGGCCAAGTGAGATAGCTGGTGTTTATTGTGCAAATGTTTGATTTAATTCAGATTTTGATACCCTGTCATTTTTTGAAAATGTGAAGCATGTGTTCTTCATCTCCTTTATTGCTTCTGTATTGTTGAGTCTAGAAAGAAACATCGGTGATGCTCAGAAACAACACATAGCATCTACTAAAATGACAAACAACCCACACCCTGTGGCAGCAGGTCCACTGATTTTATTTTTTTTTTAATTATTTTTTTTTTATATTTTTTTTCCAACGTATGGTGGCAACCCAGCTAATTACAGCTTCTTTGGTAGGAAAAGAAACGTTGTAACATACAATGAACTTAATTTCATAAGCACAGAGAAATGCTGATCTCAATCAGTAAGCAAGCACCTGGAAACTGAAACTTCTGCTCTTGTTTATATTAGTAAACAAGATTTTGCCCAGTTCTTTGCTTCTGACCATATAGTGTTTCCACTGTTATGCTTTGACGGTTATTGATAATGATGGCCTTTAAGCCAGTGGCAGAGAGGAATGCTCGTAATGTTTCCTTGGTCTGATGTCACCCCACAAGCAGCCTGGTTAAACAGGCTTGTGGTGGGAAAGACTGTAGTAGATGAAAGAAGCCTGCTCACAAAGCTCTATTAAAGATGCTGAAAAACACTTATGGTCTCAAGCCAAGGTCTTCAGTGGTACGCAAGCAATTGTAATATGGTCACTGAGGAGCCTGGAATGAAACTGAGTGATATGTACCATTTTCAGATAGGCCTGTTGGCTGTACCTGTTGACTCCCTCTCTCTGCTCTCATTTCCATTCATTTTTCCATTATGTCTTCTGTAGGTTTTTGATGCTTTTTCCCTTTAATTCTGGGCCCCAGTGTTTTAAATTACTTGTCAGTTCAGTGCACTTCTTTCTATATTCACCACTGTTTCTCCATTTCTCTAATTACTGCTTTCACACCAGTTCACTTTCAGGTCTTCATTGAAAAACAGCTTTCCTTTCTATTTTTTTTTCAGCATGGGACTGATTCTCTCCTCGTTACTCCAAACGTTATCGCTCATGTCCCAGCATTATTATCTTCTATGGACCTCTGTCCACATCCTCTGACTTATGTGAAGGGTCAGTCAGTCCTTGCCACCTTGTCTTGACTCCTATCTCCTTATTTTGCTTCTTCCAGAGCATGCGTCTCTTACTCGCTTTTGCATCTGCCCATGCACTCAGTGCTGTTGTTTTTCTCTAAGCCAAGGATCTGGCAAGTTCATTACCAAAGATTTGTCACAAAAAGTCACCTCTATTACCTATGTTGTGATAAAAACAGAGCTGTAAGGTGTACTTTCTAGCTTTTGTTGTAGCCAGAATCAGCGCACCTTTGGAAATGATTAAAAAATACTCTTGTAACTGAAATATAGGAGATGCGCACTCATTTATGGAGAAATGGTTATGATGCAAAGGAGGATGAGTTGTTGTGGAGGCTGTGGAAACAAATTTGTAATTGTGATGTGGCATTATGTAGATTGCACTTTCAGGATAGTTTGCAACAGAAGAAGTCTTGCTTGTTCTAAGTAGCCTCAAAGGCACTCTCTTGGGTTCACCTTCAGGTTTCCATTTTAAATCCCTGAAAAAGATTGTTCTCTTCTGTAAAGCACCATCTTTGTTTCAAATACCTTAGCACAGGGGAGTTTAAATTTTTGTTTTCTTTGCTTTTCTACTGCCAAATGTTATAATTTTACATGATAATGTGGAGGAAGTTCTACCTGAGTGTTCAGTGGACAGATAAAGAGAACAATTTAGGTGATAGCTGATTCTTTCAAGGATTTTTTATTTTTTTTTTTAATTACTGATGAGGAAGAATAATATTGTAAGCAATGGCATGTGTTTTTTTTAAATGTTTTGGGATCTTTTTCCTTCAGAATAAGAATTAAAGAAGGTTTTCTCAAAGATCTGTGCTCACACTGGAGTGACCCTTGGATATTGCATGCATTCTGTGAGGAATTACAAGCAATTAAAATCGCTAGCATCCTTGCAGTAACAGAGTCAGTTAAGAAACTGTTGCTTAACAAAACACATGTACGCTTTCAATACTTACTCCATAAATTAAGCATATAAACTTCCAATGGCCTTTAAAGTATCTCAGAGGAGTTAAGGGAACCCTCACCAATTAAAAGCATTAGTTCGTTGTGCTGACAATCATGCAGAAGAGGGAATTGCAGTTCAACTTTCGGCCTATTGAGTCCAGGAAATTAAAAAAGCAGGAATTTTCTTTCTAAGTCTTAGGCAAACTGAAAGGTAAGGGATTCCTAACACTTTCTTCCAATTATTTGTCTTTTATTCCTGGGGTGTCAGAGATAAATTGTTTGGATGCTGAGAAACAGACTTAAATGATTTTTGTTTTCTAGGGAATTTGGTGAGTAGCTCCTCAGATAAGCTAGCCTTTTTCAAGTCTTTCAACATATCTTTCTAAACAATTGTGTTTAAAAGCTAGACAGAAGATGGAAGCTTTTGCTGTGAAACAGAACCCAGTGTGAGCATTTAGACTGAATTGAGTATGAGCACTTTGAAACTTTGCAGAAGTTCTGAAATAGAAAGGAAAATAATTGTTTCCCATCATTGCAACGTGTTGTTAATCTTTAATAGCTCACAATACTTTTCAGATTTCCACAGTAACTAGTGGTGAGCTCAAGAACCTGTAAAAACAAGCAAGTATTATCTCTTGCTTTAGAGAAGCAGTGATAGTGAGAAGTCAGAGGACAACACAAGACAATGAGTTCAGGAAAAGAATGTAGTGTCTCTTCCTAACTAGCTCGGTGTTTCCATCATAAGTAAATGTGGTTAAGTTGGTTTTCAGCTTCAGAGTTTGGAATTTTATCGTCATACTAAATTCATTTTACGGCTTTTAAGATGACAGTTGTGAGTGATGTCTTCACTATTATTAGCCCTAACAAACATTTGGTCCAACTTTGTGGAACATCTGTGTCTCCAACTCACATGTGAAGGCTACCTTTAAAATTTGTGACACTTCTCTTCCTTTCCTCCACGCTTTTCGTTTACCTATATTCCTTTTGTTACTGAGACAAGAGGACAAGGAAGGAGTAGATTTTCCTAAAGTCATCCTCAATCTCTGGCCCTAGTATAGGTATGAAGAGAAAGGTCTGAAAGATACAAACAGGCCATCACGCTGTATGTTGACCCTCACTGGAAAGCACTAAGGAGCGCATTTAAAGCTCCTGTTTGTGCATTGTGTAACAGAGTCAGAACAAAAGTGTAATATTTCAGGAGGGGTTCTTAATCAAATGTGACATGAATCTTAGAAGTCCCTGCAGTCAAATCTTGCTTTTGTAAAGACTCTGTTGCTTATTAATTGAGACTTTGTGTGGTAAGTGTATCTACTGTTTTGCTTTTGCCTTTCAGGTTTTAAACTTAACAGTGTTTTACAACAGTTTGATAATGCATCTACTGTTGGAATCCTCTTTTCCACCGCTTGCTTCAAAATCAGAATAGACTCCTGTTATGATATTACTTACAGAGCCAAACTTTCCCAGCACAGTCACCTTTAACAAGCCGGCCTGAAATTTATACTGATTCTGTTGCTAATACAGTTGCTTTTGATACAAATCTTTTAGGTGAATGGTAGGTTCTTTAAATTTAATTGCAGCAGATGTTCCTTTGGTTTTTTCTTTTTCTCTCTCATTTTGCTCTGGATTTTAGTTGTTTTTTTTCTTGGAAAGGTACATGAAAGGGAAATCCTTGTATAGTCAAATGTTTGTTTTACCATCTAAAGCTTGCAAAGAGTCCTTAGCCTGGGCTGCTTTCTTCTTAAAGAGCTGTAATTATTCATGGAAAGAAAAAAAAAAAAAAAAAAGGCCTTTGTCACTAATAGGCTTCTTGGTGCTTCTTGTAACAGTCTTTATTATTCTTTTCTACATAATTTTCTATTGATGAGGTGAAAAAAAGGCTTCCTCTGCTGTTTAGAGAGAAAAGGTAATTGTTCTTTTTTCACATTTACCAATGCTTGTTGCTTTCCTTATGTGTTTAAAAGACAAGGATGCAGAAATGATGTTATTGATGGCATCACCATGGCAACAGTTCTTTGGAATAACACATTCTTGCATTGTTATTCTGCACACACAGAAAAGGGGGGACTCTCTTTTAAGCAGAAACAGATTGTGCCCCTTTTAAATGCACCCATGAACTTTGCTTTTCTGAAGATTTACAGACTGGTTTGGGGCAGAAAGGATTCTGACATCATTTACCTCTCTGTGTACATCACATTATGGTGTTGTGTTTTTTTTTGGGTTTTTTTGTTTTTTTTAAAAAGCACTTTGAAAAAGCCAGTGGTTTAAAGAGACACAGTATGGGAAGGATGTAAACATTTCTTTGATCAGAAAGACAAAACAAAAACTTGAAAGAATTTTGAAGTTTATGAGCTCTAGCACCAGATCCACTAAATAGTCAAGAGACAGAGCAGAACGGAGAGAAGATAAACAACTTGAGCTTATTAAATCAGTTATCTAGCTAGAACAATTCTCCAGATAGTTTTGCTTTTACATTCGCTACTAATTATATTTTAAAACATTTTGATAGGAATCCTAACAGTGCATTCACAAGGCAGTTTGCAAACATACGTTTTGCCTTTCATATTCAGTGCCCACAAGAATGAGTAGTCTTGCTAATGTAAAATCTGAGAACCAATAGTGTTTTTTAAAGCATAGTATTTTATTCTTTATTGACTTCCATTTGGACTTGATTACTTCATTTCCCTGACAGAAATCAGTGATGGGTGTGTTGAAATATATGTATTTCATATATATATCTATATATAAAAATTTGAAATCCATTCTGTACTTTGTGATGCACACCAATCACTTTGACTTCTTCAAAAGAGAAGTTGTTTCTTGCACATCAGTGATATTTGTTAAGTGAGCTGTACAAACACTGAGGTTTGCTCCTAGGAAGAACTTGTTGTATGCAAACATATTACTTAAATCTACTCACAATCCCATTCTGAGGAGAAACTGTAGTGGGAAAAATGGCTTCAAAAACACTGTTGGAGAATCATAGAATCCTTAGAGTGGAAAGGAAAACTTGAAGGCTAATAAGTCCATCTCCCCTGCAGTGAACAGCTAGATCATCTGGTTGCCCAGAGCCTGATCAAGCCTCCACTTGAAAGTCTCCAACTAAGGGCAACCAAGACCACTAATTTTTTTTTTGTGTCAAAATATTGACAGTACTGTGAAGTAAATGGAATGATAGCACAGGTACATATGGATGTTGCTTCTCATTGGGCTTTCTAGATCTGAACAGGCTTACAGAAAACTGAACATAAGACTAGAAACTCCTTTGTTTTATATCCCTTATCTTTGAGAAACATGACAGCCTTTGTTCCTTGACATCATGGTCAGTGTTTCATTTTTGTAAGAAACAAAATCAATAGCAGGAATAGCTTTGGATTTTGGTTATTTTTAGCCCTAAAAAAGTGATAGGCCTGATGTTAGATAATCATTCTGTACACTGTATTTACCTATAGAGCATTGGATGGTCTTCATTCCTTGAACAGTAGCTTTGAAGTACAGTACTACTACTATAGAATAGTATCTTTGAACAGTATCTTTGTAGGTTGAAATAGATTATATATACATGCATGAGCACTTGTGGCACTATATATAATTATGTTCCTAATGTTCATAATAAATATAAAACTATATGTATTGTAGTACTTAGACTTCTATATCTTACATGTTATAGATGCTATAATGTATCATTTTGCTAACTAGTTCTACTTTTTTGTTGTTGTTGATATAAAAGGAGTAAAAAATCATTTGTGTTTGTTTGGTTTTTTTTAGCTTTTTTCAAGTTATCGACATGAAGTATTTAGAAATGTCTTCAAGCATTGTGTTCTAATTTTGCTATTTTAGTAATAAGTATCAGATTTTTTTGCGACATCTTCAGAAAACATGGGCTTATTTGAGGATGTATTGTACCTCAGAAAGGTAGTGCCTATGAAGTCAAGGGCACAGGAGAAGGCTACTTCCCTGAATAAGAATTCGAGAGTTGTGAATGTATTTCCTAATGAGGAGCAGCCATTGATGAAATCATTCTTCCACTTGGGATTTTTAACGTAAACCTCACACACGTCCAATACATTCATTATCAGTTGGTTCCGTGTAGAGAAAAATATCTTAGTTAAAATTTAATAGGAACCCAGAATAAGAATCTGTTTCATCCTACTGCTTTATGAGGATTATTTACTTCACAGCTTTCTTAAATAGCAGAATCTGAAAATCAACTTGTGAAGTATCTTGTATTGCTCTCAAAGGTGCTGACGTACATGAGTCTGTGCACATATTTATTTTATATTTTATGTGGTGTTGAAGAAGTTACAAAACTTTCCTAGGAAGAATATGGAATGTGAGGAGTTCCTGCAAAGAGAGATGTTCTTGAAATGTTTACTGCTAGTCTGCCTGTTTGAATATATGCTACGTGCTTTGAAAAAGTGCCTTTGAAATATTTATTTTTCAAATATTTATTAGAATTATTTCTTTCTGGAAACCCAGACTGTTTCATGTCTACTGTTCAAATTTCAGTAGGAAAAAAATAGAAGGTATTAGGGTTCATTTTATTATTCCCATAATCCAATTTCTTCTCTTTTCTTTACATAAATGATAATAATGATCTAAACTTCGGTTAAACCTTGTTCAAATCTCTTCATGAAACAATAATGAAAAGCTGTATATATAATTATATACTTACATTTGTGGAAAGTGTCTTTCAAAGATTATTGTTCTTTTACTGAAGAACTGAAAACTTTGTAATATCTTTTTGGTAAGTTTCATGTGGTAGTTAGTGGAGAAATTTTGTTTAAAAACTGAGTTTTCTTGTGACCAAGGAGAAAAAAAATTCATATTGACATTGTTCCAGTGTCTACGTCCTTAGCAAATTATAAACAGTGGCTTTTTTTATATGTGGAGAAAGCATTTAAAAAATAGTGAGGTTTTTGCATCTTCAGTACACAGTCAGGCCCAAAGACTAGAATTTTCAAAAATAACCTGGGAGCTTTTCATTTTTGAGACATGCTGGACAGAGTAGATGTTGAAAAAGACTGAAAGACTTTGTTTCACCAGAATAGCAGCAGTACAACTTCCTTGATCTTTTTTGATGAATTGTCTTTGATAAATCACATCTATGTGTGAGAAGGTAAATATACTCAGTTTCCCCACAGAGACCATTGGAAAGGGTTTCAGTGAGCACCAGCTACTGTTAGTAGCTCTACAATGTGGGAAACAGACAGGGTTTGCTGAACTTCTTGCAGATGATCCACCAAAAAGTCATCACACAATCACAATAGTCAGTCTCAGCCAACCTAGGTTGAATTTCAGCATGCTCACAGGAATTGCTATCATTTTTGGCAATTTTTGAATCTCTTTTCCATGCATGTCTATTTTTTTTTCTGCTAAATTAATCTTGGTCTCGTCATTCACTTAATTTTTCTGTCCCCTTTTCTGAAACTACAGTACCTTTGCAGAACTGCAAATCTTTGCCTTGACCGCTGAAAGTCGAAGTTGTATTTCTGACACAAACCTTAATATAAAACCTCTCTTGAGGGCTGGATGGCAGATTTGGTTTTCCTTGCTGCCACTCAGAGCAGGAGCATTTTGTCAGAGATCAGACTGCAAGCCTGTCTGATGAAGATGTTGTCCCCAGGCATGTTTTATATCCAAACTGGAAACACATGTAATTGCTAAACAAACTTAAACTTGCTTATTTATACCAACAGCTGTTTTCTTGTATGATGTCCAGAGTTTATCCACCCAACCTACTTAATAGGGGAGAATTTTGCTTTCTTGGGTCAGTTTGCCTACTTTGTTTAGTTTTTGTTTCAACCTTTTTTGAGGTTAGTTGGAATCACCAGAACAACTGGGCTTTCCTAAAGCTCTGGGTGGAACTTAGCAACTTATTTCAGAAATGAAGGTAGAAAGGATGTCCTGCATTCCTTCACTTAACAATATAATAATTTAAACCATGAAATAGATTATTATATTTCTGGCATACTTGATACAAGATTTCTCATATAGTTGCGGTAGTCTGTTCCTAGATGGATGCTTTGTACCCATTACATTATCATCATCTGAGGAAGAGTAGCTGTTCTGATCAGTTAATCTCATCTTCTGCTTTCTTGATCAAGAGAGAAAATCTTGGGTTTTTTTTTTTTTTTTTTTTCCTCCTGTTCTCAAGTAAGAGCATGCTCTATTCTGAGCTGAGAGCATCTTAGGCTGTCACTGGGTAGTCAAGCTCACCAGATGTTCTTTACCTCCCAGAAAAAGGCCCTTATTTGTGAGCCAGAAATGTCCATAAGGTCTGATGAAGCTGTGCAGCAGGAAGGTGAAGGTCAGGTCCAGGCTGTTGAAAAACAGTCTTTGGGTTTGATGGAACCACTATTTGACCATATGTATTTCTTGATGGCGATTGGCTTGATTAGACAAATGTTGATTTTTGCATTGCCCTGAATCGTGCAAGATGCTTGAGTTAAAAGGCCAAAGCAGGAATGCTTTATGTAGTATTATGTAGATGGGGAGCTGCTTTCCACAAGTCAGCAGGAAAGTTAACTGTATACTTATTTTGGATAGTCAACCATATATCAGTATGTATATGACCAAAATTTACATGTAAAAGTAACATTTGGCTTGAAACAGCTGTCTTGCACTTTCAACATCATGTTCCTGTCTTAATCAGAAACGCGCTGTGTTTTGTTTTCAAATAGAGTAAACCAGAAACTGGAAAAAAGTGTTCTCTGTCAGTCTTCTAAATTTCTTGGGCTTTGAGAACGTTTCATTGTAGTCATACTTTTTGTTGTTGTGCTTCTGTTTCTAGTATAAATTTAAAAAAAAAAAAAAAAAAAAAAAAAAGCAACAAAAAAAATTTAATAATTTAGTAAGCAGCTAAAATAGGATGATCTATTTTGTCTCCTTTCATTTCTCTGCAACTGAAGATATATTTCCCTCTTTCTGGTGCCAGTCATCAAGAGAATGACCTTCCTTGTTACATTCTATGTACTATGGGTATGATAATTATATTATGTATTGTTATATTTTGCTTTGATACCTGTTTATTTCCATGAAAGATGCAAGAAGCACAATACCACTGTTTGATAGAGCACACTCTCAGCTACAAAATGCTATTTATAAACATAGCACCATTACCTATGCATTTTCACCAACATTGAACAGTAGCTTACATGTGCATGGGTATGTGGAATATGGCTTGCCTTTGTGTCACCATTACTACTGCTGATACACACCTTCCAGTGCCTCGCTATGCTCACATCCTCTGTTCGGTCTCCATAAAAATCCACTGTTTGGTGTCCGTAGACATTCAGTGAGCATGATGAATGTCTTTGGGTGCCATTTTTCTGTATGGAGACACTCAGTGACAGCTCTCTGCTTCATACATGCTTCCATGTCAGATGCCATTTTGTCAGACTGCCCCTCTGCTGCCATCTGTCACACAGTCTCAGAATGTAATGGAATACTGGGGGGAAGGTTCAGCCTCTACTGCCATACCATCAACATCCACCTCTGCCATCACAATAAAATGGCAGGCACTATTTTCAGAGTGACCCTCATAATACATGTGGATGTAGCTGAACTGCAACAACTGAACCTTATACACTTCATTACTATAATTCCTTCAAAGAGCAGTTCTCTAACCCATACCTGAAATTCCTGACTATCACTAGTAGCAGTCTTCATAGCATCACATGAATCCTCTGCTTGAGCAAAACTATTTATCCATTATAATTAAGATGGATGGAAAGAAACTGACAACAATTGCCTGTTTTTGTTCAAAAGATTTATTTCTTGCTTTAAACTCAGGGCATATTAATCAAAGGTGTGTACAACAAAAAATAATAAAACACTCCATCTTATTTGAGTCCAGCAATTAAGAGGCTTGCATATAACTTTTTAATTGTATTTTAACTCTCATGGAAGCTATTCGAATACAAACGGATTCTGTATGAATTATGTAAATTGTCTACAACTTTTTCATGATTTTTTTAATAAGATTTTTTTTTTTTAATTAAATGAGTACAACTGTAATAATTAGACTTTACTGTGTATCTAGTGCTAAAATTAAAATCTACAAAAGAGAATCCACTATCATTTTGGGGAGTGCATATAAACAATGCACAACTAATGTACATGTCACTGCATTTATATGGACTAAGTTATTATATGGCTTAAGATTTTGTTTTTTGGGTTTTTTAACTACATTCAGCACGTTTACTTTGACAATGCCTTCAAAGTTATTCCTGTATTATATCATTGGCACAATTCAAACTAGTCATTTTCAGGTAGTGTTTGGAAACAGCACAGTTATTTGGAGCTCATTAAAAAAAGAAAAAGTAGTAAAACATAGGAAAAAAAAAACAGAATACATAGAGAGTATGACAATAGAGAGAGCAGTAAATTATGAACCACAAAGTAAAATAATGTCTAGAAGTCTCAATTAAAATGAGAACAGTGTTAATGAAAAGTAATGGCTGATCAGCATATTAGTTGTCACAGTCAGCCTGATTTAAGCACTTTCACAGCCGCTGAGCTGAAAACATGTTTAGAGCATAATACAATGGAGAGGTCATTGTATGAGGCTGAACATTTTGCAGAACAGCACTATTAGGAGATTTGTGATAACTAGATGGCGGACTGGATTAAGGTAGTAGACTCGTACCCAAATCTCTCTAAGGCCAAAAAACAAATAAGCATAGAGTGTGAGTCATCTAACAATGTCTGCTGCTCTTCCATGAACAATCCTTTGTAACTGGAAGTCAGGAAAAAAAAGAAAAATGCTCTAGGAGAGTTTCTCAAGTCATATCTAAAGTACTAAGAGGGGGTTTCGTTTAATTAGATTACTGTTATTCTTTCATAAGTGGCATTTTTCATCCTGTTTGTAATGTATTTTCCATTAGATTCTGTTCTGTTGTCTTTCGTAAAGTTTGAACAGTTTTTGTTTTTTCTGTCAGTACTTTCAAAGAGAATGCACAGATGATTTTCTGAAAGGCTCTGAAGATGGTTCAAGTAGTAGCACGTAAAATTAAAATATTGCTTTAGTTAATGATTAACATGAAAACTATAAACTTTTAAAATGTATGGTATTTTAATATTGGGACAATAAAGTAAGGATATTGTTGTTCAGACTTCTCTTTTATCAACGTTTAGTTTTTCCCTTGATTGAAGAACTGTGTTTTCTTACCTGATGTAGAGTAACTTAAGTTGGAGGGTAGGGATGCCATCCAGAGAGTCCTTGAAGGCTTGAGAGGTTGTCCCATGCGGACCTCATGAACTTCAGCATGGCCTTGTGTAAGGTCCTGCAGCTGGGTCAGGGCAATCAAAAGCACAGATATCGGCTGGGTAGAAAATGAATTCAGAGCAGCCCTGAGAAGAAGAATTTGGTGGATGAAAACATCAACGTGAGGTGACAACGTGCACTTGCAGCCTGGAAGACCAGCTGTATTCTGGGCTGCATTGAGAAGAGAGCAGCCAGCAGGGCAAGGGAGTTAATTGGTCCCCTGTGCTCTGCCCTTTTGAGGCTCCAACTGGAATACTGCATCCAAGCCTGCGGCCCCCAGCGCAAGATGTGAAGCTATTGGAGTGGGTCCAGAGGAAGCCAAAAGGATGCTCAGGGGCTTGGCACACCTTTCTTGCAGAGAAAGGCTGAGAGAGTTAGGGTTGTTTAGCTTGGCGAAGGCTCCAGAGCCTTCCAATACCTAGAGGAGGCCTCCATGAAGGGAGGAGAGGGATTCTTTACTGGTGTGTATAATGAAAGGACAACAGGTAAGAGTTTTAAACTAAAAGAAATTTAGATGAGATGTTAGAAAGAAATTAATTAGAGGCTGGCATAGGCTGCCCAGAGAAGCTGTGAATACCCCATCCATAGAGGAGTTTAAGGGCGGGTTGGATGGGGCCCTGGGAAGCCTGATATAGTTGAGTGATAAACATGCATACAGCACGGTGGTTGAATTGGATGGTCTTCAAGGTTCCCTCTAGCCTAAGCCATTCTGTAATTCTGTGAAAGCTGTGTAGTAAAAGATAAAGTTTTGCAAATATGTCTTGGGCAAGAGTAGAGCAGAAAATATGTTGTCTATTATTTGATTCCAGCTGTGTAGCACACTGGGGTAAAACTGCTGCAGGTATGATCCTGTACTGTCTCGGCAAAGGGCTAGAATAATTCCATAGGTATGTCCACTCTCTTCCATGGTCCCTGCACTGTGTTGGTCAGCTATATGAAGGAGCAATATATGAGTCATGCAGTGCATCTTATGGAGCAGTGGCCTATCTCCTTACTTGTGGCTGAAAGAGAAAAGCTTCGAAACACACTTAAATGAAAAGTGGTATTCCACCCAGACATTCCACTATTGTGTTGTTTTTTTTCTTACCCAAAGGATTAGTTTTCTCTCACTTCTTCAAATCAAGTTGTTTGGCCTTGATTGGGCCACTTGCCCCCAAAGAGAACAGGGCATGTTTGCTGTAGATGTACGCTGCAGCTATGCAGGAGAAAAGCCTCCTAGCTCCCTGCACGTGACAAAGCCAGGATCTGGATGCATGCTGCCCACATCCCCTTTTAGTTGCCTTTCTCTGTTGGGCCAAGGGATGCAGAACACCAAGGCATGTATTGATATGTTTTTTCCATGCCTTTATTCATGCATTATTAGCTCCTTATGTAAAAAGCATGGGAACGTTAGATTGCTCCTAAAGGTAAGGCAGAATTTTGTTGCTCAGAAAGTGAGATGCTAACTCAGATATTTTGCTACTTCTGATAGCATGGTGTTGTGTAGTCAACAGATCAGTTGTTTCACTGCCAGCACTGCAATCTTTCCAGTTTAGGAAAATATGTGAGATGTTTATGCATTTGTTCTTCATTGTACTGTTTGGACCATATCTTGCTAAAGAGAATACCTAACAAAGGAATTTTTGGAGCATCATTCTCTCCCATTCACTCACATTCGCTTATATAGCTACTAAATTAGTATTGGGAAGGTATCTAGCGTATTTCTGTGTACTGTAGTTTGATTTACGTTCAATATCATTGAAGATTCAGTATTGAATTCAAAAGAGACTCTATCTCGTGTCTATCTGATGTGTAAATCTTATGTGTTTATGTGAAAACATATAAAGGACTAAGCAGTATATACATTTTCCTATCAAGGACTAATTAAAATCTTGTTTAGAATTTTTTGTAATTTAGTTTTTCAAGTTTTTGAAAAATGCTGAAATATAATTGGGAAGTTTCACTGTGGATGAATTTCTGAAAAATAATGGCATTGCATTTCACCAGAAAAAAATTCAGTGTCCTGAAACAATGGTTCTCAGGTTTGGCTCCAACTATCTGATGAGTACCATAACTGAAACAATTAGGAAAATAACTGAAATATTCTGATCTTACACACAAACAGTAGTATAAAAATCTTCTTTGCCTTTTATTTTAGGTTCGAAATGCAGTACTTCCACTCACAGCTTTCTCTATATAATCTTAGCAGCGTACGGTTTCTGGGTTATGATTTTAACAGTGGCAGATGTTGAGTATCTGTAGGTAAACACTGAAAATCACTTGCTTCATTACACTTCTGGGCCATTAAATATCTTCTCTTCTCTAATTCCTCTCTTCTCATTGCCTCAGCAATGTGACTCAGTCAGGCATGTATTATCTTTCCCAGATTCTTTTCTGAACATAATATAGTGTGCAGGAATACATTTTGTCAAACACATTGTGTCTGAAAATCTTTGTTGGTAGAAGGGGAGAGAATGAGATAATAAAATGCCTCAAAATCTCCAGTAACGTGGTTCCCAGATTTCTTGTATCTGTTCATCAAACAAAGCAGTCACACCTCACTTTTATGTATAGGACTGTGTAATATAATAAAATGTGTATTTATGTCTTTCAATAGCATCTGTTGTCCAGACTGCAGTTTACAGCCAAAAAATTGTTTTGTGTTTTGGCAGGTTTTTGGACACATCCATGCTTACACGGTTCAGTCTTAGAATACGTAAATGTATCTGTTTATGATCTTGGTTTTCATAGGCAGTGAGTTTTAAGGTTCTGATTTTGTTGTAGAATTGCCCATTCTGACGGGCAATGTGTGTTTTTCATTGCTCTGCTAATATAAACCTCTCTGAAGTAAAATCAAGCAGTTTGGATAACTACTGAAGCTGCTGTCTTCTGTCAAGTTGAGGCAATCCGACTGACTTTCTGTAACATTTCCTTCTCAGAATTTTGTACACAGTTTCCTTACAACTGTTTCACATGTTACTTACATGTGATTAAAAACTATTCTGTACTCTGACAGAGGAACTTTGCCCAAGTCATCATAAAATCTCGAGATGGGAGATGAGCTTCCTTGGTCCCAGCCAGGCAGCTCTGTGCTAGCCAGTGAGGGTGGGACTGAACTTAGCCTTCTTCCAGTTCTGCTCCTGACTTATTCAGTGTATCCAGCCTCTGCAGATGTAGGAGGAAGCCATCCACCTTGGTGAAGTGGATGACAGTATGATCTCAGTCTTTGAGGCAGGTTCTGTGGTCTTGGTGTCTTAGAATCTGGTACTTGAGCCAGTATGAGGGTGGTCCTGTGTAGAGCCAGGAGTTGCACTCAGTGATCCTCGTGGGTCCCTTCCAACTCAGGATATTCTATGATTTCTATGAAGTAAGTGTGAGACCAGCACAGAGGCAGTGTGTGGAGGTGCCAGAAGTGACAGGTGTGCTCATGTAATTTCTGTAAGAACATTGTTTGCATCTTTGGAAGCAAAAACCTTGCAGCCCTGATTAAAATAAATATATATATGTGTGTGTGTATTTAGTACATCATCACTGCTTGTTTTACTTGAACATTTTACATTGAGTTGTTTGGAGAAATTGGCCTAGAGTAGGAAGAGGTAGCCATGATACAAAGTGATAGATGAGCAGCTGAGTCTACAGCGATGCTGCATTCAACAGTGTTTTGAGGAATACATGCTGTTTTCATGGTAATGAGCTGAGTTATGCTGTGAACTCTCTGTCAGTGTGCTCTGAGAGAATTTGTCTCTCCTTTCCAGGTCAGATACCCAAGGGTAAGTCTGGGAGGGCTTTATAATGCAAATTTAGCTAGCCTTCCTTCACACTAGCAGTGTTAGATGCTGACCCACAAGGACTGAGTTCAAGATTTCTGTGAATATGTGGGATTTGAATTAGCACAGCAATGAAAGCCTCTAAAAGCACGTTCAATGTCTGTATCACTTGTATGGTTTAGAAAGCTAAAAATGCCCCTATCATGACAAAGAGAAATCTGATAGGTACTGCTCCTTGGTTTAAACATTATCGGGAACCACTCCTAGCACTTGGATGTTTGTTGAACAGCTGGAAGGTTTTTTTAATATAATCCAAGAGAAGAAGAGTAGTGGGTTTGTTGGAGATTGTTTATGCTTATGGTGAATAACACAGATAATTGAGCTGTCTAATAAATAGTGAAGAAACAAATCCAATCAAAATTGCATACATATAATCTTACACGAATGCATCATCTCAAGAATAGATTCTGTATGTTATGAAGTATACAACATATTCACAGGCAAATGAAAATGCACCGGACAGTTAAATCCATTACATTTATTCATAAAACAAATAACAGTAAGCTCAGTGGAACTCAGATAATCACCTGTTGGACAGATAACTTCCTGAACTACCCTAGACTATACTTTGAATCCGTTATATTTTCATGATATAATAGAATATGGATACTGAATAGGGAAATTACAGGTCCTATGTTTCTACACGTAGCAAAGACACTGTATGTTCCATAGCAATCCTCGCTGTACTTGCCCCAAAGAAAGTATATATTACTAGCCTTCACTACACTGTCAATTTTCTCATACCTCTGTCTTTTCCTTTTGAAATGGGAATTTCCATAAAGTTATTAACAAATACAGCCTATATGTACTTTCCATTATCTTTTCTTCTTTTGCTTCTTGAAATTAATGAGGTTCTTGTAAGCTCATTTCTCCAACTTGTTGAGTCTCACTGAATGGCAGTACAACCCTCTGGTGTATCAGCCACTCCTAGTTTTGTGTCATCAGCAGTCTTGCAGAGAGTACACTCTGCCCCATCATCTGGATTGGGCATGACCAGCCTGCAGCCTGTGGGCTGCTTGTAGCCTGGGACTGCTAGCAATGTAGCCCCACAAAATTGTAAAATTCTAACATGATTACGTGTTTTTTGGAGATATTTTTCATGAGTTGAGTGCATGTAGCTTGAGTACGGACTATGCAGGTAACAACAGAGATGTGGAGAGGTGCAGTGCTGACTTTGCCTCTCGTGCCTGCCTCAAGATAGTCAAATCAAAAGCTGCGTGTATTCCACATTGCACGCTTCTGTGCTGCTTGGCAAGTAAAATCCAGTGATTGCTGAGAAAAATATTTTGGACGGCCACAGAGAAGGTGAAGGGCCTGGTGTATCTCCCACACAATGAAAGACAGAGTAACCTGGGTCTGTTCAGCCTAGGAAAAAGGGGGGGATGTGATCAATGGTTATAAATATCTAAAGGGAGGAGGCAGGTGAATGGATGTGGCCAGACTCTTCTCAGTGGTGTGTAGAGATAGGACGAGGAGCAATGGTGTAATATTCAGATGTAGGTAGTTCCATACAAACATGCAGAAGTACTTCTTTACCATAAAGGTGATGGAGCACTGGCACAGGCTGCCCAAAGAGGTTGTGGAGTCTCCTTCTGTGGAGATACTCAAGAGCCATCTGGATGCCTACCTGTGTGAGTGATTGTAGGGTACCTGCATTAGCAGGGGGGTTGGACTTAATGATCTCTTGAGATCCCTTCCAACCCCCGCAGTTCTGTGACTTCAGCTTGCCTACACATGTATGTGTCTGTGAACATGCACAGTTTTTGTTATTAGGCAGACATTTCAGTTTTCTTATTTAATAATTAAACTTGGGCAAATACAAAATTGCCAAAACATAACCAGTCGGTAAGACTTCTGAACGCAGACTAGTAGAGTATTGTCTTCTAATAACAAATAAAACACATGGTGTTAAGCATGACTTCTCCATTGTGAATTCATGCTAAAAATATAGATGGTGATAATGTGTAAATATGAAATGGAGCTGGAGTTGATCCCAGGCACAGATATTTTGTCCCTCATTACGCTGTTTATGGTTGCATATGTCTTTTCATCTTCATTTCCCTTGTAACAAGAGCATGGTCTAGATGCAAAATAAAAATTAAATGGCAGTGAAGCACTGGATGCGTATAATTAATGATGATTATTCTCCAATCTTATTTCAGTACTGATGCTTTCCATTTTTCTTTCTTTCTTTTACAGAGGGTATGAACTGTATGAACAAAGATCATGGGTGTGCACACATCTGTCGGGAGACGCCCAAAGGTGGGGTTGCCTGTGAATGTAGGCCTGGCTTTGAACTTGCCAAAAACCAGAAGGACTGCAAATGTAGGTAGATGAAGATTAAATTTCAAATGCCCTCAAATGTCTTATTTTCTTCATTGTTGTTGTTTTCCAGAAGTCAAGAAATCAACTTTGTTTTGGACAAAGGTGATTTGTGATTTTAGTAATGTGTCATTTCTGTCAACATTTTACTTGGGGTTGGATAAGAGGGATTGAATAACAGAACTTAAGCAGTGAGCTTTTTAGCAAAAATGTTACCAACTTTTATATCTTCCTATGAATGAAAAAAGTGGTAGATCAGTTTAATCCAGGCCTTCCCTAAAAAGCAAAGCAAGAAAAAAGGATAGAGGATTCTAGCTTTTGGAGGTCCATAATGATGGATGCACTGATAAATCTACTAATTGGTTTAATGATAAATACACTGCAGCTATCAAAATACTAGTGCTATTTTCTTGTTTTTTAAGAATAGAAATTTTTGCTGTAGTTTTGATTCTACTTTACATGGGCTATTTTTGTTTTCTTGGAAATGCTCAACTACTTCATATGTATTGTTCTTAAATGGGAAACTCTGAGTGATGTATTATAGGAACTGAGATACTGACGATGTTCATTAGCTCACAAATTTGGAAGCTAGAATTGTTCTGTACAGGTTAAAATAATTGGCCCTCCTTAACACTTTCATCTGAAAGCTTCTGAAGTGAATAGGTTTCTTTCTTATGGCTGCAGTGAGTATTAGATCTGACTCCAATAGCTTGCCTTTCTATCTGGTAGCTTTGTGAAGTACAAAAAAATAAAAATAAAAAAAATGAGAGTAACAATGAAGCAACATAAAACAGATTGTGTGCTTTGCGTAGGACTAACCTTTTTGTGCTAGCCTTTCTTCTCTAGAGTTTTTCTTCCTGAATTCTCCTCTGTTTAAGCATGCTTAGATAACACTAGTTCCAAAGTATGAATCCAAAAGAATCACCTTTGAATATAATCAAGAAGTCCCACAGGACATTGTACAGCCTGATTACTTTTCAATAGTTGAGAGGCTACACAAGGCACAAAGCAAAAACGCAGAAAAATTGCCTTTATGGTCATTGTCATTTTCAGTGTTTATTAGAAACAAACATTGTATGCTGTTAATTGCAGCGCAATATTATCTCCCTTGGTGAGGTTGGAGAGGATGTTTATTTATGCTGTTTATTGTTTTTTTTTCCACACATTTGTACATTCCTTAGGAATCTTGTTAATTCTTTCCCACAGTGAAATGGTGAGAAGAATTAGGGCCTCCTCTGGAATGGTATTTCTAAATACCATTCTACCACTTAATAGAATGAAATACTTGAATTAACTCAGTGCCCTGTGGTGTTCAAATTTTAGTTTGAATTATCTGAGACAGAGATTTTCAAGGCCACAGAGCTTGCTGCAGAATATACCAACCCCGGAACTCACTGCACATCATGCAAATAAGTTCCAGAGTGGAGTTTAAATGTGCTTCTTGGCCTTCCATATGCAAAGGTGCCTAAAACTGTATCCAGATAGCCTGGTGCAATAACTGTAGGATTGTAAAAAGCTATTTATCAGGGTCTGTATCTGAAACAAAATCTTCACATTTTAAGAAACTAACCATTTCAGTGGAATTTACTTAAATCTTCAGCTGCAGCTTTGCAAGTACTTCATATAGCTATGTTGAAGGAGAGATGCTTGCCTCTTTTCAGCCCAGACAGGGTCTGGTTTCCTTGGTAAATTTAGAGGGTTTCAGACTGATAGTATCTGATATACTCTGGTATAACCTTGTGTGAAGAAGTGGCAGATAACCACTATGTCACTAGATGAATTTTAATTAACCAGTTTGCAATTTCATCAGAATATTTGGAGAGATTTTCAGAAGCCCTAAGTATTATCCCCCAAATCCTCTACTAAGGGAGCACGTTTCTCAAAGGAAAAATACATGAAAGCATAAAAAATTGGTGGGATGGCTCTGTTTTTTTATGCATGTATTGTGTAACTGTATCATTGCATACCATCTACATGATTACTTATCACCTTATCATATAATTATAATAATTATAATTATAATCATACTAATAAGGCAATCACTATTGGCGTCTTGCTTCTTTCATGATGGACATTGCTCATTAACAGGGCTTTTGTTTGATAGTTTCCTTTATAACTCATTGCCATGCCTTGCTTGCTGCACAATGTTTAAACTCTATCTTGAACATAAAGTTTTTAATTTCCTCATGGATTTTCCCATGATACTCATTACAGTGATATCAGAGTGCTACTTAGGCATTGTTCTTGCATTTTTAGAACTTTCTTGTCAAGTTAAAAAGTACTGTTATGCCTATGGGAGAAATGCTAATGTCAAAGTTGTTTAGTATTAACAGCTGATGAACAAGAAATATTCAGAACACAGTTGTGCATTTACAGCACTTAGTAGGATCAAAGCCAAGCTCCCAACAGCTCCTTGCAGTGGAGAAGAGTACAATATTAGTAATCTGTAATAGGTGGGATTCGTGTACCTTGCCAAGCCCAAAGTAGGATTTCCATATCAAGGACAGAAATCAATTAGAGTTTTATAGGGCTCTATTCACTGCCATCCTTTCTTGACAGTGAGACAAGGATTCTCCAGCTGGTTCCACAGACCTTACTTTCCCAGTTGTGCATTGAACACTTTGAATAAAATAGGAATGTTGTCTGCATTTGCAATTAAGGATAGCTATCACAGTACTGTAAGTCTTATGTGCCAAAAGTCTGGTAATTTGTAGCTTTTGAATCCTTAATACTGCAACCTTAGTGTTTTTTCTTAATGTTAATTTTAAACATGCATTTTCTCAGTTACAAAATAGATCTGTACACTACATTAGGAAAATAGAAAGCATTCAGAGAAGTGGTGTCAGAAAGCTATCTAGAAATACCCCAGGCAGAATCATACAGATCCAGACACAATTCCTTAGCAGAGCTTCTTTCTTTAGATTCAAATCATCAGTAAATTACCATCTTCTGTGTATACAAACCATTATAAGAATGTGCTTTGTTAGTGATTCTCTTTGATACCTGCTTGAAGCAGAAACGTGCAATTTTAGGAATAGAAATTTGGTTCCAGATAACATTGGAAAACATTGAAAATTGCTTCCTCTTTCTGTATCTGTATCCATGATTGATTTCAGATCCTGCTAATGAGTGTGATAGCACTAGAATTTTTTTATAAACATTCTTTTTTGTCAAACATGGACAAAACAAGGCATTTTTTATTAATTAGCTCTATCAATTTTGCTGAAACTTGAAGAAGTGGGAAGAAACCTAGAGCAGATACATATGCATGCCAGTTTTAACCTGAAATACGTAGTTCTGGCAGAGTTATAAGCAAGTGAAAGCTGAATCTTTTAATGAAAAATACTGAATAACCTTAGCTACAGCTATTTCTATGTGCTCCCTTTTGTAATAGCATTTAAGTGAGCAGGAGGGCAGTCCTAAGTCATTTCAAGAATCTGGTCTAATATGTTTGCAATAAAATGTTCTGCCACCTATGCCTAGTTGCAGCTTTTCAGCCTCTGTTGACAGTTTCAGCAATTCACTGTCAGTACAAAATTTCCAGAATGTTAAAATGTAAGGCCATGCTACAATGAATAGTGCAAACAATATTGCATGCATAGATTTATCACAAAGAAAGAGACACCCATTTATTTATAGAAATCACACATTTAATGGCCAAATTAGTTAAAAAGTGCTGCGATTCATCTGGAATTGCAATGTACTGGCTCTGTCAATATGCTGGATAGCCATGTTATCATGTAGTTTATTACAAGAACAAAATTTCTAGTTTATTGCAAATCTCTGGCATCTAAACCATGGGATATATTTTATCTACATGCAGACATGATCAGGAAGTCATCGTCTGAGGATTTTTGGGGGGTCGATGGGTATTAAAGACTAGATTTGATATTTGGCCATATACTCTCCACATAGCCATTATGGTGGACGTGCTAGATGAAACAGATGAGAAAAATGATTATATCAAAGTTCAGAGTAGCACTGGAAGCTCAGTAAGTACTAAGATCTAGGCTGTAGAGTGGCTGAATTCTGGTATTTTTTATCTTCCTATTGTTTTAACATGGAAGATGTTAAATTACTCAGGGCAGCCCGTTCCATGCCCACCGCCCTGTGCTGCAGCCCCTGTCCCTGACCCCCAGCTGCCCTCCCCTGACAGCTCCATGCCGTTCCCTTGGCCCTGTCGCTGTCACACAGCAGAGCTCAGCGCTGCCTCTCCGCTCCCTGTGAGGAGCTGCAGCCGCCATCGCGCCTGCCCTCAGCTCCTCTGCTGTAAGCCAGTTCTGCAGAGTATTTCCCTCCAATATGGGAAAGCCATGTGAAGATTTCACCTATTCAGAAATCTGTGTATCAAATATTTTAACTCAGCTATCATGCCATAAAAGCCAGGAGAGGAAGCGCAGCGCCTTGACTGTACTTAAGACAAGTGAATGCTAAACCACTATTGTTCATTCATTTAATTGAAACTTGTTCTGTAGTGTTTGAAAGTGATTTGTACCTGTCGGAAATTACCATTTTGCCTTTTTTTGTTTGCCTCTTCGATATCACAAACTCTGAATGAGCACACACGTAGTCTGCTGCATAGCTGTAGAATCCAAATTTATAGCAAATAATTTTTTGAACAACTCTTTAGGATTTCTCATGAATTCGCTTTAATGGTTTCTGAAGATAACAGAGTAGAGCTGGTTATCCCTTTGCTTTTAAATAGTTTCGTGGGTTTTTTTTCCCTCTAAGCAAGAGAATGTTTTTACTGTGTCACTGTCACAGAATTAAGGCTGGAAGGAAATTGAAACGACGTATTTTACAAATTGATTTTTTTTTTTTTTTTTTTGCCAATTTCACTTGCTGAGCTGCCAAGCTCCAGAATTTTAACTTGAGTCGATTTAAAAAAAAACAAACAAGTCACAGAAGAAACTCAAATCCTTCAGAAAGATAATTTACGAATATCTGTAAGAGACAATTGAAGGAGCAACATAAATTTTATGTTTATTGACTGAGTAGAACTGGAACTAGTTTTACTGAAATTTTAGTATGCATGGAAGCTATAAAACAAGTGTGTGATTCTGCAGGATGTGCTATAAACAGCATCAGAGTAGTGCAGTTTTTCATAGAGAAGCATAGTAAGGAAAATTCCCTTATATTATGAGAATCAGAGCAACCGCGTTAAGATACTTTCATCTCTGCTAGTGGAGGTTTTTAGGCAAGGAAGGCCAAAAATAATCCCTGCAGTCCAGTTGTTTAAAATACACACTTTGATGGCTGTTACACTTTAAAATAGTTAATAAAAATACTGTTGGTTAGAAATGTATTTAAACATATGGCTTAAACTGCACCTTGAAGTTAATTTGTGATGGCAATGCAGTCCAACAGGAATAGAAATACTGAATGAATCTCCAAGCAGTCCAAGAGGCATGCAGGGTCAAGAGGGAGGGGAGGATAGTTAAATGGAAATCACCTTATCCTGGCTAAGCTCTGCCAGTGTGCAGCCATTACTCTGTAAATTGCAAGCAGCTGCTTTCTGTATCATGTACAGCCCCTGTCTGATCACATCCCAAACACAGCCAGACGGAAGAGCAGCTCATGTTTGCATTCAAGATGCAGCCAGCTGATTCCACCACTTCGCTAGCTCTCAGCTAGGCTGCAGAACAGTATTTCATTTACCCCCAGGTTAAGCAAAAAGTGTTACATTATGTTGTACACATAATGTGGCATAGAGAGGGAGACATGAGAAAAAGATGTGTCAAAAATAATTGCTAATCTAAGGATGGACAAAAAGGAGTGAAAGAGGACAGGCATAGTGTTGAACAATGAGCCTCAGTTTAGATTTTCAGATCCCTGATTTTAAAATCCTGTTAACCATTGTCTTGAGTTTACTGAATATTCTAATTGCTGCCCTGGCCCTTGTATAAACTCACTTATCTAGAAGAAAATTCTGCTAAAGATCAGTATGAGGAAGTTCATCTGACTAATAAGAGTAATTATTTAAATTACTGTAACTCTATCAAAACATCTAAGTCATCTGAAATTTATAATATAACTGAATAATGATGCATTGAATTTCCCCTGTATCTGGCAATAGAAGTATATCCATAAAGATCCTAGTCTAAATTGCCTGTACATAAAAAATATATATTGAGTTCAGTTTAGAACTGGTTCATTCAGCATCAAGCTATTTGATTGCAAAAGATTAAATGAAACAGGGGCAAATTGGAGCCATTGTATACCAGCTTAATATTTAAAAGCTATTTTGTCAGAAATGAAATCCATCGTATGACAAAAGAAATTGAATCTAATCTCTTAATTCTTGAGAACTTCAAACGCTACCTGTCAGGAAAATATGCTTGCTTCCATGTAAAGTGTGCTTGCTTTAGTGCTTTTTAACATTTTAATTGCTGAAAGCAGTTTTGCCCTGTATGCTTGTAACTGAAAGTGACCTCTCCAACACTCTGTCCCTAGTTGAGGCCAAGTACACCACAAGGCCATATTTGCACTGTGTTTTTTGTCTAAGAAGAGAAAACTCCTGCAGTATTTTTAAACATTCATGTACTTTAGGAGAACCAGTACTTGAAATAATAGATTTCAGGTCTTATGTGATTCTGTTCTTGCTGTTTGATCTCTGCTTCCTCCACTTAGAAAGCGAAGAAGGAAAAAAGAAAGGCTGTATATAAACTTGAAAATATGTCTGTGTTGGAGACTGCTCATTTCTTTATGCCATATACATTGCAGATAAGAAACATAAAACTTTTAGGAAAAGATGAAATTGGCTGTCCACCCATGCTGAAATTACTAATGCAAATAGACTAGGGGGAAACTAGCACTTCTGTTTTCTTTTCTCTCGTTTTCTTTACTGCATGGATCAAAAGTTGAGGCACGATACAGTAGTGTGTGTAAGAGAATGGAGCTCAGGAAAAGTGTGGAATGTAAAACTGTAAATACAGATGCAATGTTGCCTTATGTCTTGGTTTGTTACTGCTCTTCTGTATTCTGAAAAGTCCTCAAGACTAATTGGTTTCATTGTCATTTTATTTATGTATACATATATACACATTCATTTGGGGCTTAACTAGTAACCTGTAACTATGGGAATGGAGGCTGCCAGCACACCTGTGATGACACTGATACTGGTCCTGTGTGTGGTTGTCATCAGAAGTATGCCCTGCATTCAGATGGACGAACCTGCATTGGTAAGTACTTCTCTGCAGCACGTTGTATTTCACATTCCTCATAGAATACATATGTGCACATACGTGTATGTGTGTGTGTGCGTGCATGTGTGTATGTTTGTATCTCACAGGAATTTAGCACCATTGCCAAGAGAAGTGTGTAACAGCAGTTCCTAGCCACAGGCAAAGCTCATGCTACATATAGAGAGAAGGATTTGTGCGTGTTGTGTTAAAACGTTTGTTAATGGAGTATCCCTTTGTTACTCTTTTGTAATTTGTCATTTCTTTTCATTACGCTAATAATGTTTAAAATAAAAAGGTGGAGAACTTTCATTATGAGTGAAAGTTCAGCTCTTGTATTCATTGTCACGAGTAAGACTTCCTTGCGTAAGTAAGGTGAGGAAGATGGTCTTCTTTTCCTAAGCTGCTACTGGAAAAAAATTATTCACTGTGATGTGCTTTCCTCCGTGTTGTATTTTTTTGTTATTCTAAAATTTGCAGTAGTTAATATGCTTTCACTAAGATTATCAATAGGAAAAAGCTATCCAAGTGACAAAGCATCTTGGGAGATGCTATGCAAACATTTATGATTGTAAAATGGATTATTTGCGTAACAGTTTCTTTCCACTCTCTGCATTTTTTAAATAAAAAGGGGTAATTTTGCATAATGCAAGTTAGAATTTGAAGATTCTTAGAGATCAAAACCTGAAATCCATAATAGATAAGCATTGTGATGTTGCTGACTTTTTTTCGTTTGTTTAATTTCAATTCCTTATAAATTCCCAGTAATTCCCTGAGGTTACAAAAAAATGGACACATATTTATCATCTTTTCTCTCCTTTGTCACTATTGCAAGACAAAGCACTTGATCTAAGCCCCATGGAAATCTGTCAGTTATGTTTAATGTTCTCTTGGTCAGATCCATGGCATGAAACTCAGGGGCTGCATGGAGCCTCACTCACTACTAATGGGTTTGATTGCACCAATTTTGTGATGGGACGAGAGCTGTATTGGCAGAGGTAGAGCTGAGCAAGGTTCAGCGCTGGACTCTGCCGTCCTGTGTTATGCACAAGCTATGGCTCAGCTTGCAGGATCTCTCAGCCACTACTTTTTGTTTAACACAGTGGGCTCAGTCTTACAGGCCCTCTGTTTAAATAACCTTCCCTGAAGTCTGTGGCAGTTCCAGATGCAGAGAATTTGCAGGACTGAGAACCTTAAGAGCAGCTTGTATTGAGTGGATAATTGATCTTCCGTTTCTTAGCATTCACCAATATCCTCAGATTGATGTTTTATATTGTCCAGCATGTAAAAATGGTTTCCAAAGCTGTGTACACTGCACCTGTTTTTCACTTTTTTTTTTTCCCATTTTTGTAATGTAATACATATAACTCCATGTTACATTCCTTGGTCTTGTGATATAAGTCACATATTACTTCCTGTGCTGATTTTCTTCCCTCTAAGTAGTTCTTTCTCTTAGAATGCTTTTTAATATTTATTTTATTTTATTTTACATTTTTATTCCTGCTTTCTGGTGATGGTTCCTGATTGCCTGTCTTGTCTGATAACTGACGTTCATTAATTATTTACAGAGTAAAATAAACAAAAAACTCAAACAAAAGCCTCTATTGCAGCCTGATCCCATCTAGAACTTGTTAAGAACAAAACAAAACAACTTCGTTACCACTCAACCATGTAGTGTTGCCACAAACAAAACCTGCCAGCCTCCTCCTCCTCCTCACTTCAGTGATTCTAGTGTTTGCTGTCTTCAGTGGTGTATATATTCCAGTCATCACTGCAAGAATGCAAACCTCTGCAATACCAGAGAAATACTTTTTGACCCTTTGTCTAACATATTTTGTCTTTGTTTAACTTATCCTTTTATTTTTTATGTTTACTGCATGTGAAAGTCCCCACCTGCACTTTGGTTTTTGTTTTTCTAATTCCTTCTCTGTATAAATCATTTTATTTACCAAGCTGCTGCTTCTCCGTTGCTCTCCTGTATGATAAATCTTTATTTTTATTTCACTTACTGATCATTTCTTCCCACACTTGTGACTGTTTTTGTGTATTTCTAATGAAATATAACCAGACTAAATTCTCATTATGCCATCTGAAACTCTTACATATAGGATACCAGAGACTACCTTGTACAACGACCTTTGCTGACATTGTCTTGCTTACTGCATGCTCATAAAATTACTAAACCCTGTTCTTGCAACATCTTTTCTAGCATTGAATGTTTAGCTAGTAGTGTTTCATAGACAAGCAGGCAACCAGCACTGCCCAAAATTGATCTTTTTTGTGTTTGTTTGGTTTGTTGTTTGTTTATTTTTGTTGTTGTTTTTGTTCAGTTTGCATGCTGTTGTTTGATTCCTCTTCATGATGTGTCAATGTGTATGAGACTGTGTTGCACCCATACCCATCCATCACCGGACTCTTCTTGCTCTCTCTGTCTATATTGATCTTCTTCCTGCCAACTTCAGATCATGGTGTCACCTGTAGTCTAAATCACTTTATGGTGTGTCTTTAATAGTTTGTTAAACTGGCATCCTTGAGTTTTAATTTCCATCATTAACTCCTCTCTGGGGCACTCATGTCAGCTGTCTTTTCTCCCCTAGGAATCTGTCTTCATGTATCTGGTTAATTACTTTGTAGTTGGCCATTCTTTTTCCTCCCCTTTTTCTTTCTCCTTTCCCCAATTTCCCATTAATTTTTTTCCTGGGATCTCAAAGGGAATTAACTCTCTAACGGGGATTTAGTGCTTTCATGCCTTGCTTCTTGGCTTTGGCTGTGCCATGCCAAGAAACTGTCTTAGGCAGTGGAAAATTGGGCTTGTGATTAACCAACTGCTCCATGTTTGTCCCTTACTTGTGTTTTAGAGAAGGATGAGGCTGCAATTGAGAGTTCTGAGTACAATGCCACGTCAGTAGCTGATGTGGACAAGCGGGTGAAACGGCGGCTACTTATGGGTAACACTTTTCTTCCACTTCCTTTGTTGTGCTCTCACTTTTGTCTGTATGTGTGTGGGGGGAGGTTCTCTTTTGGTCTCATTTGGTCTTTTCGGTTTTGGTTTGGTTTGTGTTTTTTTTGTCTGTTTGGTTGGTTGTTTTTTTTAGCCGGCTTTATCTGTGTGAAAAGGTCACCAATTTTTTTTAAGACCTCATCTGTTGTACAACTTCATTTCTTGTTTTTAAACTTTTTTTTTTTCATAACGCTGCAGCTTTAATGTTCAATTTCTTCTGCACAGAAAGAAGCTTTTGCCATTAACCTTACTTACCTTATGCAAGCTACTCCTTATATGTGAATTGTGTGTTTGTGTGTATGTGTTGCTCTAGGATTCCTAAAAAATCTCATGTGTTGCAGACTTGCCTTTTGACTTAAAAGTGGATGATGGTGATATTATAAAGCAATGTTCTATTACATATGTAGTGTTAAATGAACAACTGTATTTGACTACTTAGAATTTGCAGTGCTTTTGATCGAAATGTAAATATTATGACTGGAAATTGATTTATTTCCTTTGTGTAGCTATGTTAGTAACCACTGAAAGATCTTTCCCTCATGACTAGTGAGCTTCTTTATGTTCATGCAAGATTGAAGCACAGCTTGTTTCTCTGTTGTTGGAGCCTGAGAGTGGAGAGATGAGGAAGAGAATTGGACAGTGTAGATAATTCTCTAGCTTCTCTCAGTTAACCCACTGCTCACCACTGTGCTCGTCTTCTTCATGTTACATGCGTGGCCTTTTGGGAACTGAAAGAGTGGCTGCATTTCTGCCAGTTTCTTTTCATGTGACAGACGGCACGGGGTAGCATAGACTGCTGAATGAAGCCAGCATTTTGGAGGCTTCTGAGTGGTTTGTTACTCTGTATTTTCAATTCTGATGCCTTAGACACCGCATGTAATATTTCTATTAGTTTTTAAGCATAGTGAGCATTGGTGAGGCATACCAAGTAATCCATATGCAAGATAGGGGTTCTTCTTCTTCACCCATTGGAGAAATTAGGGCACAACGAAATTCTGCTTTGTTCCCTCCTGGTAGCTGATTCCTTTCTTAAAAGCATTAAACCTATCACAGACTGCCCTTCTAGCTCTTGGCCGGCTGAGCTCTGGCTATAAGCATTTACACCTACCTTGGAGGAGCACCTCTGGAAGACCAGAGCCCAGATTACTGGGCTCATAATTGCAGTAGGTGGCAATGCTAATACAATGCTAATACTCTTATCTTGCCACCTATACTAAACCGTCCACTTAGTTGTAGGTCAGCAGGCAGTCACCATGCAGGAAATGGCAAGGTGTCCTCAGTCAAATATGGTGTTAGATGATAATACTGAAGTAAAATGTTTTCTCTCCTGTGAGTGCCTGGTCACACGTTCCTTTATTTTTAGAATATCTGTAATTGTTAATTAGCAGTTAATTTACAGATCTAGCAAGTGAACAATATCTATTTGCTGTTTAGTGATTCACCGTTTAAATTGATTTAATGTAACAAAAACTGTGGGACTGCTCATCTTGCTTTCTAAAGGTAATAGTAACAATGTTAGCTCTAATTTCAGTAATGCCTGCAGTCTCACATGAAGTCAGTAAAAAAAAAAAAAAAACAAAAAAAAAAAAAAAAATATACCATTGGAAAATCCAGTCCTCAAAGTCTAAGCATGAGATTGCCCTGCCATTACCAGTATGTACAATATGTTTTAGAGAAACTGAGCACCAAAGCACACTGCTTTGGTACTTCAACATCTAATGGAAGTAATTATCCAGCATGAAGGTATGTTCACACTGCTCACAAGAGTTCAGGGAAACAGAAGTAAACAATTATTATGAGCAACAAGATTCTTAGTTACGCTGAGTCTGAAAGTTCTGTGTGGAGTCTGAAAGTAGGTTTTAGGGAGACAATGTAAAAAAAATCGTTTTACAAAATACACTTCTAGGTTTTTGGTACCTCTTTTATTAGCAGGTATCAGCCAACAGCTTAGAGTTTGTGGACAGTTTTAATAACTGATTCCTTAGAAAAACATTAACTGGAGCTGAAAAGAGATTTAATTAGTAAATGTCAGCTGAGTGGGTGGCTTACTATTTAGGGATTTCTCTAATTGGTTTTTTTTTTTACCCTGTTTTCTGATTTTCAGAAAATCCAAATCTGTTTTTTTGACTGTCTTACTACAGTTCGAAAATGCAGATGCTTTCTAAACAGCCATTTTAGAAAGTATTCGAGGGCTCCTTGGGAAACTTTACCAGCTCTTGTAAATGGACTGTGATTTTTGACCGTAGGCAGTCATGGGAGAGTAGGAAAAGTTGATGACTTTATGCAATTTTAGTAAACTGATTACAAGACCTGAGTTGATAACTTCTAGGCTCCTGTCATTTGTTGTATTATTAAAATGACTGTGATCTTCATAACGGTTACAATCAGCCCAGGCTAAGAATAATCTTGCGTGAGAATACTTTGGGAGAGTGGGAATGCTGTCAGACAAGAGAGCCTGTGCAGTTCATTTCGCCGCAGCAAAACTGACTCCTTCTGTATCTCATACTGTGCCTTGAAAAGGTCTGTGTCCTAGTCACAGAGAGGTCCTGTGTCTTGTGGCTAAATCTTAAATAGAGAAAAGTAGATAAAATACACTCCAGTCCTTGCTGTTAGATGTATTTATTTTTTAGATCTTGTGAAGCAAACCAGAAACTGTGAGAAACTTCTCTTTAGAACCACCCAATGATTCGTAGGGATTTTCATCCAGTTTCTCTCACAACATTCAGAAATACAGTAGGCTTCCACATGTCCTTCATTTCCTTGGTCATAGCAGATTGGTTGGGTACAGAGTAAATGGTGCTCTCATTAAATAAAAAAAAAACAAGTCACTGAATGACTTTTCTCTGATCAGTGGATGTGGCACTATCTTGCTGTTCCTACAGCTTGTTTACAATTCTTCCACTTCCAATTCAGTTGCCATTTTAGAGGGAAAATGGTTGTACCCTTAATTGTGTTCTAGATAGACTTCTTCTGATGTGGGCTGGACCAGTTGTGCACCATATTTTGTTTTCTCCCTTTTCTCTCTAGTAGTCAACTTAATTTGGTCTTGAACCCATGTAACTTCAGAACCTTCACAAAAGGCTGCATTTCTTTCCCTCACCTTCCCTACACCTTTCCCATTCTTTTCGGTCACTGTTGCAAGATCCCTTTGTTTGACAATAAAATGCATTTCTTTTGGTTCTGTGATGTGTAGGATTTGTTCCTTCTTGTCTTGAGAAGACAGTTATACAAAGTTCCTTTTATTGTATTGAGGAACAATGGTGCTCTGATTGCATTGATCCTGTCTTGAATTTAAGGAAGTGCAGTAACACTGAATGTTTAAGGTCAGAATAATGTTACAAATGGCAATGATACTGTTGCTACAAATGTCTTCAGATTATCGGAACCGTGCTCTGAAATTTGCTCCTTGCAAGATGTGTTCGTGTCATTGTTAAGTCAGGACATCTCAAGGTTTTGCCACTGGACACTGGTTTCTTGTGTCATCAGTAAGGCAGCATTCCTCATATAGATAGGAGCATAATTCTCTTCCCTTCCCTGGAAGATGGCTCCCAACATCACTACAAACCATTTTGCACTGGTCTGAAGTGCTTATAAAGTGCTTTGGAGCTGTCCTGGACATTGTATCTACAGGAGTTTACCTCTGCCTAGGTTGCTTCTGCAGTGTCACATTGTACATGAGTAGGAGTAGAACTGTCAGCTGCAAGCTGAACCATTCCCTCCAGGAATTCAAGGTGCCTGAATTTTTTAGTGACAGTCCTTCAAAGAGAGGCCAGTTGAAGCACCATTCCTGTTTTTATAGTTTCCCTACACAATGGCTTGTAGAAACTATGCAGCTCTTATCAGTCCTCTACATTCCATGCTTCTGAAAAGTCAAGATCCTCTGTCAGGAAGGTTACATAAGGCAGGAACTCAAGATGACATGCACCTAGTGTGTAATGTCATGCTGATAGTCATAGGAGGAAAGTGGACGGTCACTTACTTGAGACATGTTATCCATATGCACATTCGTATGATAAGCCACCCTTCTTTCTCCTAGTCCAGCTAGATATTCTTGGGATTTCAGAGCTGAGAAGAATCAGTGGTATATGTTGGTCTTAAGGCAAAAAAATCTCAGATCTTAACTTACAAGAATGTATGCCTTGTGTGAGCATGCAAGTGAGTAGCATAAAAGCTTCTGACTTTTCTAATAAGCTATCTTCTTTTTTTTTCTTCTGCCTCTCTCTATGACATATTGCTGTTTTGAGGATTATAGTCTTTTCTACTGAAGACTATAAGCTTGGTAAGTAGCCATTATGGCTTTCGTTTTGTAGGAATCATATAATAACTGTTCTTATGGACTTTTTAGTCTGTTATGCTTACCTGACCCAAGCGGTTGCTTCCTGCCTGGCAATTTATTGTGAATGTCAGGACTTGATCTCTTTGAATCACTGCTTTCCTGCCAGTGGAAACATACAGCTCTATCTTGACTACAGGGAAATAGAATCAGCAAAGTTAACTGGGACTACCAGAGTCTCATTATTAAAGCGATTTTCTGCCAGATATAAAATATCATCATACTGGTATGGAAACCTTCACTGGTTATTCTTTCAGTCATCCAAAGACCTTTTCTCTGATGGTTCACTGTGAATAATTTCTTCAACATCTTGAATTATTTGATGAGTATGACACACAATGATTGTGTGATTCATATAGAAGTCCACAGTTTTCTGGTTTTCTAGATCCTGTGAAAGAGCCAAATTTAGCTCCTTTCTGGCTCAGGAAGGAATACTGCAAAACTTTAGAACTTGTTGAAGCCACATTTTCTTTACCTAAAAACATCTTTCCTATGATAAACATTTTCTGGCAAAAGTCTTTCTTTTTTCCTAAAATCGAGTTTTGTATGAAAACTGTGGTTTTTATATTGCTTTAGCCTGGAATGATCTTCAGGGATAGGAAGACAAAGTGCATGCAGTTCTGGTTAGAACATTTGTTTGGACTGAAGATCCTTTCGTGGTGTTTTACCAGTCATTTTCAAGGGATGCAATTGGGCTGTAAATTGAAGTTGCTCTGTTTTTGGAACCATTATTAATAACTGATAGCTTGATAAGGGCACAACATTCTTGCATTTCAGTAAACATAAGATAATAGAATTGAGAACAGGGTTTCAAACATGCTGTGTAACACCAAATACTGAGCTATCGGAATAAACTGTTATGAACTAAGGTTTTCCATTAGGAAATTTCTGAGTGCCTTAGATTGTTTTGTTCCAAAGGGAAATAATGAATTTTATAGTCTTGATTCTAGATTTTTGATCCTCTTTCAGAATAATAGTTTCCAGATGATTCTATTCTGTATTGGAAGAGCAGGAAGAAGGGCAAACAAGTGTTTATTTTCAAGTGTTCTTTCAAAGCAATTAACTTCTGACTTAGTTACAGCCTACCAAGCATTACTTTAAGACAAAAACACTTTTTCAGGATGTACTTCAGTTCCTAGCTTTGTTGTATTGCCTCCCAAGGCTCTTTCAAGTTACTTAAAATATGTCTTTATTTCTCTGAGTGGCATTTATCTGATTTAGAAATGCTTGCTAACAGAGAGCTTCTGTCACAAAGCCAGATGTGCTGCCCTGTATGCATCCCAACCTTGTGCTTTAATCAATAAAGCATTTAAAGCATAATATTGACAGGCATATTGCTAGGAGAATCTCTAACTTAGTTCCTAACAGTGAGACCAAGACCCCACTTTTAACTCTTTCTGTCAGTTCTGCTTTGCTGTATGAAATCACAGAAAATAGGGAAAGGAATCCCTGAGGTTATTCATGCATTCTCTCTCTCCCAAGGGCAGATCCTTTCATCCTGAGTTATCGTCACTTTTATTCACTGAGTTTGTGAATGGTGTGCTCATTCCTGTAAAAATCCTTTCTTTTTTTTTTTTTTTCCTCATTTCTTTGCTGATGATAAAGTCTCAGACCTTATCCAGAATTCCTTCCAATGCCTTCCATTGTTTTGCTTTTCCATTTTAAATGAAAGGATTTGCCCAAGGTCAAGACATAATGCCCTCTATCAGTGTTCAGAGTATTTCAGTTTTTCTTAAACACAGTTTCTCTATTTGGAAAAGACAGCACAAACAAAATTAATAGTGCTGTTTTTAAGTGGCCAGAATGGACCCATCCAGTGTTCATAACATACCTGATGCGATCTCTCAAGTGACAATACTTATATTTGGACTGTTCCTCTGAAGATGAATAGAAGTTTTCTGAAATGAGAACTGCAGGATTTGTGATTCACTGTGAGATGCACCTAGCCATTTCTTCACACATTCAGAATGTGGTAGTGCAGAATTCTCATCTTATTTTCATGCAAATAAAATTCTACCAATCATGAAATTGCAAGGAAATGAGGAGACAAGCATAACGAAGTGAAGAATTCCACATCCTGCAAGTTACCCTTTCTGTCTCACCTTTTTCATTCCCTGAATATGAAGCTCTTTCAGTTTCTACTTCTTTCTATTCGCAGCTATTTGTTTCTTTCATTATGCTCTTCTGAATGCTTTTTCTCTACCCTTTCAGCAGCACAGGGCGTAATTTGCATGAGAATAACATAGTTCTGACTTAACTGAAAATTCAGTTATTTCAAGCTCTATGTTTAAGTTTCTCCTTGTGCTTGTTGTTCTTTGGGTCTCTGCTTCTATCCTGATCTCATGTCATGTACTGCACATACTGCCACTTGCAATAAAATTCGTTTTATGGAGGGCAGCATGTATCCTCTGTTTCATTTTCTTCTTAGCCAAACCATGTATACTCTCATATTGAAAGTAAGCTCAACTGTGTAGTCAACAGCACATTTTTCTCTAAAACTGCCTCTCCTAAGATTTGTCATCCAAGTTTCAGATTTAAAGAATTTGTGTACTTTTGGTTGGAATTTGAGTGGGGTTTTGAGTGGTTTTTTTAATCTGGTTGGATAGCCTTTGTTAGGCATGGCCACGCAATTCGCCTGCATATACCACTGATGCCATTAGTGATAAAACTGATTCCATAAGATTCCTCTACATAACATAAATGTGAAATGGAGGAGTGTGCTAAACAGAAATCCAGTATACGTGGAATTCACATACGTATGTATTTGGCAGAGATGCTGTGATATCAGTGTGGAGTGAAAAGATAAGATATGAGCACAGGCTGCCTCTTAGCCAGGCTTTTTTTGATGTGAAAGGAGGTAACACATTTTAGCTTACAGTTAAGGGCTCATTTGATTTCACGTACTTTTATGTTTTCAATTGAATTAATTTAGTGTTCTTGAAAGTTAGGGAACCAGTTCCACTCAGCTGAGTGATTAGGCCTTCTCAAAATAAAGAATCTTAAGTATGTACTTTTTTTCTTCTTAAAAAATCACCCAATTTGAGATTTTTGAGATTTTGCTTTATAAATGAATTTGTCTAAAATGTAAGGCAGTATTAACTGACATTCTGCGTTCTCTGTCTAGAACTGGTTCTACAATTTCATGTCTGCCGAGACATACTAAGAATCTATTGGGAATTAGTGCAGGACATAACGCAGATGAGATAAGGATGCCAATTTGTACATTAACTCTTATCTGATGAACATTGATGGGCATTTTTAAGCTTTTCAGTATTCATTATTACTAATTGTCAGACATTTGCTTTCTTCTAAAGATATCTTTCATCTTTCCTCACTTGTAAGAATATACAAGTTCTCCAATCTTGTACACATAGTTTGGGGAGTCAGTTTGTGTTTCACTATAGATTGAATGAGAACAAATCAACTTGTATTTATGTGCTTTAGGATAAATAAGCATGTTATCACAGGAGCAGTTTAGAACAGCTTTAGTTAGGGTGCTGCTGAGGAACAAATTGCCAGTGTGTTAACCCTGTTTGTCTCTCCATGAGGCAATGTTAATTCACAGATTTCTCATTAAGAAAAGTCTATTCAAGGTAATCCATATACTACTTCCTGGACTGGCTGAAAAACAGAGTACCTAGATCTATCAACCTGCTTGTAGTCTTTAGCTTTCAGTCACATTGAGATTAACTTGTTTATATGTCTGAATCCTGAATTTAAGACAGTAATTCTGAGTTTTAAGATACTGTGTTCAAGTCTTCTGCAATATTCAGTCCAAGTATAGAGATAGATATAATTATGTTCTGGATATTACTACTCACTTATCTGAGTATTATTACTCTGGGCAATTAGCCGAGACAAAGCTGGATAACATACTTGAAGTTTGGGGTTCCGGACTTCATGTGAATTGCTTTTTGGCTGACATAAACAGCGACTCAAAATAATATCCTGTAATGTGGTACATGTTTTGGGAGTATAGCCTGAGCAGTCTATTTCTGCTGACCCAGTGAGCTTTAGGCTACCGCAAGCAAATTCCAATTGAAGGGCAGTGAACTGCTTTGACTTGCACTGTGGTCAGTGTTATCATTTCGCCAGTCTTAGGAACTAGGTAGGGAAAATATATCCCTTCATGTCCTCTTTACAGCTGTAGTTACTGCTTACCATTTCAGCCTCAACAGTGTACAGAAATTTGTTGAACTCAGAAAAAATTCTTTGTTTTGAAGGACTGCTGTTTCTTCTTATCCCTTATCTGTCTTAAAGTCAGGTATTGCTGAGATTTATGCTTTCAGACATTATACACCTCAGTAGTCTTTCAAATTTGAGTACCAGCACAAACCCATCTCTCCAAGTGGTGAGCAATTACCTTTAAACTAGTTACTAATTACTAACTAATGAGAAAAGAGGGTATGTTCTTGTGGTGCCTTAACTAGTAGGCAGCTCAGCACTACACAGGTATTCACACATTCTCCCGCACTGGGATGTGGGAAAGAATCAAAAACAGGTGTAAGTGCAAGAACTCATGGATTAAGATAAGGACGGTTTAATGAGGGAAGAAAATAAAATAGAATTTAAAAAATAAAAATAAAAAAGGGGATGCATAATGCAATTGCTCACCACCTACTGACTGATGCTCAGCCAGTCACCAAGCAGCAGCTAACCCTCCTGGCCAGTTCTCTTCATTCTGTTGTTCAGTATAACGCCACGTAGTAAGGGATATCACTTTGGCCAGTTTGGGTTGGATGTCCTAGTTCTGTCCGCGGTCCAGACTACACATGATGTGTTTTCACTGCTGCTACTTTTGACCTTCTATTAAGTCATCTTTGCATGTTCGTACACACATTGTTGAGAACAGTCTTTCCATTTAGTTGTTCACTGCCCTTTCCAGTCATTGGTTTTGCGATCAAGAAGTTGAAAACAGGTCTTTTTAGATCCTGCTGACTGCAAGCTGCTGTTCTGGGTAACTGAAAAGATCAGAGAACCACGTCTCTGTCCAAAGGAAACACCGTGTTGCTAGGGGTTTACTCTTCTTTTAATGCCTTGTGGAGGACAGGCTCTTTGGGAAAGAGCTGCATATTGATGAGAAAAAGGGAACTGACACTGATCAGTAGCACATTTTTACCCTTTTAATACACTCTGGATATAACATGCAGTTAAGTTCATCCTCCGCCATGCAGAAATCCACACAGCATTTCTCTGTCTTGTTCTTGATACTGTATAGACCTGCACTGGTCTACACTGAAAAAGTTTTCTACAAAGATCGCTCTGAAAGTAATGCCTCCTATTTTATTTAGTTGGCCCATAGCATGGGAGCTGTATATTGGTGGTATGGCAGTAGAGGTTGAACTTTCCAACCAATTTTCATTACATTTTGTTGCAATACAACTGATGGCAGTGGAGGGTCAACGTGACAAAATGGCATCTGACGTGGAAGTGCAGTGTGAAGCAAAGGCGTTTCCCTGAATTCCTCCATGCAGAACAAATTACACCCATTGACGTACATTGACACTTGCTGAATGTTGTAGAGATGACAGCAACAGTGAGTTACCTCTGCTGGTGCAGTTGTTTATGAGCACAGAATGCAAGCTCTTGTTTATTTTTGGTGAAGATGCACAGTTAAAAGTGGTGACTATGTTGAAAAATAGATTTTTTTATAGCAGAGAATTTGCTCTATCAAATAGTGTTTTTTGTATCTGTTTTTGTTTCCATGGAAATAAATATGAGGCATTATTTTTGGGGTGACCTTCATACACTGCCTGGTATCTTGGTAGCCTGCACAATGTACAGTGTCTTCAAAATAGCACTTCTGCTTTTAGGCAGTGATAGGACACACCCAAGTTCTAGTCAATCTTTTTCTGAGGGTTGTTTGTGACTACCATCTGGCTCAGCCTTCTTGTGGGAGGAGCAGGATTACAGTAGTTCTTTCTGAAATTTGAGTTCATCAGTTACCTTCTTACCTCCCTGCCGCTTATGTGCCACCCAAAGTTTTAGGTCTTAAAAAAAATGGAGCAATGACATTGTTACTTGTCCCCTTCATTCCTTTTAGCCATGTACAGCATCACTGTTTTTTTAAACCTTTTTGTCTTGTAAGAGAATCTTTTGAAAGTCGTGTGTTATCATAAGCAATTTTTCCTCACACTGCTTTGGCAGGTTGACTGAGTTTAGCATATACGTGCAGGTATGTGCCCACATTCCAGAGCTTATAGGATTAATTTTTTGTGTAGAATATAATTAGAGCCAATTCAAAATGATGGACCATGTTTAGGACAAAACAGAAACATTTTCATCTGTTGATGAAGCATTCTTAAATTAATCCTGTTGCATATTGTACTAATTTAAAGCACTCTCAGAGTGGATGAAAAAGAAGAAATTCTTTTAAGAATTTGTTTTTTTTTTCTGCAAAGTGTTACATTTGACGAGGAATATTATGTAGTCAGGGCAAAAATGAAATTAAAATTGGGCATTGCTCACACTTAATTTTGGTATTACTTGTAGTAATTTCTGTACTATCTGTAGCAATAAAAACAGTGGTGTTTAATGTTTCTCGATCATGTGTACTAATGAATTTCAAAAGATACAAGAAAAACCATCTCTGTTTTACACAAAGAGACTAATACATCACCAAATTTCATGTGAGCTCCAAGTAATTTGCTAAAGATGACACAGCAGCTTGTGGGAAATGTAAGAAAAAAATTACACCTCTGCTTTTGTGTTCCAGCTTTCAGAATTTGAGCATTTCTTATTGGAAATACACAAATATCAGATTCCAAAGAAATAAATGCATAAATGCTTGATACTGGACAGACATGCATTCAGCTCTTGAATTTGACATGATGCTTGCTGTGTTCATGGTCCCACCCTTTTCCTTCTTCTCTTCCAGAAATAAATAATGTGAAGGAAAAGTGAAATTGAGTCTATTCTCTATAGAATAGGTGAATTAGTCTTCTTGAGCTGTAGATTCATGTAAGTTGAAGGGAGTTCTGTCGATCATTTGATCTGATCTGCTCAAGGAAAGGCCAATTACACCCAGTTGTTCATGGCCATGTACTGCTGAGTTTGAATATCTCCAAGGACAGAAATTTCACATCCTCCCTGGATACCTGTTCTGATGTTTGACCACTCTCTTTGTGAACGTATTTTTCTTTATATTAAGTTGAAATTCCAGCTTAAATTTGTTGCTTCGACAGTCCCCGTGATCCGACCCACTCACTGTATTATCCACTTAACCAGTCTCTTTTTTCTTGCTGCAGTCATAAGGATACTACAGAAAATCATGCCAAAGCACTTGCTGAATTTAAGATGAACAGCATCCACATCTCTCCCTTTATTCACAGACCAACTCATGTATAAGGTGATCCTGTTAGCCAGGCATGGTTTGTCTTTAGTAAGCTGTTTTTTAAACATTCTCAAATCTTCCTCTTGTCCTTCATGTGCTTGGAAATGGCTTCTGTTACGATTTTTGATGTGAGGCTCACTGGTCTGAAGTTTCCCAGAGCCTCTCACTTGCCCTTCTTAAGCTGTCTTCATCAGTCATCAGGAACCATACTTCGTGACTTATAAAAGATTCTATAGAGTGACCTCACTAAGACAGTTATATTATATTACTTTATAATCTTCAGATATCTACCTTCTCATTTGCACCATATCTCAGTTTCTAAACCTTGTTTTGAATTTTAGATGAAATTGGTCCAAACTTTAAAAGTCTAGATTTGTCCAATTTTTAGTAATACTCGAAATCACGTTATGTTCTTTTGACTGTAAAGATAAAATGAAAATAAAATGATTGAAGGGAGATTTTGAATGACTTTATGAAATAATTGACGACTTCTAAAAACCAGAGTTGAGTAGAGGCTTACATTTTGAGTGCTTATATTTTACATATTTCATAAAAAATGAAATGGAGGTTATCAGAAATGTTCCCGAATCATGATAAATGTATTCAATTCCAGGAATTTTATAGTATTCAAAGCCAAATAAGTACTGTCTGATGCTAGATCTGTTTTGAAGGAAGTGACCAGGCTCTCTGACCTCCTGATAAAGATTCTGCTTTGGTTCAAAAGGTGCATAATAGAGCCTGGCCCTCATCTCTCTCTGCTAAACCCTTGCAGGCACTGGAGTGACACATTAAAGTACTGAATATCCATGTAACTTCACCTGCTAACTTAGTAAACACCCTTAATCCAGTGCTGGAGGACTGACAGTGCAAGCTTGTACTTTTTAGTAGAATATTTGGTTTATTAGGATATTTAGAAACAACAGGTCCAGTAGTGTAATGGACTGATGTAGTAAAACATAGTTATATTATGCTGGTAATGAATTTGATTTCTTCTTGTTTATCAATCCAGGGAGCAGATATATAAGTCTGTTTCATTATAAAGAGCTGACAGTGGAAAATATAATATATGCTTTCCCACAATGCCTCATATATGTAAATAGATTTCCTTTTGTTTAGATCCCTGTTTCTGTCTGCATTTTCTGGTGGGAATTCAGTAATGATATGAGCATTTTAAAATTCTAGTTAAGGTTAATAGTTACAAATGATGAGCTTTATCACAATTCAGAAGGAGACGAAATATCACTGTTTTGTCTTCCACTTCTTTTCTGCTACTTCATCATAAGAAAAAACATCAGAAAAACTGGAAAAGCAGTGACCTGTAGGATGAATATCATTGTGAATCTAATCCTAATTTTGAACATCTCTTCTTTCCCTTCCGTATAAGTATAGCATCTCTAGCATGATAGCTTGGAAATAAGACATTTATTTCTGCTCTGAAACTTGTTTTTGCATTTCAAATGCATACTAAAGTTTGACAGGGGTGAGAAGGATAGGTTGAAGTCATTTCTAACAGAAACACAAGTGGTGACTTGCTTCGGTTTATGTTGTATATAGGCCTCAGCACTTCTATTTGATGTAGTTTGTAATATCTCTTTCCCACATTCTGCTGTTCACATTTGCTTTCTTTTACCATGTTTTTTTCTCGTGACCTTGATCTTAAGGAATTTCATCAGTACATTTCTCTGGTTATTCAAAATGTTAGTAGGTAATGTCAGAAGTCCTCTCGCTCAATTGGATCTTCATTCTGTATTAGAGTTCATCACGTATTAATGTCAGAGTCACCAGGAAAGCTGAAGGGAGTTTAGCCTTTTTGGTTTGTTTTACTAAATCTCTGTGAAAATAAGAAAAGCTAGCTTGATTCACTCTATTTATACATAGAAATAACTCTTGTTCACTGGATGACCCTTACCCTATAGATCCAGTCATCCATGCCATGGGAAAAAAAAATTGTTGTGTCGATTCATTTTCATTGGATGTCATCCAGAAAACAGAAATATTGCTATTCATGTTCATCTCTTGCTCATGAACTGCAATAAAGGGCTCTTCATATGCCAAAGCTAATCTGCTAACAGAAGATTTACTACTGTTTGCAGTGCCATGCCAAACGTACATCTTTAGCACTTTTGCCTGGTTTTTAACCTTAACTCTTTAACTCTTTACTCCTGATTAGTCATTCCACCGTTAAACTGTACCGAAGGAGGAAAAAAAAAAAAAAAAAAAGCACTTCTAAATGATCTGAAACTTCTTCCTTTGGCATATGAGGATACACACATGCATTCATATACAAATGGAAATTTCTTCATCTTACAAAAGAATTCTCCAAAGAGCAATGTCGGCATCGAAAGCTATTAAGTAGTCCTTCCAAGGGAAGTAAATGAAAATCAAAATTGAAGCAGGTAGGTTCAGGTCCTGCAAGTCCCACCTAAATAGTCTGTGCTCATGCAGAATGGCCCATTCATTTTGTTGGAGAACACAGGTAAGCAAGGACTCTGCCTGAGAATGAAGATGTATAGACGCAAGTCCATCTTTAGAAAGCTGTTGCAAAAACATGGCAATCTACTTACTAACTGTGCTTTCTGGTAGTTGTGTACAAATTCATTTGTATACTGATTCTTTTTTTTTTCAACATGATGTTATTATATAGCATATATGGTATAAATGTATACATATCTAGTACAGCGTGAATGAATGTATATGGACAGCAAAGTTTTGTCTCATGCTGTTAATGCATGCGTGCCCCTTACCCTTCGATTTCAGCTTGGGTCATCAGTGCCAGCAGCTTACTCCAAAACTAATACATAGGTCTTTGCTTGTTCAAAATTGAAAACAAATTTATTTTTGTTTTACTTAGAAGCAGGGAAGTCCCTCCAAAGGGGCAGTCACCTTGAGGGTATTAGCAGAGGCTACTTTAAAATAAAAATGCTTTAGTACCAGTCAGTTTAAAGATAAAGCCTTTTCTGTTCTATGTAAATAATTTTTGATCAACCTACTGTTCTAAGGCAGTTCCTTATTAGCATATCCTATAGTGTATTGTGAGACCCTGTCTACAGAGTACAATTGTGACACAGGCTGTGAATATTTAGCAATAAGAGTCTGTAAATCTGAGTAAGTAGTGACAAAGCCTCTCCAGGGAAAGCCAAAATGAGGTGAACTGTGTAGAATAATGGCATCTTGGGGGGAGCAGGGAGATTATTTTAATTTAATCAAAGCCAGAGTAACTGAAAAAGATACTATTAAAAGGGCTTACTCTCTGAAGTAAATACTTTTCAGATAAATTCAGAGTTCAAACTGACTAAATTGGCATCCTTGCATCCAGCCTATTCTCTGGATCAAAGCAAAGTTAATTGTTTCACTTGCCTTTTATCTATTTTATGGGTGTGTGTGTGTGGGTATGCATGTGTATGTATGTGTAAGGTTTACGCATGTGCTCACACAAGTCACAGAAAGTAATGGCATTGAGGGAGTGTTCTTCACTTTTTTTTTTCTCTTTTTTTTTTTTTTTTTTTTTTAGTGATGAAGTTGAAGATTTTTTTTTTAAAGTGGTGGTACCTAATAGCCATTGCCCACTGTTGTAAAAGTACTGCAGTTTTCCCTTGCCTGTGTTTGCCCAGCCACCCTTCTACATACTACAAGCACTGGGAAATTTCAATGACACAGCTTGGAATGGGTTCAGTGACCTCAATTATGCCCTCCCACCCACTCCAAACTCCTTTCAATTTGCAAAAAGCTTTAAGTGGACAAAACCCAGATGCCTTTTGCTTGTAGTTCAGTAAGAACAGATTGGGCATGTAGATTCTTGTCAAAGTGATATATGTAGTTCATTTTCCATTAACTCTTTCTTAACTAAGGATTTAAAAGTCTCGGTTCCGTGTCTAGCACTCTGCTTTGCTTTCTACTGCTTTTTAAAGTTCATTATGCCTACAACTTCCTTTAAAAAAATGAACCTTAAAAAGCCTTGGCTAGACATTGACTGATATGAAACAGACTGAATGTTTGGTTCTGCTTTTAAAGGCAATCACTTTTTTTTTCTTAAACTTGTTTCATATGCAATAACCCATCCTATCGCCTAAGACAGTTCAAAAGCACAAACTAAATATAATAAATAAAAACACCAGTTTGGAGGAAAAAAGAAATTGTGACTTGTGGAAATGATTTACCAGTCAAAACAAGTATGTGGGCCCTGATGACCTTGAGAGCTTGCTTGAGTTGGCTTGCTTATAATTTAGACGGCTTTCATGATATTGTAATATTGCCCCAAAGAGTTGGTGCCTCTCCCCTCCCCCAGAACATTTCATTACACTCCCTTTCTCCCCCCTCTCTCTCTCTCTTTCTCTTTCATTCTGCAGAAACATGTGCTGTCAATAATGGAGGCTGTGATCGGACTTGCAAGGATACCGCGACAGGGGTACGATGCAGTTGCCCAGTTGGATTTACCCTGCAGCCTGATGGGAAAACGTGCAAAGGTCAGCTTCTGTTTGCTTTGCAATGCATCATTTGCCTTCAGCGGTTTCGGTACAAGATGTAAATATTCAGATATTTAATCAATACTTTTAAGTTAAGGCTGTTACTGGCATAGTGATTGCAGTTGAGTTCATTTGCTTTCCTCATCCTTAATTCTTCTGCATTTACCTACTTCAGTCATTTTTCTCTCTTTTTATTAGAAGATTTTATTACCACAAAGAAACGAGGTACAGAGGTCGAACTGTTTTTAACTGGCCAGATTTAGATGAGTAACTCTGGGCTGCAGAAACATTCAGTTATAAAAGATAGTCTGATACACTTCTAAAAATTCAATCCTGTGATGATCCCTGAATTTTTCTATTCAAGACTGAGGTTAAAAATCTCAACCAAATCTCCATCAACTGTCGATCACCAATTGAGGCTAAGCAAAAGCTGCGGAGGTATTACTGAGAAAAAAAAATCAAACAAATAGTTGCCCATTTCTGGCCCTTCAAAACATTAGAAGTAGCTAGCTGTAAAGGAAAAACAAAGCAGCATTTATTAGTGCACAGTCTAAGTTTTTCAGTTCATGCTTGTCTTTTACTGTTCCAAAGACAGCATAAGAACCTTGGTATTTTATCCTTCGTGAACATGTTAAAACTGAGGACAAGGGAAAGGAGAACAGAAAAGAGCATCTGATACCACTCTCAACATCTGTTCTCAGTTAAAGAGACAGGGACAGTTCTCAAATACTCCTGCAGAATCACGTTTAGTGGCACTATGCATGTAAGTAGTTTTGGATACATACTTGCAGGACTAGGCCCTTCATCAACCCTTTTCCTATTTTTGTACATTTTTCTTTTGAGCTCTGTTAGAAGAGATTAGGGACGTCCAGGAGGACATTGCATATATCGTTGTGGCAGAAAATACTTTTTTGTCACTCAGCAGCAAGAATAAACTGACTTAACTTGTTAAGAAACTATTGGGACTTTTTTCTTCAGAGTAACCAGAAATGTCAGAATATCTTTAGTTCAGGGCCTCATGTAACTTAAAATAGTAAAACCCACAAAAATAAACAGAAAATGTGTGGTTTCCTCTTGCTCCAGGCTAAAAACTTGGGCATGATTCCGTTAGTATGCTTATTTATAGAAATAACAGTCCATTTGCCTGTTTATTTGAAAATAAAACATTTAAGCTGCCATTGCATACAATTTTAATGGTTATGGGTGAGCACACATCAAAAATCGGTCGTTCTAGTTCAAACCACATGAAAATAAACCTTCATTTTTACAGGCAGACTAGCTAAGCCATAGTAGAACAGTATCAGTGACTCCACCGAGTGCTTAAAAAGGAGGCATTTTAATACTGTAACATACACCTAGACTTGATCATAATGTTTATTATTGAAAGTACATCATGAAAAAAAAGGTGAGTTCTAAATTTAGAAGTCTGGCCATAGAACTAACATGAAACAATATTTATATAATAATCAAATCTATAATTAGTGCTACAGACAAAATAAAATGTTCAACTGATCCTCAAACCAAATACCATAGCCCTAAGCGCTTTCACATTTTTCTTCATTTTCCATTTTTTATGAGAAGAAAATGTAAGAAACAGAATCTGTATTTTTATGATGTTGCAGATATCCTTTTACTTAAACAACAAGTTGAAATTCACTCACATGGTTGAACAAACCAACCAGGTTATTTTTTTTTTTTAACCTTAACCAAAATTGACATTTTGGGCAATTAAAAAAACAGTAAAATACATGGTTTACATTTAACTGAAATTAATATTGTTTTTCTAATGTATTACACCACGAGATTTCTGGACTAGATTTTGCTTCCCTGAAGCCAAAGCAACTTCCCATTTAAATCTGTGCATTAAGAGTCATATACTTAAACTGACCAGGAAGCTGCTTCTGTACATAATGCAGGCAGCCCTTAGTCAAGTCTGCTTTCTGAGATGTGTATCTTCTGAACATAAAAGTGAGTGTTTTGGCAGAGTACCTTCTTTGTTCCTCTTGCTAATAGGTAGAGCTGGAATAGTCTGGGGTGGGGAAGTTCAGTGTTAACACATTTTCCTGTGAATTCTATTGAAAACAATAGAATGATCTTCTCAAATTAAAGTTTTTTTATTTTTCTCTTCACTCTGTTTGATTTGATTGGGCTACTGTCTCTTATTGTATGCTGTCCATTGATCTATCTTTAACAACTGCAGCTATGTGGTAAGAGCAATGGATAATCTATTGAATGCCTATTAAAGCACCTTCAGGGATCATACAGCTGCCACATCCGGTCTTCCCTGGGCAGGGTTTCCAAGTCTACCAAATGTCACAGCATCTCCAAATGAGGTTTTTAGTAGAGGCATTATTTTAAGGAGAGCTTGTGTTTTTTAGAAAAAAAAGAGATAGGCTTTTTATCTACTACAAGAAAAGAAAGAGGAAGGACAGCTGAGAAGAAGCTGAGAGAAACTGGAGGGTTAATTAGTGTATTAATAAAAAAAATGCAGTTGTGGTTTGAGAAAAATGATTAATAAGTTTAGGTTATATTTAGCAAATAACGTTGACCAAAAAGAATATTTTTATTGGAAAGACTATGATTTTTCATCCATTTTGGCATCTTCCTCCCTATGGCATTTGATATAGTACAGCTACAAATAGTACAGCTACTATTTGAAGTTATGTATTTACTGAAATTATGGAGTTACTGAGGCTTAAATAAGACTCATAGAAATGTCTGAACTGTTGATACTCCAACGGGGGCATAATGCAATTTGTAGTTCTAGCTCATATGTAATTGATTTCTTCAATAATGTTTTTTTTACCATGCTGGTATTTCATGGAAATCTGTTGCAACTTTCCTTCTTTCCTTCCTTGTTTGTTTAACTAGGGAGTCAGGTAAATTAAACAACAATCCTAATTTTTGAATTTATGAAATAAATATTGATAGAGAGTTGGCTTTTCAAAATTTTGACAGATATTCTGTTTAGTAGTGTGGAAGTTCATTCACAATTTAGTTTAACATAAAGACAAACATACATTTTAAAAAAGGATTTTTTTTCAAAGAGTGTATAACTCTTTAAACGTTACTAATTGGTCCACAGTTTGTTTGCAATAGCATATTTCATATTCTATAGTTTTATCATAAAAGCTGGGATGGATTCAAACTACAGAATACAAAACTGAGTCAGGACTGAAGTTCTGATATTTCTCCTGGCCCTTCCTGAATATAACAGAGAAGGAGGCTGCAGGGAAGCAAGTTCTGAGTAATGCAAAGAATCTATCTTCAGGGTCTTTGCACATTGATCTCTTTCACAGGCTCAATGGGAAATGGGAGTTCAAAGAATCAGACTCCTTAGTTAATGCATGTGCAGTCTGGTCTTTATCAATGTCAATAAAATAGAAGGAAAAATCATTGTGAATGAAGACTTAATGAGGAATACATACAGGTAGCTGCATAACCTGTGAGGGGACTACTGTAGCAGAAGACTGTTTAAGTTTCTGGGAGATGAAGAGGAGAGCTTGAAAACTTTTATCTCCAGTTCTTTCTCCTATATACTCCCATATAACTTACATGGTCTAGCAGTGAAATAAGGGCAAAGGTGCTAAGAACAGACCTCTGCAGCCTAGTTAGAGGGGCCTTCAGTTGTATGAGTGCTGACTGAGGTACAGATTCATCAACGTTTTGCTGTTCTTCTTAAAAGTTAGTTTCAAAAGCAAGTCTTTCCTCAGCGGGGTTGACACAGAATGAAAAAAGATCTTTTTTCCCTTCAGTCTTCCTATCAGCTGTTAGCTGTATCTCTAAATAAGCCAAACCATGCAGGCCTTTGTCGGCTAGGAAAACAGACACATCCCAAACAAAAAGAACTCCACGTCCTCCCTCCAACTCATGCTATTTAATTTCTCCCGCCATTGTAATTTAGTGACCCCAGCTTGATTCTGAGTTGGTTTTGTGCTGTGCATGTCAAAGCAATGTAGTTCATTTCCATGCATGCCTACTGAGTCATCTACAGAAGTCAGCTAATACAAACAGAAAGGGGACAGAGGATTAAAAGACATAGTGGCCCATGATGCTTGCTGCTCATTGTCTCCTACCCACTTTTTAATATCTCCTACTTTGTGCATCTTGGGATTCCCTAGTCTGTAGCTTCCCTGCTTGTTGGTATCTGTACTTCTTTCCTGCTGAGTACCTATCTCACGCATTCAACTATTATTCGCCCTCAGTGAGAAGATTCATCACTTTAGCACTTTAATTATGTTAAATACAACCTATATATAGCAGATAGAGCAGGAGATTCATTTCTGAAAAACACGAGGGGCTCAAGAGGAGTAAAATCAAATGAGTTTATTTTCTGAAGATTGTTCAAGTCCAGCTTCTGAACTGGATCAAACAATAAAAAGTTTGTTTTGGAGGTACTATAAGATGTGGATTAGGTCAAGGGGAAGGATCACAGGCTTCTGGCAACACATAAAATGCAAGACCGTGTGGCGCCAAAGTTCTGTTTCATCACTTCCTTGTGTATTTGACAAAGAAACTGTGCCCCCTGAGGCACTGCTGTGCCCCAGAGCAATGCAGCCTGACAGTACTGTCACAGGGACACAGTCCAATTGTGCAGGTCCCGTACTCACCCCATCTCAAGACTCAGATGGCAGAGCAAGTACAATTTTAAAGCAGAAGAGTAGTGTGTTTCTAGGTGTATGGAGCAAGAGACACTGTGCAAATGTGGCTTTTTGTAAAGCATCTGTAAAGTGCCATCTAACTTTGCATACCCCATGGATGTTTTGTAATAGCAAGATGACTATTGTTTTGTTTAGCTAACTTGCTATTTTGCAGTACTTTCTCAAGTAAGCTTGAGAGTGGGGTTTTGGGGAAGCAGATACTCAGTTGGGACTAAGTGTCATTGGTTTTAGTAGTGGTGTGACCGTACATTGGTAATGTTGCTAAATATAGCAGCATTAATTCATGCACTCAGATGAAACTTTGCTGAGTCCAGGTGATCTCTCAGACATGTATTTAAGACACAGAAAGGCCCCTGGATGTCTACACCTAAGGCTGGGGCATTTTATTTACTGTGCAACGTATACTAAGTAAGCCCTTCTTAGCCCTTTGGCATATTGTTTAACCAGAGCAGTGTTACGCAGAGGTTATGTGACTGGATGCTGTTTGGGCAAACATTTCTTCTTCCTGCTGTCTCATTGTCATGGTTACCCAGAAATGTGATGTGCTCTCTACTTCCTTGAAACAGGCCCCCATCCTTTTGCATTCAGATGCAGCAGAGAAATGTGGCACTTACATGCTTAAATACTTGACTGTGCTGCTGTGGGAGTGCCAGAAATGCCTCATCGTTGACCAGTTTACCCACTAACTCAACTCTGTAACCTTCGCTATCATTAAGCAATCTAGAAATGAAAACCAGGAGCGTGGTGACTAATGAGCTATTTCAGTCAAAGAGCCAAACCAAATTTTATTGAAACATAAGGGAATTATTGCATTGGCTTTATTAGGTTGATGTAGCAAATTGCACTTTTTTCTGATTCTTAATTGCAGCATATTATGAGAGGAGAATGCATTTTAAATTATTTTTTAATACAGAAAAAAAATGAAAACCTGGAAATGAATTCAATTTTGAAAATTGAATTGAATTAAGACTTTGTTACAGAATGAGTTTCAGTGAAGCAAACTGTGTCATGTTTTGGTAAATACAAACTGAAAGGTTTCATTAAACTAAATGCAAAAATTAATGTTCAAATCAATTTGGCATGAGAATATGATTCAGATGTTGAAAACTTTCCTCTCTTTTCATTCAGAACACACTTACACTAAGTGAAAAGCTCAAAATGAGCAGTTTAGCTGGCCAATTTGGCTTCATTTCCTGGATACAGAATATCTGTGGGCAGTTATGGTTCCCTTCCATCATTTCATTAGTCAAAATTACTTAAAGTCTGTTTTTGGTTTTTCCACTAAACTGGATTAAATTGATTGAAGCTTTTTAAATTTGCATCATGTCAATCCTGATCAATTCATATGAAAAACGGAAAATGTTTCCTCTTTTTTCTTTTTTTTTTTTTTTGTTTGTTTGTTTGTGCTGTTGTTGCTTGTTTTGTTTTTGTTAGGTAACCTTTATGTCCCTTCCAACTTGGGCCATTCTGTGATTCTGTGATTAGTTTGGTATGTCAACTAGTGGCTCACTTCAGTTATGATTCTCACGTTGTTTGACTGTGATTGATTGGATAAGTTTCAGGGCAGTATATTTTTTTCTCAGAGTGCCTAAATGAGGAAAGTTTTACAGAAAAAAGATGAACTAAGGTTTTGTTTTGTTAATATGCCTGACTCAACATTCCTTTTGCATACCAGTAGAAATTTGACAGTAAAATACATCCCTTTGCAAGATAAGCTGTGTAAAATATGTGCATCAGTCAAGTTTACGGTGAGGCAGATGCTGGCACGTACAGCCATTCTTTTCACATCATATAGGTGCTTCAAGGCCTTCAGAATCACGTCCATAGGTTTGGTTCAGGTCTCCTGAACTAAGATTAAGAGCCAAATGCAAGACAGACACAAATAAATTCATGTGAATGTTTTGTTTGTTTGTTCGGTCACTGTTCTGGTTTTCTTCCTTAGCTGTAAAGAGACCTTCTTCAAAGTAGTCACCTAAATACAAAAAGTATTTCTTGGGTTAGATTCCCACAGAAAATTGAAAGGTTTCCACTTAAGTTATACCATCATTGTACCAAAGGTATACATAACTTCTTCATAAATGCATAAGCAGTGTTAGAGAAGACACAATCACTAAAATAGTGTGCTGAAAATTACACCTGAGTTTCCTGCTGAAGTATGTAACTTCTATATGGAGGTGCACAGCTATGGGATTTATAGATTTACCTTCTGCATAGCTGCAAGCAATGTAAATTCCCATAAGACCTAAACTTTCACCAGTAATACTTCCATAGTGCCTGAACTTCTGCCGGTGCCTGCCATGCATATTCAGTCGAGTTCCAGTGTCCCTAATCTCAGATCTGAATTACAGTGAAAAATTGCCCTTCTTTTCTTGGTTCACTTGTTTTGGCAGGTATTCCCTTGCCTAGTAAGTCAAAAAGTTTGTGAAAAGGGCAGAAGGGGTTGTTTTCTGCTCCTTTATGACTGGGAACATTACCTTGAGGGGGAGAATGTAGAAACCTGCCTACCGCTGTTAGGAAAGATGAGGTTTGAACCTCAGTCTCTTTCACACACAGGTCTGATGAGTAGGAAGGAAATTCTACTTCTTCTATTGGGGAGAAGGGAAGGCAAATGAATTGGCAACTATAAATAAAGATGACTTATGCCCATTATATATGCATTATATCCATATCCATTAATTCTAACTAAAGGGAGCCACTGTCACTTCAATACAAGATTAAGTATGTGTTATCTGTGCATAACCTTTCTCTATGCTGTCATTACAATATATCCTTCTGATTTTGCTTTGTTGCCTTTAGTAATCATGTTGTAGGTAAATGAACACAGCGAGCAAGGAGATTAAAAGCCTAAGCCAGGATTAAGAATTGCATTAGATTCGCTCAGATATTACGCTATAAAGCTGTTCTTGTCTTCCTTGTTGAATTAATTCACGTACATCAGCATTTTATATTAAAAAGAATTTAAATGATCTCCTCAAGAGTTCAAATTTCTATGGATTGCTTGTAGAGGCAAATTGGCTCCTAACCTAGCCTAGCCTGGAATACTATTACTTGAAATTTGCAGTATACTTTCTGGGAGTCTCCCATTAGCACTCTTGCTTAGTTTCTCTAGCAACATAAACGTAGATAGATCACATTTTTCCACACATGTGAAGAGGTCTGTTTAGTTTCCTCCTCACTGAATACATGCTGCTTTTGCAGAACATATGTATTTGAGCCATTAGCCATAATGGGCCATTAGCATTTTCTAGTGCTCTCTCTCAAAAAAAGTAGAGGAAAATCATATATGCAAATGGTGAGAAAGAGTAAACTAAAATGAAGTAAGCTGCTGTCAGTCATCATCTGCACTGCAGTCAGAGTGCTGTGGCACCAGCAAATGTCAGCATAAATGTCAGGCACAAGATTACAAGCAGCAGTGAGTTTTTTAACAGGACCTCTGCTAAATCCAGAAAGGACAGAGACCTGCTTGCTTTATACCCTTTTCATCTGACTGTATTTCCATTGATAATAGCAGCACCTGAAATGGCATTTACTTCTGTGGTGTATCTTTAAGATAATTTATGTAGTTAATAGAACAGCTGTACTCACGATTTTAGTACTGGTTCATGCCATCAATGCTTAATGCCAGAGTAATTTGATGTACAGCAAATTAAATTTTGCTAACGCTCTGCTGGTATGATGTCTTATATTCATTGTTTGGTTTGGAAAATTGTATATGGAAAATGATGCCTTTGCCTTACTCTCAGTTAAGGTACAATGATGACTACTAAGATCAGTTTTTCATATAGGTTAATAAGTAGCTTCTCTTTACTTGCTGCACATAGACAAAGCTATCTGGGATGGATTGCTCTGAGATATCCCAGAGCAACAGTATGCATGTTCCTCAGAGTCTGTGAAAAGTTAACTGAGGGAAAGATGCGATTGCTCTCAGTAGGCTTTCATTTTCTAGTGGAAGTACCACAATAGTAATAATGGAAAAATTTGCAAATGGAAACAGATCGAGATACACTGAGTGCTCAAACCCTCAATGAAGAAGTTGACTAATGCAGAGGTTGTCATTCTTAGGCTTTTATATAGACTGCACCTTCTGCCATTCTTCCTTTGATCCCCAAGACCATTTTGTCCTTGCTGTGGACCAAGCTAGAACCTCTGTCCTGTCTTCTATGCATTGGCTCTTAGAGTGCACCAGCTTTGATTTTGTACCTTCTACTTCTCTCTGGAATTCCGTGATGTCTTATTTTTTAGAATATGGTCAAAAAAATAGGTGACCCTGTGATAAAATAAACACATCAGTCTAGGTCATTCCTGATTGCATTAGAAGTTCTACACTGTGTGGCTAAGATACCTCCTATTTGCACAAGCTTAAATGTGTGTGCATTCTGAAGTAACATGGAACAGCTGGCATGCTCTGAACACATATCATATTGCAATAACATGCTCATAAGCTTAATCCTTACAGGATAACTATACAGGATATCCACCTTACTTGCCTTGAAAATCTGTTTCAACTGAGTTACGTGTTCCACTTCCCTTCACAGTCTGACCAGTGGGGAATAAAGAGACTCCCTAATCTTATCAGTAGAAACAAAATTTAAGAAAAAAATGAATGTTAATACAGGCCCATGTTCTCTGATCGTATGTGATAGTGCAGGACAAAATTCTTGTCCCTTGCTTTCCTTCTATCTGCTTTGTCATTCTTTCACAAGAACTTCCTACTCCGGAGGAATCAGACTTCCTTGATTTTTATCAACATCAGGCACTAGCTTGTTTGTCAAAAACAGGCCTCAAGCTTGGTATGTGGTGCCTCCTAATAACACTTAAGTGTTTATCAAAGTGGTTTATCTTCAGCTGGTTTTTTTCTGTGATGGCTTTCTCCCTTCTTCTTATCAACTTAAACCTAAGGTTAGTTTCCCATGAGTCAAATCAAGATCTAGTTTTCATAATCCATTATAAAGCAACTCTACTTCCATCAGAGCCCTTGCATGACTCTTTTTTTCAAGCTGTAACAATGTACCTTCCTATTATTTGTGACTAGAAATAAGTGCGCATTCAAATATAAACGCCATTTGAGTTTGCTTCTCTGTACATTTAAATAAAAAGCTATCAGAAAGCAAAAGAGGCCAGATATTATGAGAAGCCACTACAGCTATGAATTAAGAAAAACTTGCCCTTTCCATAATGAATACAAGGCAATGAGAAAGAGCTGAAGCTGAATTTATAACAGAACTTCACTGTTGAAGCAAACCCAAGATCTCTCTGACTTTGTAGTTTAAAGAAGCTCAAAAGGATTGGTCAGATACAGATCTTGTGGCTGATCTTTTTTTTAATAACAAACAAAAGTATTCAATGCAGAAGCCTCTTACATAAACTGTGTGCATAGACACAGAGTGGTGAATGGACAGAGGAACGTGTTTGTGTTGTGTGAGAAGTTAACACCTAAATAAATTGATGAATTATGAATAATGTGAAGAAAAATGGTAATGTCCTCCAGTAACTAGACTAGTGATTTTAGGAGGAAGCAAAATAGTCATTTTCTATATAGTTGCATAGGTTTAAATGTGCAATTCAATGTTCAATTGAAAATGACAGGGCTTTCTGTAAAATGCCTACTGACAAACAATTTCCTAGCATTTTAGAGTGTTTCTGTGTAATGAACCATAAGATCACATGTCATTTCATCTTAGTAAAAACAACAGAAGCTCTATGAATCTCAAAATGCTTAAGTGATTTATGGAAACGAACATATTTCCTGAGTAGATGTTGCACAGCAAAGAATTTCCCTTCCCTTTCCCTTTCCTAGTCCACTGCTTCTGAAAAAAAAACTTTTGGTGAAGAAACTAGAGACACTTGTGTCAAAGAGGCAACCCAAAGGCAGACAGTTGGTGATTTAGGACTATAAAACAATGGATGCAACTGCTGAACTGAAGAAAAACAGTGAAGAAAGACAGTATTAAACTAGAGGAAAGTTAACACTTTCATCATGAAAACAACGATCCTGTTAGGTGTTTGAGTACTGACAAGAATTTCTGAGAGCACACACTTTGTGACATCTTTGGGAAAATAAAGACCATGTTAGAGTGCAACCCAGTAAATGTTTCCACAGGGAATTCCTTTATCTATCCATTAAGCATATGCATTGGCAACACTGTATAGATAATAAGTAGACTTGTGGTTGTTGAAGGAAGACAATGCAAAGGGAAATTTTATAAGTTTGTTATATAGGGAGACAAAAGAAAGGTTAAAACTGAAAAGGAATTTTAAACAACAGAGGCAGTTTTGAAGGACCTGAGCAAGATGTCTGAGAAAACTCATCAAGCTCAGAATTCAGAAAGGGAAAACTGATAGAAGATCAATGCCTGAATTTGAACAAGCTGCTTATTTTAGAAGGGGTAGAGAAGACAAGGAAGACACGGAAATCAGATTAGGACATGAGCTGCCAGATAGCTACAAAAAAAAACTTTCAAAATGTCTCTGTAAATGTGGATTAAAGAAGCAAACATGACATCCTGCCTGCAGTAGTCTCACTGCTGAGGCCACAGCCATTTAATGCGTTTATACCAATGTTATCCAGTCTCAAGACAAAGAGCAAATAAGAATAACCCAATGTGAGGAAAATAGTCACAGCATCTGGCAGGCAGATGCAGTTTCTCAATGAAGAGCTCTGTGTCATGCCCAAAGAGGAGCTATATTCATCTGTCCCAGTATGGCTGTCCTGGAAACAACAGTTTCAAGGCTTTGAAAAGACCGAAGGGTGACTCAGAATCAGAATGCTTTTCTCTTTTCTTTACTAAAGAAAAGAGGGATTGGACTGTTGTCATTGCTAAGAAAAACCTGGCATGTGTCAAGATGATGGTGCATCCGACAGAGGGAGAGGCATGGAGGGAAGAGAAGGATTGGCAGAGGTGATAGTAAATCCATATGTTTAGAGAAGAAGATGGAGAAAGATTGACCAAGAGGAAATGTATGATATTTTGAGAGGACAAGAACACAGAAAATGGTTGGTAATGGCTGGTTACAACTACTCAGACACCTGGAAAAGTGGACATCAGATATTGACTGATGAGTATGTATTTCAAGTGGGCACTAACGCAATTAATTTTAGGTATGTAGACATAGTCTGATCTAGACTTTCTGAGAGAGATGTGAAGTTCCAGGTTACAGTGAGGAATAATGAAATGATAAACTCATGGGATTTAAAAAGTGAGAGGAAATTGAAATTTTAAATAGTAACAGGTGAAATTTGTCAGAAAGAAGAAAAGAGAATAGAAGGGGAAAAAAATATATGTATATTTTTTTGCCTTCTAACTGTTGCTGCAAATTTGTCTCATCCAGACTGTGTGAAACCTTCCACTACCCCTTCCCTTTTTGGGGGAATTGCCTTATTCTTAGGTTGGAGACATTCAATTCATTTGTCAGCTGTAGACTCATTTTTGACGAGGTGAATATAAGATAACAGATTATCTTCCATTTAAAAATTGCAGACTTGGATCAGCTGCCATGTAACTGAGTTTCATTCCTTCCCAAGGGTTCCATCTATCCCCAGAAAATGAATTTGTGTGTACTAACTTAGGTTTTTTTCATGAGAAGGCAATATCCCTGCTCCCTGGAAACTTGCATTTGTTATTAGTCTTTGTGAACCTCCCCTTTGAAAATGTCAAATCCTTTAAATTAATGCTTGGGAGGGTCATATTTTGCATTTGAGTTGTTGAAAAGACCTTGCATTTATTTGACAAAATAAAATTCCCCGAGGATCAGCAACCACAGAAGTGTGGTGTGTTTTCTGTAATTTGGGGGTCAACTACTTGCATAATCATAGCTACCAACATTCAAAACTTACAGTAGTTTTTCTTTTCTTTCATTATTTTTCATCAAATATTTCCCCTTGTTTTTTATATGGCTGTATCCTGCTCTCAGTAATGTATTTGTCTTTCCAGATACAAAATTGATCCCTGGATGGTTGAAGAAATATCTTCAAAAAGTTTTGGAGGGTTAATGTTGGTCACCAGCCAATTTTCTTTAATTCATCAGTTATGAGGGATTTGAATTATCATGAATTAATAGTATTCAACTATCCTTTTCAGCAAGAGTAGCTTTATCATTAAAAAAAAAAACAGTTTTATAATGGGATTTTAGGAAGCATATCAGTGTCTTCAAATGTCCTTATCCAGCAGCAATTTCATTTTTAAATTCTATTTAACTAAATCAAGCACAAGTATAGGCATTTTTAGAAGCAGGATGAGATTCTTGAAAACAAGCACACAGCCTTCCTGAGGAAAGAGTAATTCCAAAGGGAAAAATAAAAATAACTAAAAGGTGAATTGAGTTAATGTGCTAAGTCCAAGGATTCTTGTATCTTCTTCCAGTAGCATCCAGCTTTCTCACTTGCCCTTGTGCTTTTCTTTGAGATTACATGGAGAGGTTGAATACTGTCAGGGCAAGGCACTGTTTTTTAGTGAGAGTTACAACAGATAATGTGCCCAGGGGTATTAGCTCAGCAGTTTTGTCTGATTTTTGCCTTGAGAGCCACTAGATTAACCCCTTTAGTGTAGCCATTGAACATAACTTTCACCAATTCATATAGTTCTCTGCCTCATCTCCTCCTTCATAAACCGCATAAGCATTAAATGTAAAATTATTATGATAATAGTGGCTATGTGAATAATGAAGGTAGGTAAGTATTCAGCCTATATATTTGCACAGTTCAGTACCACCTCTTTAAACACAACCTCTAAGTGTACATGAGCTTAAACTGTCATTATTTCCACTTGAGTTTCACAGAACCTAGTGTACTTAACTTCCCAGATGCTTTGTAAAAGAGACACATTATGTTGTCCCCAAGTCATAACTGCACACTTACTTCTCCCTCTCCAGTGTTTTATTAAAAAAAAACACTTGCATTTCTAAAATCTTACAGTCGGAGGAAAACTAACTTTATTTTCTGGGATCTCTATAGATTTTTTTTCTTTTCCCTTTTTTCTGTAATTTTTTTTTTGCAATTAGCTCTAGACAGTATTAACTATATCACCCTCTCTCTTTAAATCTCCAGTGCACTTCACATTCTGGTATCACAGTCTTAAGACAACTTGCACTGTTTGGGTTGGTAGCATTGCACTAACATGTTTTTAAGTTAAAAAAAGAATTCACTGTTCAGCAAAATTTTTAAATGAAAATCCTTTCTTTTCTCAATAGATTTAGTAAATCCCTTCCCTTTCACAAATGAGAAATCATGGCCTAAACTGTTCTGACAGCATTTCTAAGTTTTTCACTTTCAAAGCTTTTTGTGTTTTATAAATCTAATTAACTGTAATAAGAAAATAATGGGACATAATGTTTGTTTTACGAGGTGATTGATCTCTTGGCAGCCTGGCAGACTCTTTTATTGATTGGTTGGTGGATAATGTCAGAGTGGATATGTCCTGAAGCAGAATAGCTGACACCTAAATCCATATGTGACAGATTACCATCTGTGTTGGAAGACTGGTTTCTTTGTGAAATTGCAAAGATAACAGGTGAAAATGGAGAAAGTGACATGAGGGAAATGTGTTGAAACCTGCCTCAACCCTCCCATGCTATAAGAGCATTTACACAAAGCTCTCCATTTTGTGGGCAGCATGTTTTTGGGATGAGGGAGATTAAATTTTAATTACACTCATTCCTGTCTGCCCAGTCTAGTTTTAGTTCTGTTAATTAGGAAAATGCCTTGCCCCACAACCTAAGCATATAGCTAATTAAATAGATAACCTTCATTTGCTACTTAGTGGAACTTTGGTTCGGTAATGATTATCATACATTACAGTTAATTACCACCATGGGAGGGAAAATGAGGATGTCACTGAAGTGTAAAACTCAAATTAGAGGTGCTATAAAATGTGCCTTATTTCATTTTATAGCTATCTGATGCAAGAAAGTCACGCACTACCCTACCCACCTCAGTTTCACATTTGTTAAAGGAGAAATAATTAAACTTATCTCTCCTGCAGAAGTGTTTGTAGGTTTAATGCAATAAAGTTGATAAGATCCTGGCCTTTGAAATCCTCAAATAGAAGATGCTGCGTAAATAGAATTGTTCCTCTCTGAAATATGCAAAACATGTTAGAGGCAGTGAGCTTCGTTCAGAGAGCGCAGTCACAGATAGAGTGGTGAAAAAGCGCATGTACTTCTTAAAGTGGACTGTGCCTGTATGGTTCTACACATATTCACAATGTCTTTCAGGATAAAATGCTACCAATACAGGCTGTTGTGTCAAAACACTCAAAAGCCCAGACTAAAAAGGAAAAATGTCTGTAATTTGACAGTACTTTTTACAGTAAATGACTTTTTTTCAAAATGCTTTGTTCAATTAAAATAAATCATTTTAAAGTATTTGTCCTGAAAATATCAAGTAATAATTACCAATGCCTCATTATTACAGGGATAAAATAAAATAGGGAGGTGTTAAAACTTGCCCAGACTGCTAAATAAACCTTTTAGAAAACTGGACTAGGACTTCTAACTCCCTGTAATCTACCAGACAGCATTTACATCTAGATTTTCTTGCAGTGCCACCACATCTGTGTGCTCACATTCACCGTTTGGTCTCCATAAACGTTCAGCAAGTGTTGGTGATTGTCAGAGGGTGTCATTTTTTTCTGCTCGGAGAAATTCACTGACACACCATTGCTTCATACACACTTCCACTTGTCAGATGCCTTTTTGCCGGACAGCCCTTTGCTGCTGTTTGTTTCACAGCAACAAAATGTAATGGAATATTGGCAGGAAGGTTCAACCTCTACTGCCATACCACCAACATCTGCTTCTGTTTCAATGGGACAACATAATAAAATAGGATGCATCACTTTCGGAGCAGCCCCTGTAGTTTGGAAAGTGTAATTTAACACATTTAGAGTGTAGGTTATGTTTTGTTAATCCCAAGTTACTTACTGTATTGCAAGTTACTCTGAAAAAATTAAAAAATAAAAACAATTGTAATCTGAGCATTAGGTAGCATTGATAACGTTTATAATGTAGAGCAACATGTGCTTTGTGCAGGCCTGTCCTGTTTGTCATACTAAGTAAGGCAGCCTTGTTGGATTGTTGCATTGAGGTGGTATTCATGTTTGGCAGAGTAAATTTGTTTTTCTGTGCATCTATTTCCCCAGCACTGACAAGGTTAAAGAGTTTTGTGGCCTGTTTTATAAAGTACTTTGTGGTCTGCATGCATCACGGAACTAATACCTGTGTCAACAAGGCAACAATAGTTATAACGGTTAGGAAAGAGTGGTGATTTTTAGAAGCATGAGAAAAGAGAAAGAAAGAAAGGAAAGCAGAGGAAAATGCCATGAGTGGGAATAAAAAGCTAAGAATTGGCAGATTAGCCCACTCTGAAGGAATATGCCTACCAATATCCCCTGAATGTTGGTAATAGCGTAATTAATCTTAACATGCTGTCTTTAGCAAAAACAAGAAGGGCATGACATTCCTGTAATTATTTTTGGTTGATCTTGGAGTATATTATTTTCCTGGAGCTAGGTAGCATTTTAATACTGCAAAGGATTAGACAGACAGAATCAGTTCAAATATTTGTCCAGCCATTGAAAAAAGCAGCCTAACTTCCGCCCGAGATGAGGCTTTGGAAATCTCCATATCCATCATTGTTTAAGAGCTAAGCGAAGATCGCATGTTGATTACCCTTTCAAGTTCTATTTAAGCAGCTTATGTGGAAAGCTAAATTGTAAGTTACTTAAAATCACTACTTTTTAATTTGTTCTCTGACTTGTGTGTGGCAAGGTAAAACTTTCTGAGTTCGTAGCACATATACATTCATGCATTCACTCGCATCCAGATCAGAACTAGTGTCTTTTTAACATGACTTATGCTAAGCAGAGCTTGAAAAGCTACAAAGTGAAACAGGAACAGTCATTCCATCAATCTCCACCAGACTTCTGTGGTTTGTCCTTAGTCTGTTATTGGTCTGTGTCCATTTGTGCAGAAGCTGTCATTTGGTGTTTGTAGCAGATCCATAGCTTGTATGAGCAAGGTATCGTTTAACTATATCAATGCTCTTGCAACATTAAGAGAAGTCCTTTTGGATTTCATTGCTAATGCATTGGCAGCCCATCAGACCCGCTGGTCTGAAATGACCAGAGTGTTGTGTAAACACTGATTATCAGTGCATTTCACATACAGCCCTTGTGGAGAAATATAGCTCTTTATATACTCTTGTATTTCTAGGGATATGGGGGAACAGAGCACTGTGGAAAGTTTGAACCATTTTTATGCAACTTGCATTATCAATTGGAAACAAGCCACTTCAGAGCTATGTGTGAAAATAACAGTTTTATAATTTCTACAGACAGTCCCAATCATAGAAGATAATATGGAGATTTGACAAAGAAATTTCAAATCTGGTAGAGATATCGTGATGGGTTTCCAGTGTGTTTTTCTTCCCCTGCATGGTAGGCAGACATGCCATGGAAGCATACTCTCTGTGAAGTTCACAGGAGCCACCTGACAAAGGTGGGTACCAGTCAGTTTAGAGATAAATGGGCCCCCCTTTCTCACACAGTGGAATCATTTATTTTCACATGGCTCATAACACAAATTATTTATAGCTGTGGAAAGAAAAATAGTGGGGATATAGGCTTGGTGCAATTTCTGTGAACCAGCTAGACATGATGTGGTTGGATACTGCTCTCTTTCAAGTGAAATGCAGCAATGTACTGCTCTCCATAGAGTGAAATAATTTTTACATGCCTTGTCAGTCTCGCTATGGCCATGGAAAGAAATACAGTGAAAGCAGAGACACTGGCGCTGTTTGTGTTATTTAGAATGTTTTTGCAGCTAACAGTTTTGACCTCTATTCTGTTTTGATGGTCCTGGTTTCAAAAGGCCACGTCATGTCATCCAGCGAGAAGAAATGAATTAAAACTTTCTTTTCCTGTGGACTCTCCCAGGTTTTGCATAGATCCTGGTTCAGGATTACTCCAAAGAATTGCTGGTGTAAAGCTGATATGCTGCATTGTCAGTGGAATTGAAATGGATTAACAGCTTCAAACCTACCCTCTGAGGCCAGGAAGGTTTCATTTCTGTCCCTTGTGGACTGCAGAGACCCTGAAAAAGTTAGCGAGACTGTAGTCTGGAATGTAACATGTGAAATCCAAGGGCTATCATTTAAAACATCAATCCTTCAGAATGGTGTTTGACGGCTGCAAGTAATTTCTGCTTCATAGCCTAGAGGTAATGTTGTTCTTACATGGGTAAAGGAGACCTTCCTCATGACAGATGACTGTTCTGTGTGTTCATGATGCACAATATATTAGCAGTTTTAATTTACAGTTTAATTCGTCCAAAAGTTTTGTCATGGCAAGGTACATCTGTGCTGTGAAAAAGGATGGAGCAGTTGTGGTAATCCATCACGAGAAGTGTACCAGAGACCCAGTTAACACTTGTTGGAGCTAAGAGAGAGAACTCACCAGAATGGAAATGGCTGGGGAACTAGGCCAACTAGTCATGTGTTTTCACCACTGACCTGTCCCTGTCCTTGTAATCATAGCTGAAACCAGATGGGTTGCTGCCTATCTATCTCACGCTGTTGTGTAGAGCAGCCTGCAGTGTAATCTTCACTAGGTCAGGCTGGGAGCTAAGGTTATCTGTCCTTGGCTACTCTGTTTCAGTCACCAGAACTTGAGGATCACAGACAAGAAATGACTCCTGCTATCAGCTCACTTTGAGGCTCTGTTACCTGAGACAGAGATTGCATTTGGGCAGTGCACTCAAGGCTTGATACCACCACAGCTGCAGTCTATCATTTTTACCCTCCTGCTTTTAGTAGTATTGAATGCAAAGTCCACTCCTGTGCAGAAGCAGATACAAAACCAATAAAGTGTAGTATTAGTTCTAAGGTTTCATTTCTGTTTTCCATATGTCCAGCTCATTGAGCAAATTTTTTTCATTATACATGCCATTCTTGTTCATTGGAGACGTACACCCTCCTGAATGTATTTTGTTTAGTGTCCATGCAGCAAAGCACCATTTAGGAAAGTGGGCTGAATTTGCTTCTGAGCTATTAAAATTTCTAGATTAACCTCCTCACTCCTCTTGCAGACATATTTGGCTGCTTTTTGTATTCCATGCGTAGAAATGTGGTAAGAGCCTTATTACTTTCTCATTTGTGTAATCATATTTTCAAAAACGAGTGAATAACAGACCCTCAAAGTCATCTTAAATTTAAATCATTCTAAATGCCCCCTTCACTCACCAGTATCATGCTATACTTGATAAATTTCCATCTCCACGTTTTAGTTCCTAGCTTTGTGTTCTGCAGGAGTTGCTTTTTAAATGATCAGCTGTTTCTTCAAAGTTTCAGAGCTTATAGTAAGAAACTTTTCAGTAGCAAAGATCACATTCCACTTATTTTTCTGAAGAATCTCATTTTCTCTTCCAGAAGTATGCACCAAGGCTCTGACATATTGCTTCTTTTGTTTGTATCTCTAAAAAGGCCTATATTTTTGCAGTATTATTCTCCTGAAAAAGTAATAAGTTTGGGTTTTTTTTTTTTTCAGAAAATCTGCATCCACATTTTGGTAAGCAGGGAAGGGTGGAAAAGTGCCCTGCATTTCAAATGAGGTTCTGTGAGCTATCATATCCATGTTACACAAGCTTTTATGGACTGAGCATTCCAGATTTTCAAAACTTTTAGAAGTTATAAGGTGTAGGAGGTAGATTCAAGGTGGACCTCAGGGATCACCAAGCTCCAACCCCCCTGCCACAGGCAGGGCCACCAACCTCCCCGTTTAATACCAGACCAGGATGCCCAGGGCCCCATCCAACCTGGCATTGAACACCTCCAGGGACGGGGCATCCACAGCCTCAGCCTCTCTTGGCAGCCTGTTCCAGCACCTCACCACTCTCTTGGTAAAGAACTTCTTTGGATATCCAACCTAAATCTTTCCTCCCTCAACTTAAAACCATTTCCCCTTGTCCTGCTGTTATCTACCCTTTCAAAGAGTTGATTCCCCTCCTGTTTGTAGGCTCCCTTTAGGTACTGAAAGGCTGCAATGAGGTCACCCTGCAGCCTTCTTTTCTCCAGGCTGATGGAGAGCCCAGCTCCCTCAGACTGTCTTCGTAGGGGAGGTGCTCCAGCCCTCTGATCATCTTGGTGTCTCTCCTCTGGACCCCCTCTAACATACCTTTTCATTTCTTTATATAGTAATAATGGAAGTATTTTGTGATAAGTCAAATGGGTTTTACTTTGTGTTTGTTGTTATTTCATTTTTTCAAGTGTTCTCATGTTTTGAGAGTTTCTGTGTTAGGGGAGATATTAATGTTTTAAGCTGAAGTCTTCTGTTAGGTAGATCACTACATCTACAAAGAATCTTCCCTCAATAGTTTTTAACATCAAAACACCTCAGTTTGGTCATTTACTTTTTCCATTGCTGACAGAAATACTTCTGTCTCCAGAACAATTCAGCCATAGGTCTTTAGTAAGCCTTGCCAGAAATGTTTGGGAACGGGTGCATCCGATGAACTTATTTCCTAAAGGGACAGCAGCCTCCTTGGGAATCTGTGTAAACTCCTATACTCCTGACTTAAAATACTCTTTTTGCAGTCATGAACTAAATTTTTCCCCTTCATTCCTTGCAGATATTGATGAGTGCTTGGTAAACAATGGTGGCTGTGACCATTTCTGCCGAAACACAGTTGGCAGCTTTGAATGCAGCTGCCAGAAGGGCTATAAACTGCTCACAGATGAACGGACCTGTCAAGGTAATACATCATTTATTTTACTCTTTATACAATGAAGTTGTTAATTTCAATTGATGACTTTTTTTTTTTTTTCATTGTCGGGGGAATGTAATTTTATATTAGAGATCTTAATCACACTGTCATAGGAAGTAAAGTTAGAAAATACCTACTAGATTTTGATTTTCTGAAGTTGTTTTAGAATATTTTTGGAAATTTCTTGCTTCATTGTTTTCAGTGTCCTGCTGAAGCAGGAAAATCCCTGTGGTGTAGTGGAATTAGCAGAGGCAAAGATTCTAGTGTTCATGTCCTCTAATTTGCTGTGATCTCTGTGGGACAGAAGTATACCTTATTTGCAGTGAATTCATTTGGAATAACTTACTGGAATAGAGCATTTGAAATAGCTAAAGTGAAAAAACAGTCTAATTTGTGAGCTTACTTTTTCTTGATAAAATTAGTTTATAAAAGGAATTTTGAGAGAATCCAAATGAAGTATGATTTATGTCATGTTTGTTGTATGCTTCATGATTTGTTACCGAAGTCATACAATACTATAAATTCTATGACTAGTTAAGTGTGTAACTATTTTAAACATGTGAATTCTATAGCTTTATGCTGTAGAATCCTCCTCAAAAAGACTACAAAGATGAGGATGCATTATTTGAAATAGAAAGGGAAGAAGGAAATACTCATGGAAATTTTTCTACTGGGATTGCCTTTTTATTCATACATGATTATGTGCATGGGTTTTGAACACATAAAAGTTACAAAGTCCAAAACAGCAGTACTTTAAAGCTTCTTTGTTCATCAACAAAGGAGAAAAAAAAGTCTGAAGATCCATACGTCTTTCCAGAGGTTTTGCACTGCATCTCATTGGTACTTCTGTTGCCTAGGAAGCCTGCTGCACCATGAGTTTGTCAGTGAGAAGTCAGTGCAAGGTTACTTTCGTGCTAGGACATGATGGGAAAAGCTCAGATTGGCAACAGTGAGTTCCACATGTTTAGATAGAAAAAATGTTGAGTCACATCAGAAAGTTGTAAGTTGCCAAGTTTTGATACACCTGCTAAAAATGGAGACAAAATGTTAAAAAGAAATATTCATTTCATGATGCCTTTAGAGATAGTTAGGAATGCTTTCTGTTTCTTGAGTTTCTTATGTTGTAACATGCTTTCACTGTCATATCAGTAAGAGGTTTTGCCACTGAAGTCATTGTGAGTACAACAAGGAAGAACTCAAGACCTGCATTCTTGTTAGGCAGTAGCTAGTACAAAATGTATTTGTTCATGATGCAAAGTCCTAGTAACAGACTTTGAAACCTACCTATAAATAATCAGGTACTTGTGATAATGAGAAACTGGAAGCAGTTCTGTAAACCTTGTTTGTGAAAGTTTTGCTTCTTTGTGTGCCTGGGATGCTTAATGAGTGACTTGTTGGTAACAGTACATACCATGCAATGAATGAAGCAGTAGCTCATCTTCTGCTCACCTTCATGGTCAGACAAGAATTGTTAGCTCAGAAATACAAACATCACCTGGCCATCCTACTTTTTCCATTGTCAGTGGGCAAGGGTGGGCACTCTGCCTCTACAGGGTATGTTGATTGACCTGTCAACTGTAGCTTATCTGTTGGCCCAACAGCATGATTAATGCAGGCTTGGAGAATTCTTAAGGTGGAGAATTTGCTTTGCTCCCAACAATGTAGGTCCTTCAAAGTGTGCAATGGGGAGGACAGAGTTATTTCCTGTTTGAAGCCTGAGGTATTTGGATTCCAGAGACTGATACAGCAGCTGTGGTATGATGCCAGCTTTGTTGAGGGAGCACTCCTCAATAATTTAGTTCCTGTCTGGTGCTTAAGGTGGTAGTAGGTGATTCAGGCAGTCAGAAAGCCTGCTAATAAAGAAGGAAGGTAAGTGAATTTATAGATCAACAAATCATTGATGCATGAACCACCTGTATTTCATTGCTCCTCTGCAAAGAGAATGTAGTTAGTGGAAGTGTTTATAGATATTAATGTCAGGTCTGACAGAAAAATGTGGTTTGGGGTTAGTGATTCTGCTAGCATATAAATCATCCATAGCTTTTTGGGGGGTAACAGCCATTCAATATCAACCATAGAACATTACTGAGAGATTAAAAAATATATATTTTGGCTATATCATCCTTTTCAATGTATGAATCAAAAACATTTATTTTGACTCCATAAAACTTGTGTTATGTCTGTTGTTTTGATTCATAATAATAGAGTTTTTATGACTTACGATTTTGCCGTCAGTATTGCTTTTCTCCTCTGGTTTCCATTTTGAAACTAAAGCTTATTGTCAGTTACAAATCAGTGTTTACAAATATTAATTTAGGACCTTGGAAGTGTATGTTGTTTTGGTCAAAGCCCTATTTTATTCAGATGGCCTTCCTAGTGTATAGGGAGTTAATCTTCAAATGAGTCCATCATTCACATCCAGGAACAGATTCTGCTAATTTTAGACAGAATGCCCTTGCAAACAATTGGTAAGCTTACCCTTTTAAGACCTGCAGAATCCCTGGGTAAGTCTGTGTTTGCGTCTGATTCAGAGCAAAGAGTCTGTAAAGAAAAACAGCCATAGATACACTGTTTGTGTTAGCAATATTTTTCACACTGTTGAAAATACAAATAAGCTGCTGCTACATAATTTTCTTCATGTGATTGTTAACTTCAGCATAAGACAATTTTCAGTGTTTCCATGAAAAGGTACCAGTAGAATCATTGTGAAATGCTAAGGTTGTCCCATGTCACCTCATTTCATTGATGTCTTTTCATTGCAGACCCTCGTAGACTCATCGCAGAGCTGAAGGGCCAACTTTAAGGTTGTAGGGAAATTGTATCAAAGCCTCAGACTTTGTTCTGGCTGTTTGCTTAACTCCCACCCCATTGTGCAAAGTGCCTTACACACATTCATTGTCTCTGTGAAGGGGAAAATATTTCTCTCTCAGTTTTTCAAGCCAGAAGGGTGAAGTCCAGTATAGTAGCTTGCCTCAGATCATATCTGTGAACACCTTGACAGTATGGAGAATAAATTTCAAGTTTTTGTGAATCTACCCTGCTTCTTCATTACAAGACAAAAAAAAAAAAAAAAAAAAAAAACAACTCTCCTGTATTTGTGCTCATACTCTGCAATGAAAAGTCATCATTTTTCAGGAGCTCTGAAGCTTGCTGATTGCTTGGTGCCACTGGCTAGCCATTCCACATGGAGAGTGCTTGTGTAAGCAGTCCTTGCGTTTGTAAAGGGAATTAAAATGTTCTGCATTTGTCTGTTTAGAGCTAAACCATTTTTAGCCCTGGTTGCAAAGAAAACTATTGTCAATCACAGATTACTTCTGCTAGGGAGTGGTTCTCACGCTTACACTCCTTGTTAGACAAGGAGAATGTAGGGGGTTTCTTCCTTTCTCCTCCCCTGCATTCCAACCATTTAAAAGGAAACTTATTTGTAACCCAGAAGGTAAAGAATCCACACTGCCTTGACAGTGATATTGTGGAGGCTAATACAGCTTTCCCAGAGTCTCTCTTTTCATGGAAACTTAAAAATAGATTTTTTTTCACCTTTGATGGCAAAATCACTGTTTGGCAATATCAAATACATCTACTGTATATTGGTTTAACAGATCCCTTAAGCCTAAAGTATTGTAAATTCATTAGTACTGGAAGAAACCATTGGATCTGTTAATATAAGCCTTGCAAGAGGCCTGCAACTTCTTTGAGTACATAACACAATAACTTGGCTGTATTCATAGCAAGCATGTCTTGTATTTATAACCTTTGTGGTAATTAACAGCAGGACAACAACTCAGATTAGTTTTAGAAGCACAGCAGCAACAAAACAGCAAGCAAGACTACTTAAAGCTACAATGAATGTATATAAGTGCAGACATAATTACCTTAATCCTCAGCCATATGAGTTTTAAAGCCAGTTAACTTAATTGCTTATTAAGTTTCTGTTTGATGTGCAGTGATGTTGAAAAAAATTCTACAATAAGCACTCTCTGCTCTACTCAAGTTCAAGCTTCATTAAACACCCAGAAAAATGTGTGAAATTCTATCATAAATAATTTTCTCTTCCTGCTGTAGGAATTGCCTTCTGCAAGGGAAGACAAGGAAAGACAGCAAAACTCATTTGTCATAACTCTCCAGGGAGTGGTAGAGTTGAAAAGATGAGTTGCATTCAGAAAAAAAAAAAAAAGTGCTTTTAGTGGGGATGTGCAGTGAACAGAATGTAAGACTCTGGGCTGCTAAATCTACTGCCATCCTCTGCCCCTTTCCACCTCTGCCGAAATAAAGCCAAATCCTTGCGTACTGTGGAATTTAACCTTATGCAGGAAGCAATTCAGTGCCTCAAAAGTGAGTTTAAGTAGGGCTGGATTGCTAGATCTCACAGTCATCGTGCTCAGCCTTAAAGAAGGCTCTCTAAGTAGCCATTTCACCAACCATTTCAGTTGATACAGGCACTGTAAAGGAGATGATTGTTCGCCAGGCAATAGCACCCCTGTAGCACATTAGGAACTACACACTAGGTTGCAGCATTTTTTGTTTCAATGTATTCCTGTTTGACTGTTGATTATTCTGTAGTACTCTCCTACCAGATTTTAAACAACTGTAATTACTATTTTGTAACCAGGCACTAGAGTGCAGTGCCTCCTAGTCTGCTTTTGGTAGTATTGGTGTCTGTCAAAGGGGAACTCAGTAAATTTACAATGTAAATTTGTACAACACAAAGTCCAAAACAGAATTAGGCTCTCTAGCTTCATTATATACCAACTTCTTGCTCAAGTAAATTTCTATGGGCACATGTTGCTAGATGTTTGTGGTTTTATAGCACTACAGAATAACCAATAAAGCTTGAGTATGGCTGATTTTTTTTTTCCTTCTCAATACGAGAGAAAGACATGAGCACATCCATTGTCAGATTAGTGTATTTGGGCTCTTCTTTCTCTCTTTAAAAACAAATGTACTTCTTATGTGCTCCACTGTATCCTTCCATTCTGCCTTTCCAGCTTTGCTTCCAGACAACTGTTCCTCAGAAACTTGACATGCGTGGAGTAGAACACTGCAAGTAGTGGCCAGAGCCAGGTATTTTGTGAGCAGATATTGAGGCAGTTTCCTTAGTAACTCTGCCATCATATTGCAATGCGAACCTGTAAAACACCTCAAGTATTGCCCAGCAGGTTGTCTTTGTTTCTCAGGTTGTCACTGAGCAGAAGTGAAATAAGATTTGAACCCAACCTCAGGGCTGCTTTGTTATCCCTATCTGAGCCTATGATCAGTATGTTAGAAGTATGCTTCACATAGAGCTACTGATGAATACCTGCTGGGAGAAGCTTCATTCCAGAACAAGAGAAAGAAAAGAGCTCCTTGAAAAATACAGCAAATATCTATTATCCAAAGATCACACAGGTCTGATCTTGAAACACTGTTGGGTTAACTAGATATCTAATCATATCTCATAGCATCTGTCTTTTCACTTACTTGTACAAAATATGTAGTATTAGCCTTCCAAGGTCAATTATATCATGGTATCTTCATTTTGAAAATGGGCATGAAATGAGGGATTAATCGTACAAGGAACGACAGATAGAAAGTGTTTGTGGGAATTATTTTTGGCCTAAAGAAGCCCACAGAGATTAATTACAAAGATCTCTCTATACTCTTCTGTATGGAAGCATTGATGATAAATATGGCTGGACAGAACCAGTTTAATCCCAAGTAAATTGATGTATCCACACCAGCAGCACTGAATCATCGCATTTCTTGGATGTAGAGGGACCAAATTAAAAAATAAGAAGGAGGCAGAGATGATTTTGTCCCCTGTCTTACATAACAGTGACCCATATTTGATCATGTAACCCAGAAAAGCAATTGACTTGGCCCCAGTCAAATAACCTGATGAAGGTCGCAGGATGAGGGTACACCACTTGCATTGATTTATACAGGACAAAGCTACCAGTGTTAAGGTACTTAGCTGAACGCATGGGCTGGAATATCTGTCCCTTTCTCTCTCACACTACATCGTGAAAACGGAGGACAGGGAGAATCCTGTATCCCGTATCTCATTTCAAAAACCTGAGGAAATTCCTTGAAGTGAAGGAATGCTGTAACTCTCGCAGTCAAGCCAAGATACCCTTTTACCATAGCGCTACTCCTGTGACTCTTCATGCTCTGAGCAGTAGCTGAGTATATTCTAGTGCAGTCTCAGTAGCAGAGAGCTGTGGGAAATGTGGTTACAGCTGCACCAAGCAGCAGTAAAGGGACTGATGAAATCTTTCAGCTGATCTGTATCGATGCTAGATCTGATGTTTTATGTACGTTACTTTGAAAGACAATGGGTGAAGCCCAGAACCTTCAGGTTCAATGGGCCAATGTCATTGTTTAGCCAACACAATAGTGAAAAACGTTAAAATGTTTTCGTTTCGTTCCATCCCTTTCTCTCTCTTTCTCACTCACTAAATAAATAGAATAAGCCAATTTAGCCTTTCCTTTCTTTCTGGAGTGGCATCAACAGTATTATTCTGTCACAGCTTCACAGCCAGGTAGGAGGAGCCAAAGAAGATACCAACAGAAATGTCACTGCTTTGCATGGTTTGTTTTCTTCTTAATATTTAAAATACAGTTTTACCTGAACCCACCCATACCTCTCACTCAGGATGTTAGACTCATTGTCAGGACTAGGCTGCAACTGGTGCAGAGTGTCAGCAAGCCTTAAGGGAGCTGCTCCCTGTGTCGCTGCAAAGGAAGGTGATAACAGGGATCACAGAGATCATCTGCATCATGGGGTGAGTAGCAAGCAGGCTTATAAATCCCCTCACTGACTTCTACCTGCGTTGGCGTATGCATTTGCTTCTAAGTTTCATGTCTTCAGTATTCAGAAAAATATACAGGGCTTCATTTAGTTTTCACTTCTATTATTAAGAAAGCTGTGGTACTCAGCAGGCTACTGTGCTCACACTGCAGTCACACTAAGGGAATCTGTTGGTCCTTGTCCCATTAAACCACTCGAACAGAGTAAGTCAGTGCCGTTGCAGGAGTGAGTAGTGAGAAAACAGGATGAAGGGACTCAAGCTATCCTGTATCAATACACATTTGTGTGATGCACATGAAGGAGAGTGATTTTGCATTTATGCACTCTTACATTCATCCACATCGAATAGCCATACTGTAAGATATAAAATACATTTCCTTCCTTAGGCTGATTTGCAGCCAGTTCAGCTGCAGATGTGGGCCAAGAACCAATGAGAACCAGTGGCACACCTGAGGCAATGCTGGGAGCTGCTTCTGGAAACCAGGAAGGAAATTTGAGATAATTTCCCTGTCACTGATCATGTTCACTCCTTATGCAGATTTTCTCCTAGGCATTGAATGTCACTGAGCCTTATAAAAATATCTTACTTATGACAGGCACCATATTGTTGCTAGTGTCAGGTTAAGAAAATACTCTGCTGAGAGGCAACACGTTGCACTGTTGATGAAAGGAGGAATACATCTCAAACCCTTCCTGTTACACATGGTGCTTGCTCTTGGTGTCAGCGAGATTGTGAATAGTGGTAGAGTCTGCCTCTGTGAGAAAAAAAGAGTTGCAAGATCATACCCAGAAACAATAAATGCCTCAGGCATAAATTATATGCAGTTCTAGCCAGTACAGGTTTGTTTGCCAAGTGATAGTATCTCCCATGCTGGTTGTAGCAATTATGTCTGCTGAAACATGAAAACAAATACATTCCCCCCACCTCCAGCTTTCCTCTCTGCAGCACATACAGAGTTATCATAAGTTAATTTTTTTGATTGCTGCTGCTTGAAAGAAATATTAAACCTCACAATCTGGGCTTTAAATCAATTCCTAATGGGATGACACTTACTGTGGGGAGGGCAGCTGGGGCAAATTATTCTACCTCTATTTTCCCATGAAGCTTCTGACACAGGCTACTGTTGGAAGATACTAGATTAGTTTGACCTCAGGTCTCATTCAGTATTGCAGCTCTTACGTTCCCGTGTTAAACTCTCTAACGTATATTGCTATCAAATTGCTTTCTACAGCTTTGTCTGTTCCCCTCCCTGTGGTGTTGTGCGTGGGAAGCCAAGTAAAATGTTCCACTAATGCTTAGAAAGAGAATTTGAGGTATATTTTTCATTTGATGCTGTAGGATTTATTGTATGCATAGTGCAGAAATTATGTTACTGGACTAAAATCGTATGTATTAATGAATTACCAGGATGTGAGTCAGCCTTGGAATAGCTTGAGCAGGAAGGTAGTATTCTTCCACAAACAATAATATGTTGATAAATTGTGCTGAAAGCTGTAATTCAATAGGAGTTGCTTTTAGAAAGAACCACGGAAGGACTGTATGTGTATGTATTCTCCAATATTTCAGTAGTGCACTTTGAGATAATGCCATGTTACAGCTCTCTCTCATTAAATTGCCTTAATTAAGATCAGGAATCCTTTATACTAAATGCTGTGCAGATTTGCACAGGAGTCAGTGGCAGACCATGAATTACAGGCAGGCAATCAACAAGCATGTGGCAGAGACAGGAGATTCTCGATCTCAAGACAAGTTTTCTAAATACTTTCTAAACAAGCCTTTGAACAGCAATTCTTGTATATTAAGTGGCCATCAGGAGCTTGAAGTTAGCTGGGGATGCATGATCAGGACAACAGGAGGTGAAGTGCTGCAACTGAGTTTTTGGTTGAAAACTGAAACTGTTGTTATACTTGCTCTTTCAGCACCATCAAATAACGCTAGAGCATATTTTGACCCAGAGTAGTCCCTTGTTCCTTCAAGGCAGACACTACTCAGCTGTGATGGAGACAGCTTGGCAAGGAGAAGTTTTTTCTTTCCAGATATACGTCTAAAAAGCAAATGTATTGCAGGAGAGAGGGAATATCCTTCACTTGAGCTAAAGCCTTTTTTGTTTGTCTCATCGGGTTTTTAACTTGCTCTTACAAAGCTATTGTGTAAGTACAGGTTTGAGCAGAGTCCTACTAAACATGTTTATGTTTGTAGGAAAACAAATGAACCTGCCTGAAGTTTCTTTTAATGTATTTCTCCTCTTTATATGTGACTTCTCCTACCCCACACACTTGACATTGCAGCATAGTTTATTGCCATAATAGCAGTAGATAACTCAACTTGCCTTTGCCTTGGAAAATGATTGATTTTGGAAAAGGATATGTTTGCTTATGCAATCTTGGCAATGTTTTGATTAAAGTACTTTGTTTCCTTACAAAAAAAAAGTGTTGGGAAAATACTGACTTTAATTTCATTTTATATTGTCCTTGCAAAACAATGGTAAGACGATAAACGTAATATAAGCCAAAGCCAGTTGCCTCCTACTGGGTTCCTCAGATTGAGAAGCCTGAATACAACAAAGCCCTCATGTAATGGGGAGGAGTGGGAGGGGTGAGAAAGAGGTAGGACAGGTAAACATAGACCCAAGAACAAGGATTATGTTTAGGAAGTCTACAGACTGTCTGAGCATTTACACTACTTCAGTCTCCAGTTTTAGAAACTTCATCACACATGAGTCTTTTGCCTTCATCTTTCTACATCTGTTTCTACTTGTATCCCAGCAAATTCTACCCTCCAACAGCCTTGAGGCTGGGAAGCCCTTGTGTTACCCCACTGAGTGGTTGTATCCAACTGTCACATGTTGAAGTGAGTTGGCCTATACAAGTGAGTTGGCTCAAGAGGATTTTTATTTTCTTACTAGAAATAATTCTGTGTTTGAAAAGCCGGTCTCAAACACAGTCTCTTCATAGTCTGGTGAGACCATTAAGGTAATTACACGAATGTCATAAAGATGTTGGGAGTGGCAGCCTGTACATGCACACTCCTTCCATGTAGCAATGATGATGTGATTGCCAAAATGCTCACACAGAGCACCAAGAAGAGCTGTCATCAGAAAGCTATACATTCTGATGCCCACAGTGCTACTACATTGGTGCTAGCATACGTAACAGATTAAAATTACCTGAAAATGCCACTGACTGTAGTTGCACTTGCATTCTCCAAACTAGGCATTCAGAGATAGAGTTTTAACTCAAGCTCATTTATTATAGCTATTTTAGCCTTCATTTGGTTTGTCATCACTGAAAGGATGCAAATGTATTTACTCTATCTTGCTCTGACTCATGGCCCTTCATCAAGCAGTCCCAGCCCTCCCTCATCTAATAGTGGGTAGATTTTGTAGATCATAGGAAAAATATGGAAAGGTGCTTAGCTCAGCTCATTTTCTATTGATTTTAAAAGTAATGGATTCTAAAAAAGCACAGTACTGTTAAAGATGCTTATATATTTCTGATACTATTGGCTTTTTCTGTATTTAGAAGGTTGCTGTGCACTACTCAAGCTCAGATCACTATAAGGCATTTTAAAATCTTTTAACAATCCTTTAGAAGTACATTTAAGAATTGTTATTCACAAGTATAACAATAAACAGACAAAGTAGGATGAAAGTAAGTGCCATGAGCTTGTGGTGAAGCTAAGTGTAGTGAGCTTGATAGTGAAAAACAGTAATTATATTTTAAATCTTCCTTTCCAAATGCCTTTTTAGAACACATCCCTTGGCTCCCTTCATGTCTGTGACCTTGAGCAGTCTTACTAATTTTATACCATTCTGTCTAGTTGCTAGTAGGATTTTTTCCTTGTCTATAAGAGACCCAGCAATCTTTCTCACCTGCAAAAGTAATTCTTTTCTTTTTTTAACTTCTTTAAGTACCTCCAGAGCTGTCTCTGGTGATTGATGAGTCTCTCTGCAAACTCCACTCCACTAGCTGAAGGCTCTTCTGCCTTCTCTGTCTCCTTTCCCCATCCCTCAAGTTTGGTCTTGCAAGGTTCCATTTTAGTGCCAGCTCTCTATAATGTTTTCGTCAGTGGCTTGGATACAAGACTTGAAGGCATATTGGGTAAATTTGTGAATGACACAAAACTGGGAGGAATTGTTGAATCGCTCAAGGGTAGAGTGGCCTTTGAATAGAGCAGTCACCAGTGTCATGAAGTTTAATAAGAGCGAGAGCCAGATTCTGCATCTGGGATAGGACAGTCCTGGGTCTTATACAGTTTGGGGAATGAGATGCTGCAGAGCAGTCCCACAGGATGGGATCTGCGGTTGTGATTTACAGCAAGTTCAATATGACCCAGTAGTGTGCCCAGGCTGTCAAAAGGGACAACTGTATGCTAGTGCGGAGGTTTGGGCACCACAAACTCTGAAGGACATAAAAATATTACAGAGCATCCAAAGGAGGGCTGCAAAGGTGTAGAAGGGTCTGGAGGGCAAGACAAGGGAGAAGCAGCTGAGCCTCCTTGGTGTGCTCAGCGCAGGGCAGAGGAGCTGAGGGCAGCCCTGATGGCAGCTGCAGCTCCTCACAGGGAGCGGAGGGGCAGCGCTGAGCTCTGCTGTGTGACAGCGACAGGGCCGAGGGAACGGCATGGAGCTGTCAGGGGAGGGCAGCTGGGGGTCAGGGACAGGGGCTGCACCACAGGGTGGTTGGGCCATGGGAAGGCTGCCCAGGGCAGTGAGCATGGCCCCAAGATGCAGGAGTTTAAGGACCATTTGGACAACACTCTCAATTCAGGGTTTGAATTTTGGGTGGTCCTTTGTGGAGCTAGGAGCTGGACTCAGTGATCTTCATGGGTGCCTTCCAGCTCAGGATATTTTGTGAATCTATGAAATTTCTTCACTTGTGTTACGGGAGTACTCAATCTAAAGGAGTCTAGAGACTGTCTGTACAGACAGGATATGAGAAGAGTGCCACAGATGTATAGGCAACTTGATGTGCATGCTCCCAGCTCTATCCTCAACTGCAACACGGATCTGTGGTCTCTCCCCAGCTCCAGAAACTCAGATAACCAGCACAGCTGGTCAGTAAATCACATACTAAGTTGACTGAGGTTATCTGTCAAGTGATTTCACAAATTGGGATAGAAGCCATGGCAGTGTTGTTTGAAATATGGTCAGAAACAGGGAAACATCAGGCTAAGGAGAAATGCAGATATGTTCCCTGGTGTGAGTGACAAGGTGAAGGGCCTGCATGGAGGAAGCAAATGTTTCTGATTAGGTGAAAAGCACTGTTGCCTTCTACTCTTGGAGCCTTAGTAACCAGCATCAGTTTTCTCATTCCTCTGTCATTTGTTTGGAGCTGCTGACCGGTTCAGCTCAGCTGAAGAGAAGTGGAAGAAGAGGGAAGCTCGACCTGGCTCTTCTGATGCCAGACTCCTTTTCTAGTCCCATGAGCAGAAGGTTCCACTGCTGTTCTCCAGCTTTCCTTGCAGTACCAAGATTTAGCAAGTAGTTTCATGCTACCATGTTTAAAATACTACAGAAAATTACTATCTGCCAGAAAGAGAAATTACCAGGTAGTCTTCTACCATTATTCTTTGTTTGCTGCTTCTTACAAAAGAGAACATGGTGAGGTCCTTCATAATGCTGCAGAATTTAAAAAAAAAAAAAAGCCAAAAAACTTTGACTTTGCCAAACAGCGGAGAAATAATAATGTAATGATGATGGCGGAGTTGGTTATGTATTTAATTATAGAAATGTAAAAAAAAAATAAAGGTCCAAATCCCACCAACTGTAGTCAAAGATACTCCCAAAGACCCCAAAGTTAGCTGCCAATTTTTGCCTGCCTGAAATTGCCAAATTCTGCAGTTTTTATCCAAAACAATAAATCTTCCCAGCCCCTAAGGCAAATCTTTTGGTGATCCAAAAGCAAGCAAATAGTTCTGTGGCTGATACATGAGGCGGAACAGAACAGTACTTACTGGGAGCAGAATTGTCTCTGCAGTGCTGACAGGAAGAGCAATGTATGGTGGTCAGTTGACTTGGCGCATGCATTAAGGGGAACACATAGGGAACAGATATTCACCGCCTTAAGAGGTTGTCTTGCGGCCCCATTTCTGCAAACACAAAGAGAGTCTTGAGGGAAGCTTGTGGAAGAGAATGAGCTTGTGGACTGTGTGGAAGAAAATTAAATAGGGAATTTTTGAAAGTAATGGAGAGGAGAAGGGAAAATTAATTTGCTGGTATGTGAGATCACATAAAACTCCCTTGGAAAAGTTCCTAAAGAAAGGATTGTATTTACTCTGGAGAGGGGGCAAACAGTTTAGACCTACAATTTTATTGCCAATTCTCGGTGTTTAACCTGCTTTCCTTCTGCTTTTAAACCCCAGAGACAGCACAGCCGTTTCCTGAAAGAGCAACTGGGCTCTTATGATAAGGTGTGATAGCAAAGATAAAGGAAACAAGTTGCCACTTGCCTTTAAAAACTCTCCCGATGGTACGGTTGTGTTCTTTCCAAGTGCAGTTCCTTTTGCTGTAACTTCTGCCTAAACAGTGGGAAACGAGCTGCTCTGATGTTAGTGACGGTGATGAGTTTGTTGGCTTAAGAGTTGTCCCCTTGGTGCACTGCATCAAAGACAGATCTGACTGCTGCAGATCCTCTAACCACTGAAGGAGCTGATGAATGATTACTGTCTTCTGAACTTAGTTGCTCTGATTATATGAATTAAGAGAGGCAGCCAGCCAGCCCAAGGGAACTACTTAGTTGAGTTCTACTTTCTTGTGTGTAACCTCAGACCCAGCAAAATACTACAAGAAATATATTGAGAGGTACTTGCTGGTTTCTGAAAGAATCAGGTATGCATTGCACTTTTTTAAGATAAGTTACTTATTCTTTGCCAGATTTAGCAACTAGAAAGGATCAAACTAATTTTAACTTTAAAAATTAAGCTGATGTAAGTGTCTAAGAGGTTATCTCAACAAAACACCTAGCCCATCCTTTCTGGGATAGAAATACTTTCATAGGTTATCAAGCAAAAATGCTAGACGCTGCTTAAATGCAGGTCAGGCTAAATGAGCATGGTCATCTTGCTGGTATTAAAGAAACTCATTCTATCAAAATAAATGCCTGGTTTCTATCACACATAACTTAGAGGGCATTAGTCAGCTTCAGAAACAGAGTGGAAGTATGAGAACACAAAAAAGGAGAAATCAGTGATGTCCAGGCATTCCTTAGAGCAAAATATGAGTATCTGAAATCATCAGACCAGAATAAAAAACAAACAACTGAGACAACTGTGGCTCCTTAGACTGCTCTTGCACTAAAGCTATGGTATTAATATTACATTTAGGACTGTACAAAGAGAGAGAGACTTAGCCTTTCTTAAGAGTGATATAAGAGGCAGTTTGACAGCCTCAAGAACAGAGATAATGGGTTATTGAGGTTATTATGGGTTACAGATAGCCAGTAAGTGAGGTAAAGACAAGGTGTTTCCAGGATCTCAATGTACTGAATAAAAACAGACATTGAGGGTTATTGAGACAGTGAGGCAGAGCTGTGTAGATGATTACATTTGCAGTCCTTATTGCAGCTATGGACTGGAAGGGGTGGGCTTCGCACTCCAGGCATTGTATGCCACACTGGCCTTAACAAATGGAAACTGTGGTCTGGTTGCATTTTCCAAGGCATATGGCTGCTCAGCAGAGTGCTGCCTTCTTGCTTATGCAGCCTGCAAGAGCTGGCAGGCTCAAGGTCTGTGCAGACCTACTGCTGTGGCAGAAGCTTGGGCCTGCAAGTAGCTTGCAAACGAGCAACCACCTCAGTGTGGTGAACCCAGAGGAATGTGTCTGTTTACTGAAGTTAAGCTGCTGCTGTACTGGAAAGCCTTGTCCTCTGAGACAGCAAGTATCTTCTGTATGTCACAGAGCTGAAGCTAACTTGTACCCAAAGCCCTCCAGTGGGAATGTGTCTGGAGGCACATCTGCAGGTCCTTACTGATTTCCACGGCTCCCATGTGGCAAAAATATGGACCTGCTTATAGCACTGATGCCTAAATCTGTTGCCAGAAATTGGAGACCTGTTGTTTGCTGTGAGTAGAATCAAGGGTTCAATTAAATGCTTTATCCAGACTGGGGAAACATTAATTTGATATGAACAAGTCTTTGGTTCTGATCTGAACCCTAGCAACATGCTTAAATAATGCATGCAGCAATTATCTGACCTGTACTAGAGTGCGAAGGAATCAGAATCTTGCAAAATTTGGTGCCTATCCCTGATGTAATAATAATTTTATTTTCTACTGCACTATCTCCTTTGTGGCATATTTACATGATAAGTCACAGATCTCTAATTATTTATTTAATCTCTTTCTAGTATATTTTGCACAATTTTTTTGCAGTTTATATAGATTTATTTGCTTTATTACCACTTTGCATTCTGAGAAGAAGTCTTCTATAATAAAAAGTGCATTTCCTTGCAAGCAAAATCAATTTCCTTCAGGAATCTCTCACTCCCTGATTAGCATGTTACATTTGGTCAACACTAATCGCATAGTTGACTGTGAGCACTAAAATTCTTAAATAAATAAGTTCAATGTTACTCATAATGGATGGTTTGCACTTAAATTTCTGAAACACAAGATGTTACCGTGCTATTTAGACACTTACATTCACATTGAAGTATAACAATTTAGGCCAGATCTATTTTTCTGTAGGTCATTAGTATGTTATTAACAATTAAGTCTCAGCAGCAAGTTTGATTGCAAGTGAGTAATGCAGTGGGAAGCCTAAATGGGTGTGGTTTCTCAATTATTTTTAAAGGTTTGGGGTTATGGCTTTCCTGTTTCCTTCTTTTTTTCCTTTCCCTTTTTGTTAGCCCACTTCAGAAGCACTCAGTGGGAAAGCAGTGAAGCAGGAGGTGTGTATATTACTAAATCTTTCCATGTTTCCCCTTCATTGGTTTTGTTTTTGTAGACAGTGAAACGCAAGAAGTTAGCTATATGCCGTTCCTTCTACTGGGTGCTGGATGTATACTAGAGTTATATTCTCAGATGGAGGATGTTTTTTTACTAACTGTGAACAGGACTAAGTCACTGTGGATCAGAAAACTTGAGCTATGGTGGAAACCCCTCATGTGGTGGCTATAGGAAAATAATACCTTTCCCAACAGTGAATTTAAGCCAGCATTTGTTGGAGAATGTAGCTTGAATCATGACTCCCTGTGGTCCAGCAACCACTCAGATTAAGATATGTGGTTTCCCTAATGTCTGTCAAGTGCTGTTGGAAACCACTCTGGCTGGGCTGTAAGGTGAACAACATTACATGGGTGGTATGAATTCCCTCCAGAAATCAGAGGATGGAGGGGAGGAAAGGGGAGACAGAAAATAACTTTCAGCCAAATATACATATAAAAAAGCATTAGTGTTTATTTTAAAAACGTCATCTAACAGTTCTTTAGAATTTCTATGTATGTGTGCTTAATGAATGAGAAAAAGGAAAAGCTCTGTTTCTCAGAGAAACCAGTGACTTGGAAGCTGAGAAATGTGTGCACAAATGTTCTGCCTCACCTTGGGCTTGCTTTGTGTGCGTGATCGGTTGAGTGGGGTACTCCATGCTGAGTCTGCACTTGGTTGGGGCTTAAAAATAAACAAGGGGGTGTGAGAAGGCTGAAATAAGGCTGTGTATTATTGTCATTCACACTGCTTTCCCACTGCCCTGATCTATGGCTTTGTGTCCAAATGGGACACAGGACCAACCAGGACCATCGCTTCCAGCCTAGGCATTATCTGAAAACCAGGTATTCCTTGGTTTGCATGTGCTTCACAGCATCCTGGGCAGCACTTGTGAAATATAGATGTCTTTGCTGCTGTAATGAAGGTTACTTTAACTTAGGGAAGGCTTGGGAGCGTATGGAACAATGACTGTGATACCAACTCTAGGTATTAATGTGATACTGTGACCATTTTTGTCAGCATTCAGGGTTATGAGTCACTTTCGCTGATGAAGGAATCAATAGTAGAAGTACTTATTTCCTATTCTTTTTTGTTTTACTTTCTATTTCTGTGGCCCCCCCCCCCCCAAAAAAAAAAATCTATTTACATTGGATTTATTAAATTATTATTATTAAATAATAAATATATTTTACATATATGCTGTAATCCAGCAGGTATGTCTCATCTTGCCTCAGTGAATAAAAGCAAATCAAATATTAGATTGGTTCTTTGCCCATAGTGCCCAGAGCTGTTCCAGTACTAAAACTGTATCATAGCTTTTGATTGTCTCAAAGCTCTTCTTGTCTTATTCTCTATGGCACAAATAGCATCTCATCAAATAATGATTTCCCCTTGCCATGTTCTTTACCAGCCTCATCTTTAAATATTTAGTGTTGAGCACTTTGCTAGCAATGCTAATCCTTTCTGAAATGTTCTGTGTTACACTAAAATTTTCTGGTCTTTGATTTCTTTTAATTACTCTCAAATTTACTGTAGAGAAAAAAGCAATGGTGATTGAGAATATAAGGTACTGAATTTGAGGACTGGAAACAGAGTACAGAAAGAAGCCTTTCACTTCAGAACTGCTGGTAGGAATCCAGCTCAGTTTCAGACTTAGCAAAAATCATTACTGTGTGATGACTTCTTGGTGCCCTGCTCTGTACAGTCACAAATGAGTCAGAGTCCACATCACACAAACCACCAGAACAATTAGTGCTACTGTAATTGGGGTCCTGCTGGCAGCATCAGTGGAAAAGGCAGGAACTGAGCATGGAAACTGAGCAGCTTTCTCCCTGCTCCTTCAGGTCACCTCTGAGACATAACTGTGTGAGGAAGCCTAGAAGAAAATAGCTCAGAGGTATCTCTCCTTTTGGAGGTAAATGGAAGACCTTACTTGTCAGTACTGACAATCCGACACACACAAACGTGTTCAAGAAAAATAAGTATCATTAATGTTGAATGTGTGAAAGCCTGACATTTTATAAAATTTATTATATATCTATATATTATATATGTATAATATATATATGTCTGAAAAACTAACTAAAAAATCCAAAGTTTTGGCTTAAAATAGTAGAAACAGGGCCAAACAAATATTATAAAGCATGACCACCGCTGGCAACAACCACTTCCCTCAAAAACAAAGGAAAATCCTACTCTTTTATTAAACCATTGAACAATCTGTTCAATTTGAACCCCTCCTAGGCAAAAAGGAAGGAGTGCTTGCACTGTTCAGATATTCCAGATATTCTCTTTGGAGATGAAAATGTGGATTGATAGAAGAGATGTTGGATTTTATTCAGAGTTGATTCTTTGATGTCATGGAAGCATTGACTGGAAGGAGAGCGTTCAGCAGCACAGGGTACTATAAACAGAGTACTTCAGGTTGGTCTGGGGCATCCCCGGGGTGCACATAAATCACAGAGCTGTGGAGGTTGGAAGGGATCTTTCAGGTCACTTGGCCCAGTCCCTGAAACTGGCACCTCTACTGTGTTGTCAGCTCCAGTAGTAGGGAGTTCCTCACCTTAGAATGATGTGCTACCACCAGAAAAGCTATCTCCAGCAGGACACTCATCCTGTACTATCAGGGATGAATTTAGCTCTATAGTTTTTACAAGCTTCAAACAGTTAAACTGTGTGGATGTCTCACATATGTTGAAAATAGTGATCGATGTGATTGGAATTTCTGGGTAAAGAAAAAATAAAAAGAATGTGCTGAATTGGATGTCGGACTAGCAAACTAAGATTAGCATTAGCAATTCTGAAAGGTTCTGTGACAGATCAGCCCATTTGTGAATGCATGCCAAATTCAACTAGAATAGTCTAAGAACTTCAAGTTTCCAGTGCAGTTCCTTGAAAAAAAAAAAAAAACGCTTTGACTTTTCATGATAAAATGGTTCAAAAACTTAATTGAATTAATTCTGAGTCACTTTTAAAAGCACCTCAAACCAAGCAAGTTCATTTCTCAGTGTGAGGAATTCACTTTGACCCAATTAAAAAAAAAAAGTTTGTGTGTGTGAGCATGTGCACGTGTTCATGGTGAGTCTGACCACAAAGCCAAAAGAAAACTCATTCATTCCCCCACTGCTTCAGCTGTAACCTGCAACATACCTGCCTTCGTATTTTTGGGCTTCTCTTCAGCAGGTAACACTGACAGATTGCATAGATGTGTTTGTACTAAAGAGCTGAAGATTGGATACCTATGTTCTTTCCCAGTTGTGTGGCATGCACAATTTGAAGCCCAGATCTGTGGATATGGAAGAATAGAGTAATTCCCTGATCTTCAGCCTTATTTATACGGGATATCAGTGTATCGTGGGGGTAGTGGGAAATAAACACATCTTTTCGTGAAGAGAACTATTGCAGGGAACTACAAAGAGGTGATGTCCAACTTCAGAGTTTCTGGGAAACTGAGAAATAATAGCACCTAGAACAAAGATTTCAGAGCTTAAAAAGGGATGAAAAAAAGTGCAAGAGGATTTGAGTATCCTGTATCACACCATGGGTTTCTTTTAGCGGAGAGCATGTGGTGCATACTTTTCCCTTTTCTATGGCCAGTGCTGAATTCCTCAGGGGACTGGTGATTCTGCAGGCACTGCCCTGCGCAAAGCTCCATCCCTGGGCAGCATCAGCCCTGCCCTCAGCAGGCAGGAGCAGAGGGTGACAAGGGCTTGTTGTTAAGCAAGGGAAAAGCTGTGTGGAGGTTTTCCACATCGGATCAGCCAAAGCAAGAGGCTGAGTTTAGCAGGGGCTGGATTTATGAGAACGGTGGCACTGGTGGGATGAGAGGCTTAAATGGCTAAAAAAATCTTTTTAGAGTGGGCTTTGTATTGTAATAAAAGCGTTTGTTTCTGCTAGCCAGTGTAAGCAATGTAGGTTTATGAGCAGCTGATATTTCGTGCAATAATTCATGCAATGGAAATGCATTTGTCTATCTCAAGTGTCTGTTGTTTGGCAAGCAGATGACTGGTCTTATTATTAGACAGACTGCTCTTTACACAGGCAGAGAGGCTACAGCTCCTTGTTAATTTGAAGAAAAACCTGTAAAGTTCTGTGCCGTGATGTATAGCAGCACAAAGCGGTATGTGTGGCAGCAGCACATAAACCACACTGAATAAAATAATACAGGATAAGGTCACTGCTGAGAAATGTGAAATTATCCTTTTTCCAAGGTCCCTCCATGGTAAGTCAGAGGCCAGCAAATTGAACTACCTCTGCAAATTTCTTGCTGTAGTGAACAAGGCTGCATGGAATGAAGCCATGATGTATGATTCAGCTTGTTAGGCAGTAAAAATCCTTTAAAACTGTAACTCCAGTATTCATTCCCAAATGATTTTACTTTACATATTCATTTGGAGAAAACTGAAACAATTTGCCATCAATGTGTATTCAAAAGCCTCATATTTCCAACACTATAAAGGAAACCTTAAAAAGAAATTACTTCCTCAACTTGAATAGCGATACAGGAAAATGGATTAAGAATGAATAGATGCAAAAAAAAAAAAAAAAAAAAAAAGGAGATTCTGATTGTCTTTTTATATCATGTGATCATAGCAAGTGGTCGAGATGCACACCTAAAATTGTATAGTAGATTGTTCTGTTCGTTATGTATACTTCATTTCATGTTACATATTTGCCTGAGCAGTAGCTTTCCATGTTGTGAATTCTTTTTCTGTGCATGTTTTTAAACACTCAGAACTGGATATCATATAAAATATATCTGTTTACAACATTGTAAATTCATGTATAAACTCTCACAAAGCCTTTGGTTTTATGTACACATACATAAAAGCTTGATTTTATAGTTCTTGAAGTTAAGTATTTGCATTTATAATAGCATGAGGGGATCTAGAATGTTTAATTAAACATCAAAATTTTATAAGTAATTCTTGGATATAGGAATGGGGTAGCATACCATTAAGTGTATGTGATTTTCCACATTTTCCATGCACATGCTTTTCTGAACATGTACAGTGTGAAAGTCTCAGTTATGTGAAGCAGTGGTGCTGCTCAGCTTATGTTCTTAATGAGCAACCCTAGAAAGTGTGCGAGCTATTAAAGAAATCCTATTCCTTTCCTTTATCCCTCAGGAGTATTGTAAGAATGTGATTTTTTTGTTTGCTTGTTTGTTTGTTTGTTTTTGAGAGGTACTTCTGATGCCACTGTATTAACTTCTCTGGCCTTTCAACAAAAATTACCTAATGAAGAGGATTTTAGGAATATCAATTGTTTGGTGACAAAATTCACTCGAAGGTGCTGCTATTTTGCTCAGGTTGCAATTTAAAGTACCTTTAATGTAACAGCTTTTGGCAAGTCCATTTTCTGTGAGGACTGCTGTCAAATAAACCTTTGTGTTGCCCTGCTCAGCAAAACCTTTGTACTGTCTTTGAAGTAATGTGCTGTTAATTGCTTTCTTCATAAGCTGCTGGATCGAAGAGTCTGTGTAAATAGGAGTTTCACATTAGTGAGCAGCAATAATTAGAGATGCCTGGCTTTTTGAAGGGGAAGAGGTCAGATTCTCTTGAATTAGGTAGAATGTGGACTTTGGACCCAGATTTCTTGTATCTTTGGTGCAGGGAGTCTGAGCTCCCCAAAAATCTTAATACCCTCACAAGGCTGCTGGGTATTAAGGTTCAGAAGTTAAATGTTGCCACCTAATGGTGAATATTTATAATACAGTCTTCATGTTCACTCTTCTGTTACCCTTCTCTGCATACAGAGTACTTTCTTTATAAGGGACTAAAGGAATGAAACAGATTGTATTCAGATTTTATATGAAATGGGATCTATCAGGAAGAAGAAGATACTGCAGCTGGCTGTGAAATCCCAGCCATTCATTTTAAATGAGTTCTAACTAATTAATGCTTTCTCTATGAATTCAGATATAGACGAGTGTTCGTTTGAAAGGACCTGTGATCACACCTGCATCAACTACCCTGGAAGCTTCGAATGTCTCTGCCATAAAGGCTACACTTTGTATGGGCTGACACACTGTGGAGGTTTGGAAATACTTTTCCGCATCTGTTTGCTTGTTTGCTTTGTGAACTGTTTACTGAGCCACACGTTCTTAAGCTGAATATTTTAGATCAGGAGGTGATAAGATGAACCAAAACAGTTAAAGCTAGAGTAGTTTGAGCTGGGTGTCACTGAAATTTCAGTGTCTCAAATCGGCTGAACTATTCCCTGAAGAATGTAACAAACAATGGCCTAGCATTTTTGTTACAGTGATATACACAGCAGCCTCAGAACAGAATTACAGAATCACAGAATGGCCAGGGTTAGAAGGGACCTCAAGGATCATGAATCTCCAACCCCTTGCCACATGCAGGGCCACCAACCTCCCCATTTAATACTAGACCAGGCTGCCCAGGGCCCCATCCAACCTGGCATTGAACACCTCCAGGGACGGGGCATCCACAGCCTCTCCAGGCAGCCTGTTCCAGCACCTCACCACTCTCTTGGTAAAGAACTTCCTTTGGATATCCAACCTAAATCTTCCTTCCCTCAAGTTAAAACCATTTCCCCCTGTCCTTCAGTTATCTACCGTTTCAAAGAGTTGATTCCCCTCCTGTTTGTAGGCTCCCTTTAGGTATTGAAAGGCTGCAATGAGGTCATCCTGCAGCCTTCTCTTCTCCAGGCTGATGGAGAGCCCAGCTCTCTCAGCCTGTCTTCATAGGGGAGGTGCTCCAGCCCTCTGATCATCTTTGTGGCCCTCCTCTGGAGCCTCTCCAACAGCTCCAACAGATCAGAAGCCTGCAGCTCTAAGCCTTGTTCCATGTGTGCTGCTGTTCTTCCACAGGTGCCAGAGAAAAATGTGGCTAATTGGACTAGGCTTGTGTTTGTTAATTGGTGCAGCACCTAGTATGCCCTGTAACCTAGTCCCTCATTTGGTTCCTACCTGTAGCTCCCATCTGACTTCAGACTGGGTCACAAGGCTCCAGAGCTGGGGACTCTGGAGAAGTGACTAGAACTCTTAAAGCCATCCCTGCAGGCCGTGTAGATTCACTCAGAGCCAGGCATTTGGCAATCGGAGTTCAAGACATGATTCAGGCATGGTTTGGAAAAATAGGCAGGCACTCAGCCTGTCAGCCTTTACAGCCTGACCTGCCTTAGAAATACATGCAGTGACAGTTTTTCTATTACTATCACATTTTGAGGCCTAGCATTAGACTAGAGTCTGAGCAATTAAACCTTTGACATTTTTCTATATAATGTAATATACATTATTGTCCAGATGCTGCACAGACTTTCAAGAATGTTTTGCATCTTGTGAGAACTTCCAAGAATTTCAGTGTAACTAATCCTGACAAGTAACTTAATTGTGTCATTTGGCCTTATGGGAAATGGTCTTAAGTTGCACCAGGGTAAGTTTAGGTTGGATATCAGGAAAAACTTCTTTACAGAAAGGGTTGTTAAGCACTGGAATGGGCTCCTCAGGGATGTAGTTGAGTCACCATCCCTGAATGTGTTTAAAAACCATTTGGATGTGGTGCTCAGGGACATGATTTAGTGGAGGGTTGTTAGAGTTAGGGTAGTAGGGTTAGGCTGTGGTTGGACTTGATCTTTAAGGTCTTCTCCAACCTGAGCAATTCTATGATTCTTTGATTCTGTGTTATGTGTAAATCATTACAGGAATAGGAGCTGTGCATGTGTCTGGGGACAAATGCATGCAAAGCACGATAAGCTGTTTGACAAGACTGTTATCTGCATTACACATTTATAATAGATGTAAACATAGAAGATGCAGTAGGTACAGATATTCTTATGCACACAACTTTTCAATGTACATGTGTGTACAGTATGCACAGAGACACTGTATAGACATTGTTAATATCCTCTCAACTTTATTTTTCAGATATTGATGAATGCAGCATCAGCAATGGCAGCTGTGACTATGGGTGTCTGAATACAATGGGAAGCTATGAGTGTGTCTGTCCACCTGGAAAGAAACTGCACTGGAATAAAAAGGACTGCGTTGGTAAGTGTGTAAGTCACTGACTCAGAGGTGGCTGTGGTGCTGCTCCCATTCTCCAGAAGAGTGAAGAAGCCTGTAACTTTGTCTGAGGAATGCTGCAGGTGGACTGAAGAATGGGAAATATGTTGAATGTGTTGGTTTTTTTTTAAATTCTGTCTTATGAGTCTTGTGCTCACAAATGTTATGAGGTACGTTATTAGGTTACGTTATTAGGTATGTTTTCGTTTGATCCTCTGCTTTTTTATGGTCTTTTGATATTGAACTGCATAATTTCAGATATAACTCTACTTCCCTTTAAGAGTAATTTAGAATATTTAAAATATATGACTGTTTATAAGTAGGATGTTATTCAAGTCAATATATACATTCACAACATCATACCCCTGTTCAAGTTCTCCCCAGAAGTATCCTGTTCATTATAAAGTACCAATAGTAGATGTGTGAGAAGTATTAACTGCAGTTAGTACAATCCCAAGATGACTCAAATGATAGCAGGTACTACAAGTGCCACTAACTTTGTGTCAAATCTGAATACCTGTTCCAGTCGTTGTTGTGTAACCTTTTAGGTCGATTATTTTTTCTTTTAGAAGCACAATTTGAAACACAACAAATATTGGTCATGGCTGCATTTCTGTGAGATTTTAATTCAATTTTCATATTTTTATTGAGAATGGCCTACGTTAGGTCTTTCATAGTCAAATTTAAGTTGTTACTTTTTTTGTTTGCTTCCTTAAACCATGAATATTTTGTGGATACAGTAGGAATTGATGGCTATTACCTAACTGGGAGCAAGACACAAAAATAAAGGAGAGACCTTGTTTAAAAGGGAATCTCCTGACACACTGAGGGAAAGCACTATACTCTGGAGTAGAGAGCACTGCACCAGCCTCTAATATCATGCGATATAAGATTGTGGCATTTTTCCACTTACTTACATGGATAAAGCAGTAATGGAAAGCACTTTATAACTGGAAGGGTTTCAGCTGATGTTCAGCCTTTGCAACTGACTTTCTTTCTACCTACCAGTAAGAACCTCATTTTCCCCACTTGCATTCAGGTACATTACCTTCACTGTTTCTCTACATGAGAACTAAGGACTGTAGAAATAAGAAATGGTTACTTCTTGGGTTTGTTTTTAATTAACTGTCCATTATATCTACCTTGCAGTGTACTAGTTAGCCCTCTGGAAAAGGCTTTGTGAACTAACCTAAAACTAACTTGTAAAACTTTAGTAAAGACTAAAGTTTTCTAAGGTCTGTTAGGCCACAGAACTCTCTCAACCTACTAAGAATGCTTTTGCCATAGTAAGAGCTTGTATTGAAATATTTTCCTAGTTGTGCATTTCTGTTCATTATTTGGAATACTCAGTTGGAAGGTGGAAAATAGAACACTCTTTTCCATTAATGCACACTGTTTTCTTTGATGAATTTAATGAGGCTTAAAATAAGTGTCATCTCCCTGCTGTGTTCTACATTTGCTGTAACAAAATCCTCTTTTGCTCAGAAACGACGCTTTGCACCTGTGTTTGTCTCCTCAGTCCCAAGAAATAGTATCTTTCCAAACATCACCAAAGCAACATTAAAGGCCTTTGGAGGGAGATAAGTAGAGGATGGTTATTGCTGTATTTCAGATGTGAACATTAGATGTGTTTAAAGGACTTGCATGTAATTTATACTTAACCAGCAGTGAGGCTAGGAAATCAATCCAAATGGTGGCTCCTGGGATCCTTCCTCTGTACTCAGGCCAAGCCAGGAAGGCTTGTTCCAGCTGCCACATTTCAACTGGTCTATTTCATCCCAACTTTAGTCAGCTCTTCCCGAAGTCTGGCCAACCCAAAACTGTCCTACAGAATTCAGATGCTACAGCTCTGATCTCTACCTTTCTGTGGTCCAGTGGTGAGGTGAAGGGTAGGAAAAACGGCTCTTCCAACGAGGCCAGTTAGGAGCTAAACAGGAGTCAGCCAGGTCCACCTTGCAGGGTGAGCATGATTGGATGAAGCAGAAAAGACCAGTGAGAGGAAAAGCATATGCACTTGAACATGTGTTTATACAGGGCTGAACCAAGAACTGCTCTACAGACACCTGCCTGAGATTCATCTGATACAGCATGAACTATCTGGTATAACAGGTGCCCAGCACTACAGCCAACAGTCAGTGCAAACAGTAAAACTCTGGAGGAGGTGACTGGAGCAAAGTAAGCAGTGAGGCTGCCTTAGTGCAGATAGTGATGGCATCTACTACTCGGGCTGTAGCTGAGAATGCATCTAGTCATTTATAGGGAAAGGTATATTTAAGTAATACTTGAGTACCAAAAGATATCAGATTACAATAAATGCAGTATCTTAATTATCAGTTGCATACCATCATCTTCAGGTGAAGCACAGAACTGATCCAGCAACTCAGCAATGTCACGTAGGTTCAGCTAAACCACAAATTGTCCCTCACCCAAGTACAAAGAGCAGTTTGTGGGTAAGAAATACAGAATATTCTGTCTTCATCTTGCTGTGAAGCCACAAAGAGAAGCAGGGACATATTCATTGTTGCCTTGTGGGTGCTGATGAGGAGCAGCTGATATTTATGTACCATAGCTTGGGGCAGTTCGACGTTGGCTGAAAGGATTGATGGGACTATCTACTCCCAATCTCAGCACCTGCTGCCTCATCATTGCCCAGATGGGAAGTTTTCTACTTCCAGAAGCTTAAACCTGGCACTGAAATACAAGCCTGTGAGAACTGGAGTGAGAAAAAGAAAATGCTTTCACTGGCAATCTAAATAAACAGAACTTTGTGAGAGGGATTCTTGTGTATATTGTTGTAGTTCCCCAGTGAACCAGAGAGCTGGGCCTCCAAAAAAGGGGGACAGGACTTCTCATGTCATTAATATTACCAATTGCTTCTGTAATGATATTGCGTGTGCAGCATAATGCTCATAATTAGAGATACCTACATTTCAAAGTGCAGCTCTGGACCTGAACAGTCCCAAAAAAAGAAGAAGATAGGAATAAAAGACTCAGATGCTAGACCTAAAAATCTGAAGGAGTTCCATTTCCAAGTCCAAACTCAAGGTCCAAATGTTCTCTCTCCTGTTAAACGCTTATTTCAGAAATGCCTGCACCTGTAATTTTTCTTGGTTGCCATTTCTACCTTTCCTTTCTCACTGTTGTGAACAAGTGAATGCACAGAGTTCTGGTTTGGGCTGCTTCTGATTTTTCTTTTTTTGTCCTCAGAGATGGTGAAATGTCTCCCAAATGCCAAACCAGCTCCCAAGGCTCAACTAGTATGTAGTAAGACAGGAGGAATAGAGAGCTGCTTCCTATCATGCCCCTCCAATACCCTTTTTGTTCCAGGTTTGTACAAAATATCTGTTCTCTGAAGTGATAGAGTTATTTGAATGTGACTTGATGATTCTTCTCTGTTAATGTATACATGACTCTTGCATTCAGTTTTTATGATGGACAACTGTAAGTGAGCAAAGGTTCACTATAAATTAAATTTTGTCCAAACATGCACATGATTAAATACAAGAACTGACTGCCCATTGCATTAAGGGTTTGGCCCTTGATTGTTTAATCTGAGTTATCATTTGGGAAAGAAAAAAAAAAGTCAAACTGAAAAAAAAAATCTTTCAGTTGCCTTAACTAAAATGTGCAAAAGAAAAATTTTGATATGTTAAGTTACTTAGTCAAAAGGGGAGGGAAAACTGAGCAGTTGATTTCTCTGCTAATTGTTAAGCACTGTTTTTCATTATGAATAGAATGCTCTGAGCCCCTCCAGGCATCTGCTTAAAATGGTGGACTCTGCATCATGTCCCAACATATCCTGAAATTGTGTGATCAAACAGGAGTGGAAACAGATTGGAAAATGGATGGTTCCTCCTAGATAATCTGGTTTAGAGAACAAAGCATGAGGCGGGGGCAGGAGAAGAGTGCTGGGACACCCTGAGCAACTTAATGTTGTGGCAGCCCCAGCATACGATCAAACTCTTATGCCACAGTAGCATAAAACTTCCATCAGTTCAGCAAGGGACACCATGGATCAGTGAATGAAGTAGCAACAGCTTAAAACCTGCCTTACTGTCTCACACAGAGTGGGTAAGACTTAATCTGTCTCAGGAGGCAGCGCAGGTAAACCCCTACTCACTATTTGTTGCTTCTGTTCCTGGCAGTAGCTGGGTTTCAATAAATTTTGTTGGCAGTAGTTCATCTGAATGTTACAGAAAATCAGGCATCTCACTGTGTTTTTTTTTCCCCTCCCTTTTCTTATCATTTGCTACATGTAATTTTCATCTACACAGTCTTGCAGGACAGTGGAGTAGGATGGAGGTTGATATTACTTTTTAATGGGTGTTCTCTTTCTACACAGGATTATTTTCCACAAAGATGTCTCTACTTTTCATGTTAGTGCTGGCGTTATATGTAGCAGAGCTGTTCACACGTTATTTTCATTTTAGCAGAGATTACCCGTGCATTTATCTAATTTGCATGCAGCAATAGAGTTCAATCTGTGCAGTATGCAAACTCTTTCATAGTTCTTAGCATGTTAATTTTTGTTTCTGCCAAAAAATGTGTCAATCTGGTTAGCTTTATTACTAGTGTACATGATCTATTTATAAGTAACAGATATGATCAAAGCACAAGGATTCTGCCATGAACATATACAGTAAAATATTTCTGATCTGTGTGCCATGGAATTACTTAATTGTCAGCTAACCTAATGCCAAACTCTTTATGAAATGTAACATTTCAGTGCTGAAAGAAACAAACCATAGTCAATGCTCTGAAGCAGTAGCCCTTGGTAAGCTACTTCAGCCATTTAAAATCCAGGTTCAACACTTTAAATGTCTCATTATTTGGCAGTATTAGAGTGCTCAGACATGACACATTAGTGCTGAGAGAGCTAAGCAGAGCAGGTGTTTTGTGGGGCTGATGCCCTGCGTGCTGACTGTGTGTTCTGCTTCACAGATTCAGAGAACAGCTACACACTGAGCTGTGGTGTTCCTGTCCAGCAAGGCAAGGCTCAGCAGAAGCGCAATGCCACCCTTCCCAGCTGCGCAGGTAGGTGCTGTCCTGCTCACCTTGGCCATGGCCTCTGGGAATTAAATGTGGAGGTCTCCTAAACCACTGAGGAGATGCAAGGTAGACAACTCTGAAGTTACACAAAGCCAGATTTAAGAGTTACATTCAACAAGGGCAAGCTCTGGAGTAAATTACTTTCCATAGTCCAACATCTGACAGTGAGCATGTAAAAATGGCACAGACTAGGAGACGAGAAGCCCAGCAGGAGCACAGCAGCCAAAGGCAACGATGCTGCTTGGTGGTCAGCTACAAAGACATTGCTGAGGAGTGTGGAGGATCTGGGCATTGCATTTCTATAACCAGAAAGGTTACAATATTTTTACAAGCACATTTAGTGTTTCATTCTACTGGTTCACAGAAGTGGCTGAATTATTTTGCAGAGACATTTCAAAATTTCAAAAGCTGATACTTAGTGTAAAATAAACTCAGCTCTAGAAGATGAAGTCTGGCAAAATGAAAAGCAGTTGAAACAGCATCCATTGGAGGGAAGTATCAGCCCATTTTACATATCAATACCTGCCATGCTTCTCTCCAGTCTTCCTGTTCTCTAGCCATGTACTTGTTACACGTTTGGAATGCAATATGAAGTATGTTGCTGTGGAGTTAACACAGCAGCCCATCTGTCTGCCTGTGCCACAGGGGCAGATAACCTCTATAATGCTCTCAGGGTTGCTCCCCACTGCATCACTTACTTGCAACACCCTTTTACCTGCTCCAGTTCCAAGGGGCAGCCTGCAGGAGCAGGAAGGTGACAGGCCATGCCATACCTTTCACACCATGGAATTTGTGAGGAAGTCAGTCAGCAGTTGCATTTTTGAAGCACTGCATATTTGGAGCCTTTAAAGTTATGACTGGCATGGATCTAAAGCTGAAGAAAAAATCTTGCAAGCTCTAGACAACCATCAAATAAAGGTATTTCCTTTGGATGGTTTTCCATTGTCAATAATTTAACTCCATTAAGTCAGTCTTACTACTGCTTGGCATTAGCAAGAGTCAGAGCTACTGCCAAGTAGTGTAGGAAGCCACAGTCAGAAAAAAACGCTATCAGTGAATCTTACTCTTTATAAATGGCAAATTCACCCAATCCCACAAAGATGTGCAGGTGTACTGGATGGAAGGAGTGCATGCAGAGCATGTGCAATACTAGCAAATCCATTCATCTGTCTGGGCTCAAGTGTAAGTGCTTATGGGAAATAATAAACTTATGCAAATGGATCCCTTTCCAAAAGGTGTATAGCTCTTGGTCTGTGTGTTTTCTATGTTGCAAAAAGTCTTTTAAGTCTATTTTTAAAAATAAATTCCAGGCTTCCTTTCATCTGCATCACAAACAATGGGGTTTTTTTTGTTCAACATCAACAGATTCCTTAGCCCCTCCAATCAAGCAGAAAGCTCGCTTTAAAATTAAAGATGCAAAGTGCCACTTACGACCTCGCAGCAAAGAAAAAACAAAAGATGCTGGGAAGCAAGCTGTCTTAGGTATGTGATTTGTTATAACACATAAACAGCTTCAGAATTTTTTTACTTGTTTGTTTGCTTGTTCACGTAATTTGTTTTAACATCTCAGTCTGCAAAAAAGCAATGCTTTTCATATTCGGATTTGAATTTAAGATCAAGTCAAGTTCCACACTCTCACTGAATAGTGCCATAAGTTTGGATACGGCAGTGTTGAGATGTCACCAGTTGTTTTGAAAAATCTTTGTCCAAAACTACATGAATTTGGAATTAAGCTGATCCTTTTTCTGACATTGGTAATGGCAGAAATATCTTGAGACAAAAAGCTGTGACCAGTGCAGTTACAAGAAATGATGTCGGTTCAGTTTGTTGTTTCCAATCTATGTTTGCAAACGCTATTATTCATTTGCATTATATTGGATGAGTACACACTGCAGCAGCAGACAACCCCTACATAGAAAAGTTACAACCAAAATCTGATGTTACGTAGTCTTCAATCATATGTTACACTGGAATTAGTAGTTATGCTGTGAGAAGAAAAATTTAGAAGAAGATTTAGACAAAATTACAACAAATCTGAAATATAAATAAAAAAGGATTTATCAGGCTATACCAAAGCACTCAAATGTTTCAAAAAACTCATGGCAGTAAGATTTGGGACTCTATTATTGCTAATTTTTAACTTCATTTTTAAGGTTAAACAAAACATTTTTCACAGATTTTCATGACATTTATTTCTTGTCCTCCATTCCCTTGATACATTGGAGTAGATTTAACAATTAAAGAATATGTTGGTATTTTTGCTGTGCACTTCTACAGCTGAAATATCTGAAGTTCATTTACTTTTAACATTAACTCAGAATCTTCTGGGCTTCAGTGCACAATACTGGTGAGACTGCAACAGCTCAAGTTCTTGCTTAGAGGAACTTAGCAGCTTACAGAAAATGTCTACTGGTGTTACATTCTCTGTTGTGAGTCTGTCTTACCACTCTTGCTAGTGAGAAGTTGAATGATAGCTGAATAGAAAAGAGATTTTGAGCAAGAGATTGCTCAAAGAGATAGAACATCAGTTAGTAGTTTTCTTGAAGCCCATGCTTGTTCTGGTTTAGTCCCAAGCCTGCTGCTCTAATGAATTTGTGAAAACTGACTCTCTTGCTTGGTATAACCATGAAATGACTGTATGTAGTATTGCAGCTCTTGCCTAATTTCTCTAAATAGTTTCCTCATCCTAACACAGAAAAGATACAGGAAATTATAGGCATTATAGGTAACACTAAGCAGCTGAGCATCACCACACCAGTGCTTTTGCCTCCTGCTTTCACCAACAAAAGGATCAAAGTGTCTAAGTGCATGTGAAATGTTACGAAACCTGTCACTGCATTAATAATAACCCAGCTGAGATATTGCTCATTAGCCTGTCACTTGCTACCTTGCTACTTGATTTCTTTCTTTGTGTGGTTTCTCTCATGAAAGGAGGTCAATTCCCTTGTACAGACAACTGCCACGTGACTTTTGTGAATCTCAAGTGTGATTCCTCCAAGAAAAAGCGCCGGGGCCGCAAGTCACCGTCAAAAGAAGTGTCCCATATCACTGCAGAGTTTGAAGTGGAGATGAAGTCAGAAGAAGTCTCAGGTTTGTCAACGGTCTCTAAGTCTGCAGAGAGAAACCATAATTCAATTCCTCAGTTGTGTTGTTAGAATCTCTTTGATGCTATTTTATCAAGCTGCTATGTGAAGCTTATAGCACAAGCTTCATTCAACAGCCTTTCCAAACTCAGTTTCCAAGTTTTATTGAAAGGAATTGGGTATGAAATTAAGCCAAAGAACAAAGATTGAATCTACAGCAAAATTCCTAGAGCTAAGTCTTGTATTTTAATTTAGTATGATTTTCTCAGACAACAGAAGTGCTAATTGATGCACAGAGAATGTAAGGATTAACTAGAAATTATATTACACTAACCCTAAAAATATCCTTCAAAATGTAAGTTGCTGAAACTTCAGTCTGAGAATTGAGTATTTTTATCACACATTTGATAAATTCATGTATTCATAACAAACTTCAGGAAGAAAAAGAATTGCTTCAAGTTATTCAAGATGTAGGATATCATGCCATAACATTCAGCCAAAGAAAATGTAGGTTGAATTCTATAAACTTGTCAGTCTTCAAAGGCAGATTTCTTAACCTGTGAGGGTTATCTCAGTAGCCAGGAGTTCAAACAGCCAATTGTGCTAAAAAGCACCTTTCTTTGTGTCAGTTATGTATTTTGATCAGGAATGTGGGGAGAATTCCTAATCAACTGAGTGGACTGAGAAAATTCAGAAATGGTGGTGGTGTCTGACAGGACACCTATGTGGAAATAGGATGCAGTGGGACATCCTATGGGACATCCACCCTTCTTCTAATTGTGCACAAAGCACTGGTCACTGCTACTCTGTAAAGCACAGTACAGTATTGTTGCACAGTGCCGTCTTGATCCTTCTGTCTAGACTGGTGATTTCTGTAGCCCTCTCCCTGTGCACTCAGTATAACCAGATTTCTTAATGACTGAGGTACCTGCGCTCCATGCCCACTCGCAAGCCATGCAGCTCAGTTTGATGGACGTCAGGGTACTACTGGCTGGCCCCATAAAAGGCCTGATTTTAAATACAGTGAGCTGCTTCTACAGTTTATATGGAGAAGACAGTGAAACAAACAGAGGAGTCACAGTGTAATGCAAGCTGAGCTTTTTGTTAAGCACCTCTTTTAAGCATCAATCTCAATTGCTTCTAGTTTTCTTATCGTTTCCCATCTAGACACCTGTAACATTGACTGTGTTCGGAAAAGGATGGAGCAGAAGCTGCAAACTGCAATCAAAACATTGAGGAAATCTATTAATAAACAGCAATTTTACATTCAGTTTTCTGGGACAGAATATGAAGTGGCTCAGAAGCCAGCTAAAGCTACTGAAGGGCATGAAGCTTGCAGTACGGGGCAAGTGCTGCAGGATGGAAAATGCGGTAAGTCCCAACTGATTCCGTTCAGCCATACCCCAAAAAACACATTGCCACAATATGTTGGCAACTATTTCCCAGTTACTCCCAGTATCTAATGAAAATACATTTACAGTTCTGTAAAACAATGAAATAGCATTTTCCTAGGTGCTGTGTATTTAGTTTGAATTTGTCTCTCTTACTTTCTTCATCAACAGATAATCTGTGACCTGTATGTATATTTATAATTAACACTCAAAAAGTCCAATTAAAAAAAAAAAAAAAAGAAGGAACGATCTATAGAAATCTATTTTAACTTTATGTCAGATCTCAAATTTCTTTAAACTTCTTCCACAGTTACTAGGCTGTAGTGCTAAGGTGATAATGCCAAACTACTAGTGGCAGTTCTAAGCACTGCAAGGTTTCTAATCACTTGGAGTCACACTTTCAATATTAGCATATCTGTTTTTCCAGCTGCTTTTAGACACCAAGTCATTTACAAGCAAAAAGCAGTTTCAGACAGGTCTGATAGATGCCTCTGATGAGTTGTTTCTAAGGCTGTTTTCATCACGTAGGAACAGTGATTTACAAGCAGTTATTGAAAAGCTGCTGCTGTTAGTATCTAGAAGCTAATTACTAATTACTAATATCCAGTAGAGAAAAACTTTTAATGTAATTGTGACCTGTTACTATAAGAAGAGTATACGGATTCATTTATATACTTAAAATGCCTTCCGTTTGGGCTGAGTGTCAAGAAAAAGAAAACATTACATGGGATACACTGCCCTCAGAGAAATCGCCAGAACTGATTACAGGAGACAGATTTTGTGCCTTCTTCCATAAAACTTACACATAAATGCACATAATTTAAATTTGTTCACATCATCAAACTATTCACATCATTTCCTATACATTATACAACACTGCATTAACTTTATTAACAACTATATCTGGTAGAGCTTCAGCACAGTAGAATGCCATTTAATGGGTTAAACAGTAGAAGAAGGACCTTGATTGCACTGATGTCAATTGGCCGCAGATCCCAGACGGTCCTCTTTACATCAGGTGACAGTCTTTGCCTAATGCATGCAAAAGTGCCACTAATAATACTGGCACTAAAAAGACCCATCTTCTCTAAACGTTCGATATATAGGAAAATGATGTGATCAAAATGAAAGTCCTTATGCAGATTCCTCTTTTCTTTTCTCAGTTACCTGCAGCACGGGCACCTTTTATAGCGGAGAACATAATCAGTGCGTTCCTTGCTCACCAGGAACATACCAAGACACAGAAGGTCAACTTACCTGTGAGCCTTGCCCAAGTAATGATGGACAGGGAGTAGTGGGCGCCCGGAACGTTTCAGAATGTGGAGGCAAGTTTGATGTGATTGTAAAAGGATTAGGTGTTGCCACACAGCCTGTGAGGTGTGGAGGCTAAAAGAGGGCAGAGCCATCCACACTTCTGTCTTGTAAAGGTAACAGAAGAAATCTCTGTGCTCTTACAAGCAAAATGCAAAATGTTTTGGCTCATTCCATTCACTGACATGCTGACATTGCCAACTGAAGGTGGGACCTGCTGCAGCAAGGTTATGGTATGAAAATGAGCAAGCCAAGCAAAGCTCTTTACTTCACGTCAGGTATGGAATCTGAACAGACATACCTCGACTTGTAAGGACTCATCAGGCATATTGCAAGCCAAAGGGATAGTTTACTTTGGGCTGGTATTGGTGAGTGTAATGAACCTGCTGATTTAACCTTTTGCATGGGATGCTGTTTACCTGGCTTCATTGGCAGCAGTTGTAACTTTGAGATAGTTGTGCTGCAAGGGTCTGTACATGGGCTCAGAGGTAATGACTGCAAGTGCCATGCTGTATGAATTTGCTGTAGCTTCTGGCAAATGACACAGCACCTCTGACTTGACTTCGTTATATATAAATTGGATTACGATGGTAATCCCAGTTTCAGAAAAGAGCTGCAAATTTCGGTTTGTAAATGCTTCTATTGTAAGTTGTTCAAGATATATCACTGTTAGTTATTTTATCTACATTATTTCCTGCAGATAAGCAAAATCTAGTAGCTTTTTTTCTTGGAAAAAAATCTGTCCTATCTGCTTTGCCAGTTCTGACTTTAAAACCTATCCGTATAATTTACATTAATGCTTACTTCAAGAATAACTAGAGTGAGCACACAATGAATGACTCTTGAGAAGCTGCCATTTTTCTTCATTCACTGAATTTAAAAAAAGTTTAGTTTAGTCAAACATATGGTAGATTTTGCTGATACCCTGCATGCAGGAGCTATCACTGAAAAAAACTCGAAATGCCTGTACATCTTGGGTTTTGTTTTTTTTTATTTGAACAAAATCCAATAAGAATAGATTATCAGAGTTTAAAAAATGTTGATATAGTGTACTGACCAAAGTAGAACAAGACTTACTAGTTGCTTTATCTCACCTTTAGCAAAGCTTGCATTTGAATTTTTGTTCTGCACAACACAAAGAAATCCTTCTGGTTATTTTTGTGGAGAGTATTGCTCTGGAAATGTTTGCTGTCAGATCACAAGAGTCTTTTTTTTCCTAATCAACTCTCCCCTTTTCTTTTTTTCTGAAAGTGGTGAAAGAATGTACTTGAGACTTCATAAGCCTCCCTAAATTTTTATCAAGAACAGGATAAAATGTTGCAGCACATATGATAAAACTGTATTTTTATGACTTTTTAAATAACAGACTTTGTTAGAAATGTACTCACCATGTGTAATTAATACTATTTTTGCATCGTGTCTTCTGGAGCAGTGTATGTCTGTGTGGTAACAAGTACACTATAATCCAAATCCTCATCCCTACAGGTGAAGCACATGCAGATACCTGAAAGAGATTGCAAGTGGCTGTTGCATAGAACTCTTTTGTAGCTCCAAGTGAATAAGATGCTATGATATTTAAATTCCATGTGATTCTTGCAGACACAAGCCCAAAACACAGTTAGGGAGCCTATTCATTTGGGGCTTTTCTCAGGGAAATCATGTCAGATATGTTTTGTTGGTAAATTTCAATTTCAAATTCAATTAAAAAGGCAAGAAGAAAACAGCTCACTTCTATATACATCCTCAGGTAAGATGTATGAATGCTGAAAACAGCAAACATTTAGCATTATGAAAACACAACGGTACCTATTCCTTAAAAGATATCTCTGAGCCACATTTCACACATTCTTAATTTTCACATTGAAATCCAGACCCACATCCATTCATTAACTACGTTCACATTAAAGTCCAGCAACCAGTTGGACCAGACCAAGAGGATCAGTTTTGCTATAAAAATAAGTGCAGAATTGTCTTCAAATTAGCAGTGTCATGTCTCTGAGTCTGTGTCACATCAACCTACTTGTACACTCATATTCCAGCCAGGTGGGATGGGAGCAAGACTAAATCCCAGAGATCCTGATCCCAACGTTGTCTATAAGAGTTAGATTTTTTGTAGGAACTTTTGCTTGAACTTTTGCTTTAACTTTGCTTTTGCTCAGGATTTCTCGTCCATCCTGAGTGCCAATTACCCAAGATGCTGGACATCCCCAACATTTCCCAATATCAGGGTTTATAAAAAAACCCAACCCCACCTACAGCTCTCAAAACTCTCAGGATTTCAAGCCAGTTTTTTCTGTCTGCTGTTCAGTTCTTAGGGAAAATGAATTGCAAAGTATTGCTATTAGGCAACCTCAGGGAACACCTAACACATCTCAAAGTGCTGATCTCCTGGCTGGACTGCTGTGAAGATATGTAGTAATGCCATAATGTTGAAAAACTTGACATCTTGATTCTCAAATATGTCGTCGAAGAGTAAAGTACACTAGCTAGAAAGAAGCAAGCCAAACAAATGCCTATCAGAAATTACCTGGAGAGCAAGTTTTGAAACTACCTTGTATCTGTCAGTGGGCTCCTCAACGAAGTGCTTTGCTTTTCACAAATGGCCGCTTTCTGGCAGAAGAACTCCTGACAAGCAGTAGTTTTTGCAGCTGCCCAGAAAGCTGCTGGTGTCAGCTATTCTTCCAGACAGGATGCCACACTGTCCCATCCAGATAGTTACCATTTCCATATAATAAAATGAAGATATTAAAAAGAAAACAGTGCTTCACAGATATGATACAAAGATTCATTTTTTCCCTACAGAGAACTTTGTAATTCTCAGGTGAAAGACTCAGTGAAAATATTATAAAAACATCTTATTAGACCCATTCTAAAAAACAAAATTTAAAAAGAAACATGGGTAGCAAAGAGCTTATTAAGAAACTAGTTCTAATTGCTGGCCCTGTTTTTAGGAAGTAGTTACAGGAACAATCCAGATGCAGCAAGTAAGACCAGAATTTGACCTGCAGCTGTCTTGTAGTTACTTTTTTAAGGTAAAAGAAACATTGCCAACTATGAGCTGTTTTTATATTTTGGCCAGAAAAGTAAGCTCACTAACACAGATGATCATTTTCATTTCTAGGGCAGTGTTCTCCTGGCCACTATTCATCAGATGGTTTTAAACCTTGTCGAGTCTGTCCTCTTGGTACATATCAGCCTGAACCAGGAAGGACCCTCTGCTTTCCATGTGGTGGAGGGCTTGTGACCAAGTACGAAGGTGCTGTTTCTTTTCAAGACTGTGAAACCAAAGGTGAATTTCTTATCTTTCCATGATTTGTTTCCTGCTGCTTGCCCTTTTGTTTGTGAGCTTTGATAGTCTCCAAAACAAACATAGTCACTGCATATAGGAACAGTGTATGTGATTAAATTAAATGTTTGTGCAATCTGTAAAATAGTCATGATCTCCCAAGGTTGTGGAGAGGGAGTCTGAACAGGATTTATTGTATTTGGAATTTACCACAGGCACATATAGTATTAGCTCTGCAACTGGGAAGTATAAATCAGCTTCACTGCATGGCAAAAAAATCAAACCAGCCTGCATCAGAGAATGATTTGGCCCTTCATTGCTGCCTGTTTTTATTTTCCAAACTAGAAAAACTAAATATTACAGAAATTATATGAAGTTAAGGATTCTTTACAAATGGGCTGGGCAGCAACTGTTAGTGTGGAACATGTTGCGTGCCCTGTAATGACAACTTCCAGTGCAAACACTGAAGAAGGAATCTGCCCAAACTTATTTTGGCTTACTTATTTGAATTACATGCTGATTCTGGCAAACATAGGAACTCCCCTCTTGCTATTGTGAAAGACGTTTTTGTTGTTGAGGCAGATATGTATCATCTTCCATTTTTTATTAGCTCATAGGAAACCCCTGTATCAAATGTAGTGGGAGGCATATGTAGCATGAATTGCTAGTTCATCAGTCTTCAGAGGAGTATTCTAGTTAGAAGGTCACTTGTAATTGGGAATAGTGTGAGCTTATGTCCTTTTTGCCTTTTTTTGCCTAGTAATTATGCTGCAGTTTGGGAATCATGGGCTATGTCCAAAGTAGAGGGAAGATATCTCTGCAATGAAGATTGTTACTCTCTGAAAATAATATGGCTCATACTTTGCAGTTCATTGCTCTCCTGGACACTACTACAACTCCACAACGCACAGATGTATCCGATGCCCTGTAGGAACTTACCAACCTGAGTTTGGTCAAAACTACTGCATCACCTGCCCTGGGAACACAAGTACAGATTTTGATGGCTCCACTAATGTTACACACTGTAAAAGTAAGTTGCATTTATAGTAGCTGTGAGGTGAAGCATGTCTTTGTTTCTGAACCGCAGCTTGAAGGTTCATTTGTCAGGTTGCACTCTCATCATGTATTTCCCAGTTAGCATATATCTACTGCCACATGGGACAGTAAAAACTGAAAGCAAGGAGAACAAAACCTGGAAAACTATCACTTGATGCATTTAATTGTTTTAGCATTAATGTAATTTCATAGAGTGCCAGCTATAAGTTAAAACTATTGAGCTTTCAAATTCCCAGATCCTGGAAGTTTTGCAGTGATGCATATTTCTATCTCTGTAGAGCACAATATCTTCTATCAGAGTAACAGCTGCTAGTCGTTATAAAATGCTAGCAGATACGGTCATGCATACTGCAAATGCCAGATAATTACTTATGACAGTGAAGTCTCATAGGCTTTTTTGCAGTACTCAGCCCTCTGTCTTAAATTACCATTTTAAACATCTCTGAGGATTGCTGTGTAGTTGTATTTGATCTTTTGTGAGTTACTGTTTCTTTTAGACAAAAGATTTTTTTTCATCCCAACCATGCAAATTTAAGAGAAGTTCTCTATAATAGTTAGGTAATGTCATATCAAATATTTGTATGTACAGCTGCCATAAATTTTTATTCTTACTAAGTCATAATTTCTAATGTAATTTAAGTAAATCAGTTATTCTTAAAGAATTTGAAGGAGTTTGATAATTTTCCAATAAAGTAAAACCCCTTATGTCACTTTGCTGGCTTAGATATTTTCTGTTTTCAGTCCAGCTTCTGACCTTGCAGAATTTTTTGAGTAAGCAAAATATTTAAATGTACATCTAGTTTTACACAGTTGTGTAGGCCTGGAAAGATCAAGTTAAATAACTTAGTGAATCACACGGTAAATTCAGTAGGAATTTTAAAAGCTCAGAAAGTAAAGCTTAAATGCATCGGTTAAGATTCTTTAATAAGTTGTTTCACTTTAAACAAAGCAAAGTAGATCTATAATCAAGATAAGGTTACCTATTAGGATCATCACATGCATTCACCTAAACCAGGTTAAAAACCACATGAAGTTCAGTCAGAAAACGTAGATGTCAGCATGGCCTCAGTGGTAACCACTGCATGAGTGCCTCCACAATGAGATCCTGTTTACTTACCTGTTGGTTTCTTAATCAAATGTCAAAGCTGAATGGAGGGTTACCTTATGCACTGGAGATCAAGGGCTTACAAATCAGTTGCAATCATCTCTGTAGGTTGACTATTGCTTTAAGGGCTTTCAGTGATAAACAAAGAAGCAGCTGAAGAATGTATCCATTTCTAAACCCAGGAGGAGAAGTTTAGGCTTGCTCTTGACAGATCTAGAAAAACAGCTCAAATTAGCTCATCGGCTAACACAAATGCTAATTTCTGTTCCTGCACAGACCAGCACTGTGGAGGAGAACTTGGTGATTATACTGGCTATATTGAATCACCCAACTATCCTGGAGACTACCCAGCTAACGTTGAATGCATTTGGAATATAAATCCACCCCCAAAGAGGAGAATACTCATTGTTGTGCCTGAGATATTTCTCCCAATAGAAGATGAATGTGGTGATGTTTTAGTAATGAGAAAAAGTGGTAAGTTGTCAGACATGGGTTATATAAATATTTATTGCAAACAGTCTGAGTAGGAAGTTCGTACTGAACGGATGATTGTCCTCAACTTTCAGTGTTTTTAAAAGGACTGTTGAAATGGCAGAGCAAGTTAAAACAGAACACTGTACCAATAACAATTAACATATTAATTATTCAAGAGTCCTGGCTGAATCACAAAGCAGTTAATGGGCTTTTGTCTAGCCCAATTATCATGTGGGATAAATCACTGCCAGTCTAGAAGTCACTGCAGTAATGCTAAGTTAGATTAGGAAAGATATCTCCTAACATCTATACAAATTATTCTCTTGCTTATCCTTTGTGAGTAAATGCTGCACAATATACAAATGCTGCAAGTATTGCTAAATCTTTGCCATGGCACAGATTGTCTCCTGACACCTTCAAGAAATCCAACTTTTCCCAACTTTATGTGGAGTGGTATCGTACTCTTTCTTTGATTACTCCTGAAGCTAAGACAGCATTATGATACATTTCTCCTGCCGTCCTTTATAGGCATCCAGCTTCTATTGATCTGTTGTTAAATTTCCAAGAAGCACCAAACCTGAAAAGCAATTGTTGATATGGAACTTCGTTTAAACAGTGTATTTTACTTGGTAAAATGGCATATTTCATTTGCTAAAACAATTTTCGTGACCTTTTTTTTTATCCTTGAGGGCTTGTGTTGGCAGCTCTATATATCAGATGAGTACTAAAAGAAACCTGCTCACTGTAGATAAAATAAAAATATTTCTGTATAGATTTGTTTTTTAAAAGCAAAACAGTGTAGCAGAACAAATTAGTTGTCCTAATCCCAAGCTGTGGTTCCAGCAGTAACTAAAGCCAGGCAGATCAGGGAAATATTTGGTTTTCACTTTAGAGCCAACAGTAGTACCACAATATCAGCACTGAAAAATGAGAGGAGTTTTTCAGATACGTGATTTGCAATTACTATATATTTGGCATCACATAAGTAGTCTTTACAAATATTTATTACATTTTATGGAAAGTCGGCATACAGTGAAAGCAGTGAAAAAACTGATCGCAGATCCAGAGGTACTGTTGGATCCCCTTACTTGTAGTTTAAGAATGGACTCAACCACAATGGTATGTATAAATAATACAGCATGTTCTTGCCAGCGTGGTTATGTTAAGCTGGGCTTCTCCCTGATCCACACTTGCCACCCAGTACTTCACTTATGCACACACAGGCAGATGTGGGCTGAGACAAGCTCCAGCTCTGTGGAAGTATTTGCACAGAGCAGGTAAAAGTCATGCTCACAGTCCTCCAGGGGTTGTCATGAGTTTCCAGTTGCTGAGCGTGCTTTGAATGTGTTCAGCCCAAGTTACACAGTCAATATAAACAGAAAGTGAGCAAGCTTGTGAAATTTTTTCAGTAATCTGATAGCTTTGCTTGTCACCTTAACTCTGCACAATTGTGTATGGTTCCCAAATTATCAGCTCTATTTCAGGATAGATAAATGGTATTTTCTTTGCAAACCTACAGCCAGGTGTTTTACAGTGGTTGGTCCTGGTCCATTATGGTCCCAGTAAAAAAGCACTTAGTCTCTGTAAGATACCATTTTAAATGCTATTTATTGAAGCTAATTCTGTAAGGAGAGAAAAGTATAGGTCTTTTACGTGATAGGAACCCTAAGTGCTGTAGCATCAAATGGGCCTGTGATTCACACAGCATACTGGGTAAACCCTGTGCACAGAAAAGATTTTCCACTTTTCTTCATTCAGCTGTTATGGGATTTTCTTTTGAGGCCAAATGAAGTGCATCTCAGGCTCCTGGAGAAACTTGTTGATGTGATTGCCAAGCCACTCTCTATCATATTTTAAAAGTTATGGCTGTCAGGCAAAGTCTCTGTTAACTGGGAAAAGAGAAACATCACTTTTAAGGTTAACATATTTTGTAAGAAAGGAAGGCATGGGGAACTACAGGCCTGTGTTGTATGTGAAGTGCAGAGACTCAACTACAGTGAGTCTTACCTGAGAAGATCATGGAGCAGATCCTCCTGGAAGAGATGCTAAGGCACATGCAAGATGACAAGAGGATCTGACACAACCAGCATGGCTTCACCAAGAGCAAATCTGGTGGCGTTCCATGATGGAGTTACAGTATCAGTCACTCCTTCAAAGAAAGGGCAACTGATGTCATCTACCTGGAGTTGCACAAGGCCTTTGATGTGGTCCCACAACACCTCCTTACCTCTAGATTGGAGAGATACAGAATGAAGGCTGGTTTATTCAGTGGATAAAGAATTGGTTGGATGGTCACAGCCAAAAAACAAAAAGTTGTGGTAAATGGCTCTATGTCCTGGTGGAGGTTGGTCACAAGTGTTGTCCCCCAGGGATCTGTCTTCAGACCAGTGTCTCTTCAACAACTTTATCAATAGCATCGACAGTGGGACTGAGTTCACTCTCAGCAAGTTTGTTTATGACACCAAGCTGAGTAATGCAGTTGACACAACAGAAGGAAGGGATTCCATCCAGATGGACCTGTACAGGCTTGAAAAGTTGGCCCACATGAACCTAATGAGGTTCAACAAGGCCAAGTGCAAGGTGTTGCACTTAGGTGAGGGCAATACCAGAAGTGTGTATCAACTGGGAGAAGAACTCATTGAGAGCAGCCCTGCAAAGAAGGACTTGAGGGTCTTGGTGGACAAGAACTGGACATGATCCAGCAGTGTGCCTTGTGGCACAGAAGGCCTACTGTATCCTGGGCTGCATCAAAAGAGAGGTGGCCAGGAGGGCACAAGAGGTGACTGTCCCCCTCTACTCTGCACCTTGTAAGGCCTCATCTGGAGTACTGTGTCCACGTCTGGGGCCTCCAGCACAAGAAAGATGTAGAGCTGTTGGAGTGGGTTCAAAATAGAGCCACAAAGATGCTCCAATGGCTAGAACACCTCTTCTCTGAAGAAAGGCTGTGAGAGCTGGGTTTGTTTAGTTTGGAGAGGAGAAGGCTCAGTGGAAAACTCATTGCAGCCGTCCAGTACATAAAGGGAACTTATAAGCAGGAGAGGGACTGACTTTTTACAGACTGATAGTGATAGGATGAGGCAGAATGGCTTGAAAATAAGAGAAGGGAGATTTAGGCTGGATGTTAGGAATAAATTCTTTACTCAAAAGTGTAGTGATGCACTGGAACAGGTTGCCCAGAGAAGCTGCAGATGCCCTATCCCTGGAGGCATTCAAGACCAGGTTGGATGGGGCTCTGGGCAGCGTGATCTGGTGGGTGACAATCCTGTCCATGGCAAGGGGACTGGAACAAGATCTTTAAAGGTCCCTTCCAACCTAAGGTATTCTATGTTTTGTGATTCCTGAAACAACTCTATCATTTCTACTGCCAAACAAAAACAACATTCTTATGAGAACTTATTGCTGCACTGTTAGATAAAGGCAAGGCCAGGCAGGTGGTGTGATCATCCGTGCCAAGTGAGAACTGCCTGTAGGCTCCTCTTCTTCCTGTGCTCTGGCTGAGGTGTTCCTGCAGCCATGGGATTTGCACAGTGTAGCACAGCACTGGCCTGGGCACACTCACATTAACTCTTCTTCAGAGGGTAATTGCTTATTGCTATCAGGTTAATTCCCCAAACAGGGAGTTCTTGGAGCTGCTTATCACATCTGCCTGGGGTGCAGCTGACTTGTTCTGGTCTATCTGGGGTCAGTAGTACACAGAGTGAGTAATATTGATACTAATCTTGTAAACGTTAGAAATGAACTTGTCTTGGGACAGAGGAGAAGGGTTCTTATTACCTATGTTGAAAAATTCCCTTCTTCTCTTTGGCAGATAAAAGAGCCTTCTGTCAGCAAACAAACAAACAAACAAAAAAAAACCTTAAGCTGACAGGTATCTGTAAACTGAGAAGTGTTTTGTCAATTTCACATTTCTGACTTTGAAATTATAAAACTTATTTATTTAATATTTCCTAGCTTCCCCTACTTCAATTACTACATACGAAACATGTCAGACTTATGAGAGACCTATTGCATTTACTTCAAGATCAAGGAAGCTATGGATTCAGTTCAAGTCAAATGAAGGCAACAGTGGGAAAGGATTTCAAGTCCCTTATGTGACGTATGATGGTGAGAGGAGGATTGTTTTCCATCTCTGTGTTGTATGTGTAATGCAGAACACTGGCCTTCAGAATCTGTCCATCATGTGATGACAGGGAGAGAAGAATGAAGACAAAACTTCATGTAACTTTTTCTGTCCATTACTTTCAAATTCTTTACAACTGGTTTTAAATGACACCTGATTTTATATTTATTTCTTTTCTTAATGTTTGAAAGACAGATGGCAAGTTACAGAGAAACTTACACGAAATTCAGTGAGACTCTCTTTAATGGTCTTTTATCATATGCGTAATGAGAAAACTACTAATTGCTGTACACTTCAGGAAGCCCCTTCATCAAGCCCTACTGATAATCAACACAGTCATTAAAAGTATAAATTAATAACATCACAAGTTGAACAGAGAAAAGCAAGGATGCCAAAGGAAATACCCTTTAATTAGCCAATCCAACAATAAATCCAACACGTTTTAGACCATTCTAGCTCATCATACAGAAATATGCATTAAACTGTGTATTTTGGACTTTGGGATGATTTCTGTTTTAACAAAATCAAGACTTTTTTATGATACCTTTGGCAGCTGCCTGTGTTTTATGTAGCCTTTGACAGTTATTTCATATCTGTGGTCTTGTTTCTTCATTTATAAAATGTAGATAATAAAGCACTGTTATGTGGAGGGAGTAGCTTTCTGGGGTAAGTCAATATTTACATAGAATTGAAAGTTACTGTTCAGTACAGAATTCTACATTTTACTGTGATTAGATTAGACCACAGCAGGAAGGCGATCACTGAATAATGAACTGGATATTCAATTTCTCACCTGTCTCTAAGAGGAAGTCTAGATAATGAGTGCCTATCTGTCTGTTATCCTGCCAAAGGATATCACAGTCGCTCACTGATCTTTATTTTTCAGAGGATTACCAACAACTAATAGAAGATATTGTTCGGGATGGACGATTATATGCATCAGAAAATCATCAAGAAATTCTAAAGGTACGAAAATTCTTCTTTATTTGAGGCTAACCAAGGATTCCTTTTACTAAATATTTTTCCAAGGTAGCTCTCATTACCCTCATAGGGTTGTGATATTTAAACCTCCTCTGTGTTGCCGAATGAGATTTCCTCTTTTCAGAGCTTTATGCTGGTATTTGAAATAAAACAAAATCAGTAGCTCAGTTGGGCTAAGCACACATCTACATCCTTTGCTGATGTAAGACCTAAATGAAACATATGCTAACGTGATTGTATGTTATAAAAATGAATAAGCTACTGTTCAAAGAGTCTTCTTCAGCCTCAGTATGGCATATGTTTAAATTAGCTTTTTCAACAATAAATTACAATTTCCTGTGCATTAAAAATTATCTACACTACTATCTTGCCTTAACAAGGCAATAACCCTAATGTAGCATTGTAGGCTGTTTGTGAAAGGATTTTCAAAAGGCGAGATAAATGGTTTTCAAAAGCAGAGAATTGTGGAAAAAGGCTGCTGTGTTGCCACATATAACATATAATTAATTTAAACTTAAATATATGTGTCTGTAAAGCTGCTCAGAAAGCAAATTTTAACCTGCTAAATGTAAGGCTTAGAGCCAGCTCTCCTGGTTGTCCCTGTCTCAACCCTCTGAGCATTCGCTCACTGGATCTTCCAGGTCACTCAGGTTTCAGGCACAGGCTCGGCTGGTTCCCTGAAACAAGGCTCTACCAAAATACAGGAGAGGCTCCTTAAAGAGCTCAGGGTCGCTGAAGATCAGTCTTCTTTCTTTCTTGAGGAAGGAAGGTCCTGAGCAACAGCATTAAAGAGGCTGGAAGGGCCAACAGAGGCAGCTTGCCGTACTAATGCCTGACTTGTACAGCCAGTTTGTGGTTAACCCAACTGCTGCTCTCTCAATTCAGTATCTTCCAGGAACAGAAATTGCAGTGGAAAGGAAAAAAAAAAAAAAAAAAAAAAAAAGGAAAAAAAGAGAAAGGAAAAAAAACCTGAAAACACAGTAGACAAATTCATCAGTATAAAACCCCACTCCAACATGGAGCAGTTTACTTACACTGCTTTAGCCAGAATCAAGTTCTACCAAAAGAAAAAAGCTGACTGTTGTTCATTAATTATGATAGATGAGCATAAACTAAATCCCAACAGTATTCTTATATAATACGTATGTTGTCTCCCACAGGACAAGAAACTGATTAAAGCTCTCTTTGACGTACTGGCACATCCACAAAACTATTTCAAGTACACAGCACAAGAGTCGAAAGAGATGTTTCCAAGATCATTTATAAAACTATTGCGATCAAAAGTTTCCAGATTTCTACGACCGTATAAATAGTGGTATTCAGTTTGAGGTTATTTTGCATTCCTGTTGAATACTGTCTTTCCTCCGTAGTAGAAACATCTGGTAATTTAAAGGCTCTTTTCTGCAGTCTTTATTTTCAGTTGTATATTGAAGAATACCTATAATGTTTTATAATCATTAACCACCAATGTTCTGAGTGAGATTTTTACTACAGAAAAAGTATTGTGGATCCTTGAGTGTGTCTATTTGAAGATCCAAACTTGTGTCTGCACTTGTGTATCTTCACTTTCCATTTGAAACTACGTTATGTAAAAATATTCTTTCCGCTTTTTTTATTTTCCATCAAAAATAATTTTCTGCAAAGCAAAGAGGGCATCTATTCAAATCTGATGAAACTACCTACCAGTAGGTTCTGTTGTAGTAAGAGGTATGTAGTATGAATAAGATTTGGATTTTGAATTGCACTTGAAGTTTAGAAGAAAACAAAACAATTTAAATTTTGTTTCTTCTCATTTGTGGCTTAGTGGAACCTCTGACCAAGTAGAAATCAAAAGGGAAGAAAAAAGGAGGAAAAAAAACCAACAAGAATCAGATGTATAATTTTGTTTTATGAATTCTGTACAATTGAGTCCCCTGTGCTTATGTTTTCATCTCTCCTCTTTTAAACTTCTTCAGAGGTTTGCCACTATACATTACTGCATTGAAATGGATCGAGCTATGGAATTCTATCCATCAGTTGGTCCCTTTGGAGGCAGTTACAATAGAACAGATGAGAAAGGAACAACACCAACAAAACTGGTAGTCTGTTTTTCTTTCCATTAATAGAGCATCTAAATGAGTACTATATATAAATATATAAATATATACTTCTATTTGTGGGTACATTAGTAATGTTATCTTTAGTTACTGTAAATATTATTCATGCTTAAATCTTTACTCCCCCACACACTATTTACTTGTATCTATTTGTAACTTTGCTTAGATGATCCAATGACTTCTCCAAGTGCTTGTCACTTCTACTAACACAAGCCCTTCTGGAGTTTTATAACACAGGATAATGGTTTACTTTTGGGCATCCTCTTTTAATACATTATTCCAAAAAAAACAGCATCAGTTTAGACGTGACTGCTGTCCAGAAAGGGGGCAGTTACTGTCTCTTCCTTGGGCGACCCACACAGCAGACAAACAATTACACCTGAGGACAGCACACTTGTGAGGAGGTCACCAAGGAGGATCTTTTTTTTTAGGTCTGCCATCTCTAAAATGCTGGGGACAAACCTCTGCCACAGGCCCAAACTACAAAAGAAAGGTGCAGGAACACAGTTTTGCAGCCCAGTTTGATGGGTTGGAGGACGGGTCCTGCAATCAGAGGCTTGGAGTCACTGTGCCCATCAACTTCTGGGACTATGCAGTCTGTAAGACAGCATTAACCTTGTAGTCAGGTCCTCCTCACAGTGTGATGAGTACCTGGGTTCTAAGATGATGATAAATCCCATGTTTCCTCCTGTTTTCTGGCACAAGGGCTAATTTCACAGAATCGCAGAATTCAGTGACAGAGTAGCTATTTTTACTGGCATTTCAGCTTCTTTTATTTTTAAGTCCCTTCCTCTTTTGTATCATTTCCCTTCTGATCCCACAAGATTATGATGTGCATAAATTAACTATCATGCCAGCATCCTTTCAGAAAGACATGTGTAACTGCTTTTTTTTTTTTTTTTTGCACATCTATCTTGTAGTTTAAAATGCCTTTGGATGCTCTCAAAGAAAGCATTAAGGGTAGATAAGGCTAACTTCTCGTACTTCTTACACTTTTTTTGTCTTTGAGCAAGTGCTATTTAAATTTACAAAGTTTTCTGTTGGCTTTGAGTGGTTGGCTATTTCATTTCTAAGAGACACATTAAATATTCAGTTGTGTTTTTCTGCTTGGCCATCTTGTATTTTTACTTGCCTTCTTTCCTTCTCTGTTGAAGACCATAATTTTTTTCATTCTGTGCCTGGACAGTTTCAGCTTAGTCTAATTCCTTTTTTGTCATGCATGGATTGTAGGTCTTTGAATAACATTCTCTTTAATCTCTATATATTTATATATTAACCTTTGTTTTCAAATCTAATAGCTCCATGAAAGTCAGAAATGTCCTCTTTTAAAGGTTGGTTTTTGGGTTATTTTTTTTTTTTTTGGTGGTGGTGGTGGGTTTTTTTGTTTGTTTGTTTGTTTGTTTTTGTGAGGATGTTGCAATTACTTTTCTTAAATATTCATGATGGATTATTAAAGGTGGATATTTGAAGGCGACCATGTCAGTACCAGAATCAGTACATGCCCAAAATGAAAGAAGTTATGTGTATGTTTTTCCCTTAACAGAAGGAATTTGTAGAAAAAAATGTAAATCCTAAAAATAAAAATCTTTTTAGATAATCATGTATAAGGCCATAGCGAAGAAACTATTTCAACCAAACAATACCTCATAGTCTGATAGGTCTATCCAGAATGATTAGAACTAGTTCAGAATTTAAGATGTGCTGCTGAAAGATAGTTGGGAATTGTTCAGAATTCTAAGCAAAGATGACTAAATTTTTGAAGAAAGGTAACTTGTTCATTTGTTGAACAGTGAAAAATGATCTGTAGTATTGTTGGCTTCAGTAAGTGAGCTTTGGAAACCTGATGCTGTGCAGTGAGTTTTGTAAAATCCCTGCTAAACTTCTGCTTAGCATCTCATGATTGTGGGCATAACGCCACAGTTGTCATGCAGGCCAAGCTTCCTCTTTAGAAAAGAGCTGAAGGTAATTGCCTTAAAGGTCCATAGACTACTGGTAGCACCATAATAACGTCTTCCATGAGGAATCCAGTGCCACACAGAGACCATGGCACCGACTTGTCTTGGTCATGGCCACTGTTGGTGGGACCTTGGTGCAGCTGTGAGCAGTGAATACGTAAAGGACTGTCTTCAGTTTGCTCTGGTACAGCTCTGGCTGACTTTCAACCACATTAGACAAATATTGAGTTTCATTTGGTTCAGGCAGCCTCAGAGGTGCACGTGAGCTCATGCTCCCTAAAGCCACGGCTGGGCAGGGATTCCACAGTCAGGACAGGGCTCTCAGTGACTTCTGGAGCAAATACAGACTTTGCGTTGCTGTGTAAGAAAGAACAATTTGGCCTTCAAAAATATACAGTTTCGTATGTGATATATTTAGAAAATGAGCCAAGTTTGAATGCTTGCAGCTCTGCATAGAAAAACCATCGGATGTGCAAATTTCTCATGAAAAAAAGTAGTGACAAGTGGTATATAGGAGTGTCTGAACCCATTTCAGCTGATGTTTATGACAGCATATATTTTTTGCATGAGCTCTAAAAGAAAGAAATGTCTTGACAGATCTCATTTAAAAATATCTTACTACTTTCAAAAGGGCACAAGGGTTTTCATACTTGACAGTTAAAGAAACTGGTATTCACCAAACAGAAGGTGAGCTGAGCTCTTCTTTTGTTTATATCATGTAGAATGTTTTCACTCTACAGAGCGAAAGCCAGAGAACATATTGTTACTAAGCAATAACAAGGAATGACTTAGACAAAGTTGGGAATCAAAAAACATACCGGGAGGAATATTGCCTGCTTTAAGACAAAGAGCTTCATGAAATGAATTGGTACATGGCAGAATAGCAAATTTTGGCTTTTAGCCTAAATGTGAAATATTGCATTTAAACACATTCAATAAATACAGACCTGTATCACAAATGCCATGTTGCGTACAGGCCATGTGCAACAACATGTTTGTGTCACTGCAGGAAGGCTGAAGAAGTACCCATTTGCAATTACACAATTCCACATCACAAACAAACCAAGCTTCTCATTTTCAATTTGCAAACGCCTATATACTTAAAAGCTGCACCTGTAGCACTTAACATTTCAAGCCTCTCTTCCTGCTTTAAATACTGCACTTATTTTTAGTGAGGTGATGATGAATCTTACCTAGGTATTCTCATCAAATAACAGCCTGCACACCTGCTGTAATCCAGGAGATTGCAACAATCAGAAATTGCTAATCAAGCCCTAAGTCATGCCTTGAAAGTGCTTGTTAGTGATTGCTGTGGGCAGGGTGTTCCCGTGTGTCATTTGAGTACAGGAAGCACCAAGATTTTCTGCTCAGTAGAAGATTGCCATTTGTATCTCGCCTGCGATAGCAAGATTTATTCTGCTTCAAGATTTAGGTCACCAAAACTAGACTGAAAAAAGACTTCAATAACTTTCAGCCCATTTTTCTGCCAACTTTCCTTCCTCATTATTTAGTAGAATTTTACCTAATGACCAACTTTTCATAAGAAATTTATTTTCTCATGCTTCCTCCGCACAGTAAAATTAAACCACAGTGTTGGGTGTACTGAAAATTTAGACTGATCCTTCCTACACATCAGTTTTGCATTTGTTTTAAGTAGGCTTATCTTAGTAAGCTCATTTTATTTTACTTTAGATTAGTTTTAGACTAGCTTAAATAAAGTCATGTTTGGCTGCAGAGTTTTCAAAGGCTGCATTTTGATTTGCCAGATGGTTTTGAAAGAGCAGAGCTCAGCTGTAGTCCTCCATCTATACATAGAAAGAACAGATGCCACATGAACAAGAAACATGCTTCCATGCACAAAACACTGAAATAAGAAAGTTGACCCCCCCACTCCAGGCCCCCTTGTTAGTGTGCCCAACAGATTCAAATTTGTCAGATTAGTCCTATCTCTAAACAACCCAGTTCTAATCTTCAGGAGCTAAAGCAGTGGTAGGATTCTTCTAAGGAACTACTGCCTGCTATTGGACAGCAAAACCTAACTGGCCTGTGAGAGTACTTGTGTCTGGACTCTAAATACCTTTAAGTGCTCTTAAAAAATGAACTGGAGTGAAATATCCAATAACTAAATTCAGTGGCAAATTTCTCAGCCAACTCAGAAGCCTGAATTTTCCATTTTTTGCATGGTGGGAGTGAGTGGGAGTGAGCAACATGCTGGTATGTGTACCTGTGTCATTATTTTGAGTAGTTGCATTTTTTTTCTATAGTTTAAAACCACTGTTTGACAGGAATGGTAGTGACTGGAGAAGTTCTATAGACTCTCAATACTTTGAGAAGTTAATGAAACAGTTTTCTAGGATGAGAGACTGTCGTAAGCACTTGCGGAAAGAAGAAAGACTTTTGTCTCTGTTAAGAATTTATGGAATTCTGTAAGGTAATAGAAACTTATTCCTCAGTATCCAACTTCAGTTTGGAGAAAAGTCTCATGTTTTGTCATAACACTTTTCATCTGAATAGAAACAAACTGGGAAATAAACTCCTAAGGAAAAAATATGTTATCTGAGTACCTGCTTATGTACAATTCCAGTTTGTTATTTCATTTATTTATTGTTTCATCACTAAACTTTTAATCTATGAAGTTTAATATGTAATATACAAGAGTAAAATGTACAGAAGTACCTGTAGATGTAATAATTTAAACCACCTATATTCAGAAAGCAGAAATAACAAGTTTAAAGATATACAGACAATTGCAATTCAACTTTAGCTGAATTTCTCAGTATCTAGGAAAAGAAGTGGCTTTGCTTAAGTAAATTTTAATGATTGTGAAAATATCTTTTTTTAGTTTGCTCTTGTTACTTTTTTAATTAAATTTATTTTGTAAATATTGTTTTCTATGTTTTATATCTTAGAAAGGCCACTAATTCACACTGACAGCAGCAAATAGCCAACAGATAATTAAAAAGGTACTTACAGGGCACTGGTGTGCGTGTGGTCAGTAGTCAGATTCATTCTGCTGGATGACTGCTCCTGTTGTTTCTGCAGCCACATTGGTGTCATGGGAAGAGTTTTCTGGGACAACTTAACCTGCTAGTTTTCACTGAATTGACTATGAAGTGTCATTCAGAAGTGCTTACCGTTTTCAAAACATACAAAGAATATGTATTTTAAAGTTAGTGGTAGTTCTTACTAGAATAAGAAACTACACCAAATTCAGGAAAAAAAGGGAATTCAGAAATTATGCCCCAATAGAGCACAAAGATAAGGAAAGGCATGGTATCTCTGTGCTCTAGGTAGGTGGAAGTGATAAATTAACATATTGGATCAGATCGTAGAGCCTTTTTTAGGCAAAACTGCCACTGAGGTCTGTGGGAGTTTTACCTGCATTAGGTTCACCGTGATCTTATCCACTGCCTATCAAATAGGAATTTCTGGTAGACTAGATCTTGGAAAAAAATACCCAGATACGTAATATTGGTTACTGTACCAATTGGCTAAATCTGAATAGCGGGCATGAGTGACATTTTGAATGAAACCCTTGTAGATGCTGCTGGGACTTCTAAGCTTTATTATCAATGTAAATTATGTACAAACAGCTATTTCCATATGAAATGTATCATGGTAGTTTAGAACAAAGATAGTGAATAACTGTACAAAATTTGATACTTAGAAAATAAAATACCGTGATCTAAGGCTTTACCAATATTTTAAAAATGCTGTCAGATTCGTAGTAGAAAATGTTGTTGTAAATGTACCTTATAAGAAAATACACTTCCTTTTACCTCTGTATATTAATAGCTTTGTTTTCTATGTCAAAGCTCAAAACGAAGCATGTAATAAAACTTTTGTTAAAATCACTTTCATAATAAACACAAAATGGAATGGATGTCTCTGCTGCCATTTATTCATGTATACTCATATATATTCACATAAGGTTCAACACGCCAGTGTAAAGTGGATAAGAATCAGAAGACAAATCATCTTCTTGATAACATCTATATTTTTGAATCTAGTTTGCATCTTTATGCAACAGAGAGCATTTTCTTTCTTGTCAAACCACGAGTTCAGTGCTGGGACACTGAGGCATGGACAGACCAAAGTGACATGTCAGCTTTCCCCCAGGATTTTTAACAATTTCTTCAAATAATTCTTATGTAACTCTGTTTATCTCATTCAGGTGGAAGAAAGGTCTCTCCAGATGGTGGCCTGATGGGCTCTTACTATCACAAGCTGCTAATGAGAGCAGTGACTTCCAAACATAAGCTGCCTTTCTCTCTGAGGTCTGTGTAGAGAGGAAACCATGCTGGCACCCACAACATTGATTTAAGGAGAGATCAAGAGTGTCTTTTCTCCATTCCAGCCCTGCTGTAGAAATACTGCATTTGCCCAGGTCCTCCTTCTGCTGATTTTTAGATATCATACTTTCAGTTAAGCAATCCATGATTTGTTTGATCCAAAACTGGATGTTAATGGACCAAATAGAATGTAGAGCATCCACAGTGACGTCACTAGCTCTGTTAAATATGATTTAGATCATCTTTTGCAGTCCAAGAAATGCAAGTTGTCATTGAACCAGACAAAAATTGCAGATGTTAATAAATCAGTTGACAAAAGGCGAGGTTTGTCACTCAGCAGCACCTCTTAACAGATCAATGCCATCTGCCATCAGAACATTGTTAGTGGTACAGCAGCCATCTATGTGGGGCAGTCAGGAGACTTGACACACCACCATGGTGCGTGGTATTCTACTGATACTCTCATCTAAGTAGCTTATCTTGTTAACAGAAAGCATTTATCGTATGATAATACATACATTGTTTGTGACATAAATAGTATGACAATGACTATTGGTGTCAGTGTGACAGCTTTAAAGGGCATAAAGAGACAGTTACATTCTGACTGGCTGCACAAATCATTTACTGCTTTTTTCAGCTAATAGCAGTCAATTTAGGTAATAATAGCAATCATTCTAATTACATTCCAAGAAGACAGAGCATCACTTCCATCAGACTGAAGACGATGCCTCATGACGGAACACGTGAGACGGTGATCAGATGTCTTTATCTGCTCCAGATCTTTGATGGACTAATATGAAAAGTCAGCTCCTATCAAAGACAGAAGACTTGAACCCAGAAGTTCCTCAAGGTCATCACAAGTCAAATTAATTATTGGTAACAAAGTACCTGTGTACAAAGGCAAACACCAGTTCCGCAGTTGTGACAATGTACATTTGAGTACAAGATTCTGAAGTGAGCATTGCCTGGTAAGAATTGCAGATCTCAGATCTTCCCAACAAGCTCACAAAGCATAATTTTGACACTTGGCCTGATGAATGGCACTCTGGAGAGACCCAGCAGGTAAATGAAGGCACACTTAGCCTTACTTAGACTTGCTTTCATCTTTGTTCAGCCACCAATCATGGCTGACTCAGAAGGGGTCTGTCCTGTACAATCCTGGAGGACTTTCCAGAGATATTTCCCTGTCAGAGCAAGTCTTTCGTCCTCTGTTTCATGGAGCCATATCTGAGCTCCTACAGCACATGAAGCCAATATGGGTTGCAGTCTGCTTTCTCCTGCTGCCATTGCTGCCTAACACCCCAACAAATTTATTTCTATCATACTGCTAGGTGAGCTTAGAGGGATGCTCTTCCTCTAAGTAGCTACAGACTAGTTTTGCTATAAATGTTGCTGTATTAAAAAAAAAATAACACATACCACACTAGACAAAATATGCAGATGGGCATTTATTTAGTAGCCATTTTGGCTGCTGCAGGGCAGAATATAAATGAGGCTGTAGTGGGCAAGTGGACTGCTGTGACAAAGTGGCACCCTAGCTGCTTGGGTTGGACCCCTGCAGATAATGCTGGAAGGTTGGATCCTGTTACTTCAGACAGGAGTAAAATTAGAAAGGTCAATTTTGTTTGGTTTTTTTTTTTTTTTTTTAACTTCCCTGATTGTAAACACTTGTGCAAAACTTGTGCACTGTCAAACTCAACAAGCACTTTGCCTCAGTAAGGGCTGAGGCATTGTTTGGGTACCGCAAATTAGTCACTATTCCTAAGAAAACAATCAGAATAATATTCTGAGGTAACTTTACAGATATTTCCACTTTACTTTACAGATATTATCAACAAGTACCTGTTTTTGTAATGAGAGGTGACAGCGGGGCTACTGCTTTTTTTTGCATCACAAGCGGTCAGTGATGTGGGGTAGGAATACTTGCTCCTGAAAGCCTTGTTGTGTAGCCCCGCAGCTGAGATGGTGATGTGAAATGACCAAGTGTTGGACTCTGATCCCTGCTGCAGGATATAGATATACTCCTGGTGGAAAAACAGCAGAACAGGCTGAGCTGCAGGCAAATAAAACCTCATTAGATAAAGTAAGGAGATAAATACAATTTACTGTTGCTTCCACATCTCAGAGTCTCACTGCTCTTAATCCCAGTGATTCTGACTGCATTTTATTATTACCTTGAGTTCACCAGCAACAGTTTTGACCTGCCTGACCTGCACAGTCACCCAAACAGCCTGGAACCACAGACAGCTGGCCGGTGGCCAGAAGTCCTGCCCAAAGTGAGGTGAAGGTGCACACAGGCAGTGAGAAAGCACCTGCCTGCACTTGGCAAAAACAAGGTTACGTAAATCTTCAGGATCACATTCCCCCCAGGACAGGACATGCTCAGTGCAGCTCTATTGAACAAGGAAATGAAAAGACATCCTACTTTTCTTACTGGATTTGCTTAAGGAAGAAACAAGTCTTGTGACTTGGTATACACGATACAGGCTGTACATGAGGGTGTGTGTATCCATAATACACATCCTGTAGTGAGCCTATGGCACAGCAATAGCTGAGAGAAGGGTGGTTGTGGGAGCTTTTGTAGTAACCAAGATCCCCGCGAGAGCTGTGAGCAGTCTAGTCCCTGCTTTTTATAATGCAGGGGTGAGATCTCCACCACAGACATCCTTTCTCCAAGCTACAATATTAGCAGAAATATCTACAATCATAGAGACGCGTAGCAGGAACCCAGTTAAGGCAGCTGGTTTTTGACACTGTTGCTCATTTAGGCAGGTCTGCTTAGTGACATGCTGTGAACACGTGGGAGCACATGGTGGGGTGGACAGGGGAAGATCAGCCTGTGTCTTCTATTCAGATAGCCTGGGGATCGTGCTGGAACGGCAGCATATGGTTACAGCATGCATCTCATCTCTTTATACCGTCAGTGTCTGACCACGGTACCACAGCTCTTTGACAGAGATCTGCCTCATGATAACTGATTACGTGGAGAAAGGACTGCTGGGCTAGCTACTCTATATCACACATCAGTCCAGCAACACAAGGCGATTTCTTCAGTGTGACACTAATGTTCATTCTCCACTTAAGGAGCTCCGCGATTTGGACGCTTTCTTGACCAGCAAGTTCCATCGAAAAGCGAACGCGTCCAGCGACACCACGCACCATTGCAGCAGCCCACAGCCGCGCCTCTCAGCGCGATGAGGCCCCACCCGCCACGCGCGCGCAGTTCCCGCTCCGTCTCCCTCCCCGGTCAGGCCCCACCCGGCATGCTCCGCTTCGCGGCGGGGCGGGCAGGGGTACGGCAGCAGTTTGCGCCAGGCTCGGCCATGTCGGGGGACGGCGATGAAGAGCTGGCGGGTTTCGTGGCCCTGCACGGGGCTGCGCTCCGCGCCTCCTGCGTCCCGGCGCGCTACTGGGAGAGCCTGTGCCGTAAGCTGCGCGGAGAGGTGAGTGCGAGACGGGGCTGGGGAGAGCGCTGTGGCCGGGGTTAAGCAGCGGCGGAGCGAGGAATCCCTTTTGCCTCGTGTTTTCAGCGGCTGACCGCCGTTCGATAAGAAAAGAAAGAGGAAATGGGTCGTGAGCGGGACCGCTTTTGTCGGTAGGCACGGTTCAGAATTGTTTAGGATGTGGTGCGTGTGCCGCCAGCCTCAGCGGTGAGGAAAGGTAGCGTGGATTTGCTGGAGCAGTGGAACCGGGAGCTGAGGCGGGAAAGGCAGGACCCGAAACCAGCTGTGTGGAAAAGTGAGAGCGCTCCGGGGAGTCTGGAGGAGTCAGCCTACGGGAGGCAATAAGGGCGAGGTGAGCTCGCTGTCCTGGGGCGGAGTGAGCTCGATGAAGCCTGAGGGTGTGGGGAGAGGGAGGGAGCGAGCAGGGGTTGTGGTTTAGGAGATAGGGTGAGAAGCTGCAGGGTGGTGGGTGAGGAAGAAGAGCTGTGGTTAAGCAGTTGTACAAAGAAACTCAGCTCTGATTGTTTGAGTGCCTTCTTTTTTTTTTTTCCTCATCCCAACTTCACAGTTGAATGGAAGTTTAAGAAGATGTGATACCATCAGAGTGCTTGCAGCACACTCAGGAGGGTTTAAATGCATTTCTGGTTGTTTCTAACAGCTGCATGTCTGGTACTGCAAGTAAGAGGAATAGCTGTGTATTGCAGAGAGAATACATCTACGTTAACTCAAGCAAATGCTCTCTCATAGAATCATAGGGGTTGGAAGGGATCTAGTCCAACCCCTGCTAACAGAGGTTTCCTACAGCAGGTTACAAAGGAAAGTGTCCATGTGGGTTCTGAGTATCTCCAGAGAAGGAGACTCTACAGCCTCTCTGGGTAGCCTGTTCCAGTGCTCCATCACCCTCACTTTAAAGAAGTTTTTCCTCGTGTTCAGATGGAACTGTTTAGATCTCAGTTTCTGCCCGTTGCCCCTTGTCCTGTTGACTGGGCACCTTTGAAATGAGCCTGGCCCCATCCAGTTGTCTCCTACCATTTGACATTTATGAGTATTGATAAGCCACAAACTTCTTGGTTGAAGTTGAGAGGGAAGAGAATTGAATGAGGAAAACCATAGCCATGATACTTCCACAGGGGCTGGCACAGAGAAGGCACATATCCTAGTGTGGCACAGTGCACGCTGTTTCAATATGCTTGCTACAGTGGCTGAGTGTACTTGTTTGTCCAGGGTGCGTGGAGAGAGAAATGTAATGATTTCAGTGTGCTTAAGATAAACCAGGCTGCTAATGGTGCGTGTCTCTGCCATTGCAGCTTCTAGATTTTATCCAGAAGGACAAAAGGATATGGAGAAGACTGTGTAGGAAAAATTACAATGAGGAGTGCAGTGGCCTGGGATGAACTCTTGAAGCAAGCAGGCCCACAGTATCTTGCTCAAAGCTTCAGCAGGAAGGCAGCAGAGGAGGTGAAGGAAAAGGATGAAAATGCTCAGGGACTTTTAAGCGAAGAGTAATTGGGGAAAATAAATCTGTGAAACGCAGACTACAGCATGAGTTCTCTTGTTTCCTGTGTGAAGGTGGAAGGAATTTTTCATCTGTCTTAACCTGTTACAAAGATTAAAATTTTCTAGCGTAGAACTTGGAAAACTTGTATGCATTACGTAGATAAAATCTCCTCTTACATCAGTACATCCAGAACCCAGCCCAGGCAGCTGTTTTCCAGCATGAATTTGCTTCAACATACAGCACCTTACCTGCTGTATGCTAGAGCCTGCAAGAGAAGTGGAGGGGTTTCACTTACCTTGAGAGCTGCTAGAGCCGTTTTGCTCCTGAGAGCCTTGTGTAACCACAAATTACACTGAGTTGCTCATCCCAAATGTGATGTATCTGCTAGGGCAAGAAACCCGCATTTACTTACTTCCTTATTTTGCATTTAGCAAAACTGGCAGGCCCCTATGTATTGCAGTGAGTATTTTTGTGGCCCTGAGAAACCATTGTTCAAACTTGGACAAAAGCAGACCCTTAAGTGGTGTCTTCTACTTAACTATCAGTAGGTGTGCAGCATGATTAGTGTTACCAGACTTTATTTTGCAGAGCAGGGAAGGGCATGCTGCTGCTCACAGGCTGCCTGTGGCTTTCACAACAGTTTGCAGCATGCCTGCAAGGAATTTGCTGAAGGTGCCTGTGCATGGCAGTCCTTGTTTCGCACTGTCTAGTTTACTGGGTTTGTAAGGTTGGAGTTGTACCTGAATGTGAAGGGACAGAGGGCTTGCCCAAACCTGGCTTGCTTACAGCTGCTTCTCTGTAGCTGGCCCTCCTCGCACTGCCAGGCCCTCACCATTTGTTAGGCACAGGCAGCACGTGTCAGGTGGGCTGTGGTACATCACGCTTGCAGTTTTAACTTCCTAATGGCTTCTGGTCATTTCACTGCTGCCTTTAATGATGATGTTGGGGAAAGCTCATGCTTCTTGCTGCCTTTCAGGACTGGGTTTAGTGCTTGTGCGGCAGCCAGCTCAGGATGCTGCTCCAGCTGGGAGCCACCTGACAGAAATGAGCAGAATGCTGCTGGCAGCCACCCGAGAAAGGGCTTTTCCTATGGCTGGAACTTACCTCAGTGAAATCGGCTTAAAATGGCTGTGAACTGTACAGGCAGGCAAGCAGGATCTTAAAGGAAATGTTGGTGGCCCCAACAGCAAGAGATGGCAATACTGCTTGCTGTTGAGTAACATTATCCTCTTCCAGCAAAACTGGAAAACTAGAGATAAATTGGAATCGCTAGCTATTCAGATGCCTACTGAACTATGGGTGATGGTAAATCAGTTACTTATTTCTGTATTTTTAATCTCCAGTGAGGTTGTTTGCAAACTGATTTTATTTACCCTGAGAAAAACATATATGTGAAGTTAGCATGTGCATTCTCAGCATCGCTCTGCACCCCCTAGCCCAAAACAAAACACCATCATCAATCCTCAGGAGGCACTTGCAGGTATTGTCTGCTCTGCTCTATGATGCAGTGCTCTAGGTTAAAATCTGCAGCAGGTGCTCTTTCCCTGCTGCCCTCCCTTCTTGCTGCTAGCTCCCATGGGCAACTCTGCTTTGTCTAGGTGGCCTTGCTTTGCGAATGTGTTGATTTTCTTGCCCTCCAGCTGGGGCTTAGTGGAGATTATTGTCCTGAAGGAACAAATAAAAGCTTGTCTCTGCCTCTGGGATTTTCCAGCCAATAAGTTGTCAGTGTCTAGAGGTAATGACTTGTGATAGTGATGCAATGGGCTAGGTGCTTGACATGTTGAAGGAGTGTCTCTGGAGGTTACGTTTCCAGATGTTACCCTCCCTGCTGCTTACTAACGAGGTTAGATGGAAAAGTGTATTGTTAGGATGGCTTACTCCTCTTTAAAAATGATGTGTGAGAGGACTAATCATTTGTCAGCTCCTGTCTGGTTGACTACGTAGCATGACTGACTTAGCAGAACAGCTCCCTGCAAAAGGGTTTGAAATGTCTTCTGAGACTCTATACTTTTTCCTTCTTGAAATTACATGTTTAATTTGAAATCAGAGAAGTAGCATTGGTTTTCTGCAGCAGGCGTACAAAGCCACCATTAGGCAAGATTTGTGGCAGAAGGGAAACATGTGGTGGCCTTCACCTTCTTAATACGTTTAGATCAAACTGTTGCATCTAGAGTGACAAAGAATGCAAGTAAACCCTTTTCAGTGGACCAATTGAGCTAAGTATAGACTTCAGCTTGCAGCAATGTGAAAAGGCTCCAATCTCATCTGCAGGTGAGCAAACTGTTCCTTGTGTAAGGAAGGAGGAGGAAAATACTCCTGCATCTCTTAACTGACTCAGAACTTGACTGGGGGTCTTAATGTACTTCATCGTGGTTCTGGAACCTGGGTAACACCTGGGTTTGTTGAGCACTGCATGCCATAATATCAGATTGTATTTTGCAGTGATTCACTTGATTGTTGATTTTGGAATTGAACAAAAATAATTGTGATTAGTGGAATTAATGGATGATCGTCAACAGATCTGTTGATGCTAAAGAAACCAACACAGCTTCCTGCTGATGTTAAGCAGAGAAAATTCCCAGACAGCTCTATTAAAAGGTGAAAGAATGAATGCTAGACACCACTGTTGTCAGAATGCAGGCCAAAACTGTCTGTGCCTTGTCAGTGTTGCATTGTGCATACATGAGTACTGCCTCAACTAACTGCTTGTATTCTTACTTTCAACTTCAGGTGTTTGATGCTGGTGACTACTTTGGGATAATGCAAGTAGAAGAGGTAGATGAGGAAGAGGAAGGTGATGAAGCAATGGAAGATGAATTGAAAAAGAAGCCAAATCCTGGAAATGAACCTTGTTTCAAAGTTATAGTAACAAATGAGAATGGGATTCAAGCCTCCAATCCTGATAGGTGAGTAGTGATTTGCAAACTGGTCCTGTGTCCGAGTGGTCTTAAAGCCTACAGTGATGAGGGCAGTTTGTAATAAAACTTGCTTGGTCTTATTCAAAAATGCTCCTTTGTTTTGTTTTATATGTTGTTGTTTTTTGTCTGTCGTTCTTACCATAAGACACAGCTGCTTGTTTCAGAAAAGATAAATTATCTCCTGCTATGAAGCATAACTTGTAAAGAGCCCTAGGAGTGCAGGCATTTTATGTTGCTTCTCCTTAAATCATGGAGGAAGATGCTTATTAATCAGTTTTATGAAACTGAGAGAATAGAGAAGAGGTAACTTTGAGATGTCTGTAGAAATAAAATACACAGATTTGCAGATTCAGTGTGTTTTCTGTTGAACCTCAGGCTCAGGGGATACTGAGCTGCTGTAAGAGATGATACACAGACAGCTGAATTTCCTTTCGGTTGGCTATGATGTAATTCAAGAGTGTTGCCATACAATTGCCTGCTAGGCACATGTTGTATAGATCTTATTTTGCCAGACCTTTCATAGTTTTTTCTTTGGATCTTAGACTTTGTCTATTTACATAAACTTTGTCTTGATGAGTAAAAACAACATAGAGCGTGGGTATCTACCTTTATGTGCTTGCTTTAACCTAAGTCATTGCCTTTCTGAATCTGAGAACACAAATTGTAAAATTCAAAGCAACTCTTAGAAAGTCTTGGAGTTAATTGCAGCATTCAGATGTGTGGTTGTAGAAGCAGAATACCAACATGCTTGTTTGCTAACTGTCTTTTGAAGTAGATTTCCACCTTAGCATTCTCTAGAATCTCTAGGTTTAAAATTAAAGTAAGCTTATGCTGTGTGTAGAATATGATACACAATAATTGTTCAGGGATACTTGGCATACGTGACAGCTGAAATGTTTTTAACTTAATGAAAACTGAGAAGGGGAAATTAATAAGTAGAATTTACAATTCTTTGATGTGATTCAGTGAAAGGATATGGCCAAAGTGTGAAGAATCCTTCTGTTTAAGTAAGTTGGCTTTTGCTGTGAAAATCATGCAGCCAGCACAAGGGTTAAACTTCTCAAGGAGAGATATGCCAGTTGGCTGTGATTTTGTTTCAGATCGGTACTTCTTTTAAACAGTGCATTCTATTTCTGGGGAAGAAAAGAAAAACGGAGCCAAATAAAGAAAAAACAGTCAAAAACTTTAAAGTTTTTGAACTTGCAGCCTGTATAAGACTTCTGGTGATCATGCCTTTCCAACTAGTTCTACAGATGATTGTAGATATTGCAAGATCTCCTGGCTAGAAGGATCTGGGAATGCTTTTCCAAAACAGTACATAGTTTTTCTTCTTCAAGGCCAGGTTGGATGGGGCCCAGGCAGCCTTATCTGGTGTCTGGTAGTCCTGCCCACGTTGGGGGCTGGAACTGGGCAGGCTTGAAGGTCTCTTCCAACTCTAGCTGTTCCGTGAATATCAGGTTGATGTTGTGGAAGAAGGAAGAAAGTCCTGTGTTCCAGGATCCTAAGGAGAGCTGGGCTGGCAAACTGAGTGCACTGTTCTGTTTGTGCCTCATTATGGTAGAATGTCTGACTATTACACAATAAACTTTCTAGAACAAAAAGAGTGCTGTCTTACTGCTGGGAAGTTGTTCCTTACCTGTAATGGTACATGTGTGCTCAGGGAGTTACTTTGCCATTAAGAGAGTATTTAGTTACTGAACTTTCTGCAAGAACATGTAGCTCTTACTGAGAGAGGTATTTGGCCCTTGCATGGAAATATCTCTATACATTCCATTGTAATGCTATCAAAATTCTCTTGAAGCATTTTCCTCATCGACCATGCCTGGACATACCGCATTGAACACGCCCGCCAGCAGCTGCTTCACGTGCCTGGCTTACTTCACAGAATGGCAAATCTCATGGGCATCGATTTTCACGGAGAAATCCCAGATGAGGGCAGTGTTGAGCAAGTGTTGCAGGAAATGTGGAAGTACAATCAGACCTACCAGCTTTCTCAAGGGGTGAGTCTCTGAAGCTTGACTGGGCTGCTAAAAACTTCTGGGCAGCCCTGAGTGAAGCATTCCTGTATAAGGTAGAACAAATATACTTTTTTGACACAAAAATGTTCTTTTATGGGCATTGAACAATAAACTTCTATCTGGAAGGAGAGCAGATGCCATCTAAAGTTAGAATGTGTGGTGGCTTGCTCCCTCATTTCAGATAAGAATTTTGAGGGTTGTTTTTTTTTTCTTGTTTTTCCACACAGAGGAGAAGAGCCTTCTGCAAAGGGAGGACAGTAGAAAGGGGGGATCTGCTTGTGTGTCAAATTTGTTTTTTTTTTCTATTCATATTTACTTACAGTGAAGGAAAGACTCCTTTGTGAATCAAGTGCCTCACAAACAGGTCTCTCAGCAGCTATGCTCACAGCTTTCCTCATCTGTAGGGGTGTTTCACCTGCTGAGGATATACTTATGCTGTCAGATAAGTTAGCTTCCTGGTTTCAGTTTGGCATTTGATTGCCAATACAGTATAAATGTTAGCTCAACCTCAAGTGAGAACCAGCTAGTTTCAAGATGGTGTGCTTCCAGATGTAGCTTATTCCAGATCCTATTTTTAGGTAATGTAGATAAGACTACACCAACTTTGGTCATTCAGATGCAGTACATCTCCATCTTTCTATGTTGTGTTTTGGTTTCCTGTCTTTTTCTCATGAGTGACTCATGAATCGTGAAATTATATGCTCCCACTTGAAAAATGCTTCCCTGGAAGACAATTCAACCTATAGTTGAACTTGGCTTCAGTTTCCCTTTCTGACACTGAACTGCTTTGAATAGTGTAAGTCCAACTTGTGCGTCTCCCCTTCTGCATCTATAGAAGTGTGAGGAAACAGCCTTCTGTTGTGTTTATTCCCTGAGCTGGCTTCAGGGGAAGTGGATTTGGTAAGCAATAGCTTTGTAATAAGAGGAAGGATGGGACTCTGTAGTTACAAGAACAGACTTGCCAGTTTTCACAGTGTCTTGGATGCATGGACAACATTGTAGCGGGTACTGCCAGAACCTTCTGTCTTGTAGTTCTTTCCTATGCAGTATTTCTCACTCTCTAATTGTGCAGACTGCGGAAGAGAAAGTTCCTGTCTGGTATATTATGGATGAGTTTGGATCACGCATTCAGCATTCAGATCAGCCTAGCTTTGCAACAGCACCCCTGTTTTACATGCCTCAACAAATTGCTTACACTGTTCTCTGGCCCCTGAGAGACCTGGAAACTGGTGGTAAGTTGAGTCTGTGTTTGTTTGTTATTGACTTTGCACGTATACCTGTGGTTGGATGCCTCATTCTGCTCCCACCACGTAGAGGGGTAATAGTGTTCAGCTGCACGATTAAACTGTCGTAAGTCAGCTGGTTTTGACCTAATTTTTGCATTGCAAGTAATACCCTTTTTCATGTAGTTCTTTAATTATATCTAATTTTGCATTTTGATCCTGACAGTTGTAGCATTACTAACTGTCCAACCTTCATTTGTATGATGAGGCATGAGGGGGATTTCCGAGCGTAGAATTAAAGACTTCCTGAAAGTCTCTCCTTGTTTTACTGCAGATGAAGTGACCCGTGATTATGCTTACGGGGAAACTGATCGCTTGATCAGGAAGTGTGTTTTGCTACCCTGGCTGCCCAGTGAGGTATTGGATGTCAACTGCTTTACCCCAGAGCCATCAGATGAGCATTACCAGGTAGGGTGTAACAGATGTCATATTTTATCCTTTCAGAGATGGCGTCTAAAGAGCTAATCAAAGAGTTCTGGTTCTGCTTTTTGTCAGGCTTAAAGATTGACTCAGAGCATAGGTACTAACTAAAAAAAAGCATAATGAAATGAGAAATATCTGGCATGTGATATAACTTACAGAACTGAGGCAACAGAAATTGTCTATGTTATTGCGGTATTTCTTCATGTAAATACAGTGCAAGGTCTTTCATATAAGGTACCTATCTTCAGTTCAGTGTTTGAGACATTGTCTAACGTGCTTACCCACTAGATCTATCACTGTAGTACTTCTGGTCTGTCTTGAATTACAGAAGGATTCATCTTAGTACACTGGGATAATTATACTTTTCAGTCTGATTACTCATTTATCATGTGATTTAGAATTGCTAAATATTGTAGTGGAGACAATGTCCTTAATTTGATACCACTGTTATAAAACCTAGAGTCACAGAATGGTTTTTGGGTTGGAAGGGACCTTAAAGCCCATTTAGTTCCAACCCCCTGCCTTGGGCAGTGTTACGACCCACCAGATCCAGGGCCCCATCCAAACTGCCCTGTGCCAGTGCCTCACTATCCCTTCCTCCTAACATCCAACCTAAATCTTCCCTCTTTCAGTTTAAAACTGTTCCCCTTTATTCTATCAATACCAGACCATGTAAAAAGTCAGTCTATCTCCTGTTTATAAACTCTCTTGAAGTACTGGAAGGCTGCAGTGATGTCTCCCCAGAGCCTTCTCAGGTTTTCTTTGTAGGACAGGTGCTCCAGTCCTCTGAGCATCACGAAGGACACACGTTTTACCTACGTTTATTCACTTTTCTCACATTTTTGCTTTAATAAAAATTATGAGAAATTTTGTTACTTCTATACATTAGCTCTAGTATTTATCTTTTGTCTGGCCCAGAACAATTTCTGTTCATTCAAGCTAAAATGTTGGATCCCCATGTTCTGTACCAGCAATCTGCTGCTTTTGATGGAGGATGGTCAGAAAACTCCAAATTCAGCTAGTTATTAACTAGGCAAAAATTAAGCTGATTTTGTTGAATAAATGCATATGACCAAAATAGGCTGTTCTGGAACCACTGTCATATGGGTTGGGATTTTGCATTTTTGAAGAGGGGTGGGCATACTTCCTATTTACAGATGAGAAATGATGCTCATATAGTTCTGATCTTACAGTTCTCTTGGCAAATGTGCCTGGATCTCAGATAAGGCAATATGTTGCTTAGTTCAAGTGTGTGGCAAACAGGCAAATATTATACTCCTTTCCTATCTTGCCTTGAAAACATTTTTTTTTTTCCTCTGGAATATTTAGCTGTAGATGATTGAAGATTTAGACTGGTGACAGATCAAAGAAAAAACTTTGTATGTAGTATAACTCAAGAAGGGAAATACCTATGAAGAGATGCATGTTGCTGAAGCTTCTGGTTGCCATAGCTTAGCATATACAGAGCTGTGTGCGCAAAAAAATCTGACTGTGTCAGATTTGTTCAGTCTTTGAGCCAGCAGTTTTGCAAGGTAGTGTAAATGTTTGCTATCTCTACAGCTTTTGCAGCAGGGAATGCTTTACTACTACACACAAATAATTTGTTGTTTGCTTGGCTGAGTTGTTGGTTTTGCTGAGCTGTAGCTAAGGGTGTTACTTTTGAGGCTCTAATTTTCCTTAAAATAGAAGCAAAGACTCGTGGAGTATTTTGGGTTGGAAGGGCCCTTCTGAAGATCATCTAGTTCCCATAGATCTTACAAGATTTCAGCCCTGCTTAGAAAAGCAGAGTTAATACAGTAATGCTGCAGATGAAATCTCACCTGGTTTTTGTTCTGCTACCTCACTGTATTCTTCAGCACAGACCACAAAGTCTGTGACTTCAGTGGTACTGCCGGTAGTGATTTGGGCACTGATTGCAGAAAGCAGGCTCAGAGGAGACAGTTCCTAATAAAGGCACTTCTAATGAAATGTCTGACTTTAAAGAAGCGATCTCTTGGGAGACTCAAGTAGTTGCAGTTCTGCAGCAGGTCCCTGAATTTGAGCTATTTGAGAATAGATGCAAACAAATCTTCTGGCACCATTCTGAGAATTGTAGTCATCTAATTTGTATTTGTATTGTCCAGCTTGCTTTAGAAGGCAGTGTCTCTGGTTTGGTTTTGCTTACACTTTCCAGTTAGAGGTGATTGTACTTCCTGTAACACCCTTGAAGATGAAGGGCACGTCTGACTGGGCAGATGTTCTGCCCTTTGTTCCTTCTTTATCAGTGGCCTCTTAATTCTGACCCCCTTCTGCCTCTGCTCTTGTACTGATTTATTTTTTTTTAATTATTTTACTTTTATTTCTTGCTGGGCAGCGTATGACACAACGTAAGTTTCTCAGAACGTGACTCTGCAGTTCACTTGAGCCAGGCAGTGCAGTGGTCAGACACACAGACTGTCATTTTTGCTGTGGCTACAAACACACCTGTACACCTGTATTTAAAGACTTATGTGAAGAAAAGGAATTGCATTAAACTGTCTGTAAGGTTTGATAACTTGATAAAACCTCAATAGACATTGATAACATTAATAAAAAACTTGGATGAACATGTAATCATTGAGTATTTTAGTTATCATTTTTTCTTTTAAAATTGTTTTCCAGTCACTTATCTTATAAATATGACTGTGTGCACGTTAAAAGGCAGTTTGGTCTGTGCTGCTGTTCTTATTTGCTGATCCTTGTGAAGTCTGACTCAAGGCTGCCTGTTTACTGTGACTATTATTAATTTCTTTATTTTTGGTTTTTAGGCTATTTTAGCAGAAAACAAGGAGAAACTCCCCATAGCAATCAACCCATCAGTTTATGATAAAGACAAAGTTTTCAAGTATGTATCTGCAAACAAAATGCTTTCTTACCAAGATTAAGTATGATGCTTGCAGTGTGCTGGAGTTACGTGAGAATATCAAATGCTTCGAGACTTTGTTACAGCATTATAAGGCTGTTTTACCTCCAGGTCACCACTTTGAATCCTATTTCCCTCAGCAAGGACTAAAAGTTGCTCCAAAACAGTGGATATTTGTCCTGTTCTTGAGATGAATTTAGTGCAACTTGTTCCGGGCCTTTTGTCTGATTTGGTGCCATACTTCCTTCAGCTGTGCAGGTGTTCAAGAAGCCACATTTTGCAGAAGGAAATACTGGAAGGGCTGTATAAGGATATTAACTTCACCAAGTTTTAGTAGTGGGGAAAGAATTAGGACTTCTTTTGATAAATGCCAGTGCTTAGAATTAGTTTCTTCTAGTCTTACTCTCCAGGGTAAATAGTACAGTGAAGGTAATATGTCTCACACAGAGCTATGCAGGATGTCTGTAGCAATAAACAAAGCATAAGAGACATGCTTCAGATGTTGGGGGTTTTTGAAAAGAGTGTTTCTCCCTGTGAATGGGCTGTTCCAAAAGTTGATCCTCTCCTGGGATTGTATCTTCTGATTGGTTGGTTGCAGAAGAGGAAAGAAGAGTTAATTGATGAGAGCAGGTCTGGAGAGCAGGAAGAGTATTGTGACACCTTAAGAAAAAAGAAAAAATAACAGTTGTTTAATCTGTTGAAATGCTCATTTACTGTTCTAACTGCTTTTCTACGTCAGTCTGACATTGAGTCTTCATGTTAAGCTCTGAAACTGTGCAGGTTTCATATGGATTTGCTCCTTGTTGCTGACAGGTTGATGGTTAGGGCTCTTCCACCAATGAAGGTACTTAGAAGGTATTTCTCCCTCAAGGGCTCTTTCGTGTGTAATAGTGAATTCATGTTAGTGCTCTCCCATCAGGGACTGTCACAGTTCTCAATTGCAAGTTTTGTTAAAGTTGCTGGAGCAAAGCTGTCTTTGAGATGTTTTGTTTCAAAACTTTTTTTTTAATCTGTTCCACAATATTTCTTTTTTTTCTGTAGGTTAGAAGTGTAACACTTGCAGGGAGCCAACATTTAAAAAACCAAAACACTGTTTTCTATTCGAGCAGCAGCTGATCATTTTCAGAAATCAAACTCTCATTTTTCTTCATATCTCTTTTTCTTCTAGGGTGTTCACAGACATCCAACAAGTCCTCAACAGCCTGACACATCCTCGTTTCATATTCACAGACAACGAGGCAGAAGCAGACATCCTCTACAACTTCTCACACTTCAAAGATTATAGGTTGTAAATCTTTTCCTGATAAGGGAAATTCTTTTCTTTTTTCTTTCTTCCTCTATAAGCGATCCAAAAGGCCTTTCCCCTCCTCAGTTTAACAGCTCCTTTGTTGTGCAGGAAGCTGAGTGAGGAAAGACCTGAAGTAATGCTGAATCAGTTCCCGTGTGAGAACCTCCTGACTGTCAAAGACTGCCTGGCATCCATATCTAGACGAGCTGGAGGGCCGGATGGGCCAAGATGGTTGCCGCGTACTTTTAACCTGCAAACAGAGCTGCCCCAGTTCATCTGTTACTTTCAGCAGCGTGAGAGAAGGTGGTTGTTATTTCTCCTACCTTACATCTTGTGCTTTTGATCCCAATTTATTCAAAGATGAGTGTCTTGCATTTGGAGATTTGCAACTGGTTTGTCTGATGTTTAAATTCCTCTTATTTATCAAGGATTGAGCACAAATGCAATGTGCATATAAGGCAAAGGGAAGAAGGCAGTAAGTTTCACAGAAATAAAACCATCTGAAGTTAACACTGCTAACTTCAGCTCAGTTTGAGCTGTTTATCATGCAGCCCGAGCAGTTTCTCAGATTGCTTTATTAACTGAGGAAAGAAGGACATAGTGTCACCCTGTCCTTGCTCAAAAAAATGTACTGAGTGAAGACCAGGATGTTACTTGTTTTCCTTGAGGATGTTTCAAGGAATATTGCCCCCTTTAGGTGACTTAGCACTGGGAAGTGAGATGAGAATGGTATACTCTTCTTTTCTTGCAGTGTGAATTGCTGAGATACGGTCTGATTTCTTCCCCAGGGAGGCAGTCATGGTGTAATGTATTATGAATTATTTGCAGGTGTTAAGAGAATCACCTTAGAAACTGAGGTGATTGCCTGCCAGCACAGCCTCAGACTCTTGACAGAATGATGTCTGTACCGTGGCCTCTGTGTGTTTGTGGTGTTAATGTTCATGTGTTGTTCTTCTCTTTTAAAGTAGTAAGATACACAGAAGGAAATCAGCAGTGAGAATATGCTAATCCCTAACGGAAAAAAGTGAAAGCTACCATTGCCTTTTCTGCCTTTTACACCATTGCTTGAAGCTATCAGTCAGAAGTCCTTAGTTCTTGCACTGTAGTGCCCAGCTTTATAAAGGGATTAAGACATAGGAGTATGTAGATCAGTTCAAGTGAATGTTCAGACAGATGAATGAAGCTTATAGGCTTTGGCTTTCTATCTCTCACAGAGGAGAAGACAATCACTGGATATGCAAACCGTGGAACCTGGCCAGAAGCCTGGACACCCACATCACCAAGAGCCTTAACAATATCATCAGGCATAGGGAAAGCAGCCCAAAGGTTAGAGACCGTGGCTTTGAGTGAGATTTTAAATGGATTTCTGAAAAAGCTGTTACAGGAAGTGGTCTAAGACTAGAAGGAAGGAAACTTATTTTCTTCAAAATTTGTACATTGACCCATCAGCAGTCAGCTTCAGTGAATTCTGAGTTAATTATTCAAATCAGCACCATTTGTTGCAGTGATGGAAGACCCAAAGTGGCTGATGTTTTCTTATTTAAAAAAGAAGTTTTGCCCTGACAGTAATTAATGGTTCAGTGCATTTCTGCTTCAAGGCTAATTCTCAGATAAGATGATCACACCTTAGGTGTAGTTAGCATTGGTCATGAATTTTTGTACACTGTTGCTTCTGTCCCCTGTTGATCATTATTGTTGATCCATAGCTCAGCAGCACAAAACACTGCCAACAACAGAGAAATGATGGAGCTCTTCATTTTTTTTTCCTGTAGTATGCAGTCGTAATGTCAGACTGTCACCTGAGCTTTATTTCTGCTGATGTGTGCACTGCATGTATTTTTCTGGAATACAGGAGTGCCCAAATTGCTTCAGACTTAGACTTCAAGAGGTTAATGCCACTAAAATTGTAAATAAAAAGGCTTTCATACATTCTGGCTGCCCAGCTTTCCCAGGCAGGCTCCAAGGACTTTTATGAAACACCCACTGGCACATATCAGTTATTTATGCATGTTTCTTAAGTAAAACCAAAACATATACAAGGATGTCTTAAATCCTCAATATCTACTGCCACTTTCCATTTCAGTCAAATAATATTTTCCGTGGGGTTTTTTTTGTTTGTTTCTATTAGGTAGTGTGCAAATACATTGAGAATCCAGTCTTATTTCACCGAGAAGACGTGGGGATGGTTAAATTTGACATCCGTTACGCTGTGTTGCTGCGCTCCGTTAAACCACTCAAGCTGTTTGTCTATGATGTCTTTTGGCTACGCTTTTCAAATCGGTAATTGCCTTCGTCTTCCTTGTTTGGCTGATGGGACTTAGCTTCCAAGGGATCACGTTTGGTTCTAAGGAACTGTTTTATTCCTTAGGGCGTTTTCCCTTGATGACTTGGATGACTACGAGAAGCATTTCACTGTCATGAATTATGCTCCTGGTGTAACGTTAAAGCAGGTAAGCAAACAGTCCAAAATATTCCCTTATCTTTGTGTTGTTAAAGAATCTTCCAGTGCCTTCTTTGGTGACTATTCCCCAACACCCTGTGTTGTACCTAGCAGGCAGTCTCTGTTGGAAATATCCCAACAAGTTTTTTTCCTAGACATTTTGCTGTCTGGACCCCTAATAATTTGTGATAGGTAATACAAACCTACATCCTGAATAAGATCCACGTTAATTGAAATCAATAAGAAGAATTATTAAAATGGCAGCTAATCATTTTTAAAGACTGCAGTGTAATCCTTTGTATATAAACGCTAAAACAAGGAAGGGATTCAGGAAGTGTCCAACTCCCTACTTCTCTACCTGCATTTCTATGGATAACAAAAAAAAAAAGTTTGGTATTCCAATGTCATCTGATTGGTCAGTCATTCCCAAAGCAATATATCTTGCTTCTAAACTGTTCTAGGTACACTGTGAAGAATTTGTTCCTCAATTTGAAAAACAATATCCTGAACATCTGTGGACAACAGTACAGGTAAGTCAACAATTTGTCTTTAATTTCATGAGCATCTGTGAATCCAACTCAATAAACTGCCTTTAAGAAAAGTTACTTTTTTCCTCAGAAAACATACTTCGTGTTCATCAGCTTCATAAAGGACAGCAAATGTTAACTTTTACATTGTAATAATTTATTTACTTGGACTAATTCAACCTCAAATGCTGTTTTTAGCATTTGAGAATTTTTTTTCATGGCTGCATTGAGAATTCCCTGCACTGGACTTGGTAATAAAGCCAGTCTTAAATAATGTCAGGCTCTTGGGAGCAGGATCAGTTTTCCTGAGAGTTCTACCTGAGAAAGGATGTCATTTATAAAAGTCTGTGGTTATGAACATTCAGTATTCCATGCAAAACAGCAAGGAAGTCCACAGTATCAAGTGTTAATCATAACAGGTGCTGCTGTTACAACTCTGAAAAAGGTGTTTTCAAAGCTTTCAGTGCTATGCTGTTTCAATAGGGTATTAACACTGAATGTGGGGAGTTGAACCACTGAAATATTCAGGCTCTTGCTTCCGTTGTTCTGAAGGACTTCACAACACAAGAGGCTGCCAAAACAAGTAGAAAACTAATCTTCCCAAATCAGGTTTTGATCTACCTATATTAAGCAGAGCTGTAGGTCTAAAGATCTCCCTGTAAGCTTTCATGTTAGCTCACTTTGCAGGACACTGGAGCTCATTTGCAAGATGAGGATGTGCCCAGCTGTGCCAAAGTGACTGATGGAAATAAGCCTTACCTCAAGGGTGCTGTGCTCAAGGGGCTGCATTACCAGGCTGGATAGTGCAGAGGCTGTATTTACATACTGTGGCAAATTTTTTAAAAAGTTAAGCTGCTCTCTTCTCTTAGAAATAGTGAGTTGGTGGAGGAGGGATTTTTAAGTGAGCACGTTACTCCATTTGTTGAATTACATTTTGACTTGGGTGCTGTGATGTAGGATTTTCAGCTGCAGCTCTAGCTTCCCTGCATTAGCGAGCTGATCTTAGCCCTGTGGCTACCTTTGCACAAGAAAACTGATGATTCCCTAACACTAAGGCATACTTAGGCATATTTTATATGCAAATAAAAGGCTTCCAGTAGTGTATTTCTGAAAAATATGCAAGAAGGCAGATGAGGACATTGTCATTCTTATTCATAAGTAGTGCTTGAAAGAAAAAGCTGAATGTGAAAAGATGATTCAGAAGTACACACGGAACTGAATTGTGCATTCTTCCATATTTATAACTAGTCAAAAGATGCAGAAGAAATGGTGACTGAGTACCGATTAATGTGTATTCTTTCAAAAGTGAATAAATTACCCAGCTGTGGGTTGATTTGCATAAACTAATTCATATCCATTTTAACTAGAACCTCACATCCAAGGAAAGACATTCAGAGCATGACAGGTTTGCAGCATTAGGATTGAAATAGTCTGAAAGAGACTGCAGAGACTGAGAAACAGATCAGAAGAAACCATGCACAGGCTACTCAAAGTAGTGACATGCCACGTGCAGAGTATTACTCTCTTGCATCTGCAGTAAATCTGCAGTATCTGCAATATAGTTTCCATGCTAAGAATTACACCTGTATGTCCTGTTGGCTAATTGCTTATGGAAACACCAGTGTGGTAGACACAAACATACATAAACTTCCAGCACCGTTTATAGATGTCAGTGTAAGCAGGTAGAAAACTTTTCTTGGCAGAACAAAGCTAAGTTAGGTTTGACAGGCAGGGAAGGAAAAAACTTCACCTTTGCACTGCTGGCGTGCACAGAGCTTCCCTGGGTTCTCTCCTTCTCCTCCTTTGTGTAGAAGCGTAGTATTACACCTGATGCTTGAGAGGAAAGTTGATTCTAATGTGTGCCATCATTAGGATTTTTCTTGTACTTATTTGCTCCCAGAACTCCACAGATACCTGCTAAGCACTTGGCCCTTTCACTGTGTTGGTCTTCGTCTCAATGTATATTTTGAAGTCAATGCTGTGCAGATTTTTCTGTTGGCTAGTGTAATTTCTATAAACTCTTCAAAATATGAATGCATTAAGTGATTAAAAGGTGGGTTTTTTAGCTTGCTTCTGTAGTAGGAACTTTGCTTCGTGTTCTGAGACCTTTTTCTTCTATTACTAGGCAAACATTTTTAAGGCATTTGCTGAATTGTTCCAAGTTGCTTCAGCTAAACCTGCACCTCTTGGAATCTGTGATTATCCGTCATCAAGAGCACTATATGCCATTGACTTGATGCTAAAATGGGACACCAGCAGAGATGGTGAGAGAAGTTCGTTTCTTTGCATGTTGAATTCTTCTTTGTGAACATTTTCAGGAATTTATTTCCTTTGCTCAGATTCTTACGGATTTTCAAGCAGCGTAAACTCTGCACTCTGCACCTCCCACTGACATCAAAGGGCATCTGAAGTTGCAGGTCTGTGGAGCTAGATGCTGCTGTGCTGGTGACCTGTGATGGTAGAGGGAGCTGCTAACTGTGCTTGGCTGAGTCCATGCCTCCCTTGGACTCCTGCTATGGCTTTGTTTTAGTTTGCTGAAGCACAGCTGTACAGGGGCAAGTTTTCTTTCCAGTTTGCAGTGGGAGAATCCTTGCCTGTGTACTAAAGCCTTAAAGAGACATCATCCTGTGGCTTGGCCCAGTGTCTTCAGGTTGCAGTGTTATTTAGTTAAGCAGAAAAGGGACCATGTTTACTATTTCAGTGCTGTTGATGTCCATGGGACTGTCACTCAGTTGTCCCTGTGAGAATGTGTATATGGAGATGCTTCATGTTAATGTCACAGTATGGCTGACAACCACTTGGAGCCTTTCTTCCAGCTATTTGTGGATGACTGGTAGGAAAAAAAAAAAAGCCAAATAAGGCAAATTTCTTCTTAGCAGAAAGCTCAGATATGTCTGCAAGTGTGCCCTGTGCACACTTACCTCTTACAGGGGTAGAAAAGAATTCTCAGTTCCCAAGACACAAGCAAAATTCCATGCTTGTGCCTGGCTTTGCTGAAGGAGTGATTAGGAGTGAAACAAAAAAAACCCTGCCAGGTTGGGTCATAAAATATAACTTCTAGCCATTTTCAATGACTTCTAGCTTAATGACAGGCAATGGTTCAGGGTCTCTGTATAGCTTGCATTAAAAGGCAGTGTTTGTGTTCTCTTGGACAGGAAAAAGAATCATGCAGCCTCAGATTCTGGAGGTGAACTTCAATCCTGACTGTGACAGAGCCTGCAAATACCACCCTACCTTTTTTAATGATGTCTTCAGCACCTTATTTCTGGATGAGGCGGACAACTGCCACGTGACGTGCATCGTCTAGCCACAGGAGGCTTGATTCTTTCCTTCACAATCTGCTTAATAGCAATATTTACATTTCAGTTCTATGAGCTGCTGATGCAATTATTTTCCTGTATTAGTAACCCAGGAAAAAAAATCAGAATGCACATATACCTTATACTGTACTGATAATTGTTTTGTCTGCATTTTCCTTGTGTTGCTTCGTGCTGTAAATCACCAATTTGTATTGACCAAATGTCTTGTTTATTGACTATGGGAAACCTCAAAATAGGACAGAACTGGAACACCTGAGTTGTTTCTCAGGTAGACTAAGCTCTTGCTTTCTTGCTGGGAAACGTGGCGTAGTTCCCTGTGTGAACATTAAAATTACAGTTTACTGAATCATCTTGGAGTTTGTATATCATTTTGTTAGCCACTCTTCTGTTGTACAAAGTTCTAAAATTTTTATGTCATTAGGCAGAGTTAAAACAGGTTATTAAAGTTGCATTTGGCAAGTTTATTGAAAATGAAGTATATGAAGCTTGAATGAGGAAGGTGGGGGGAAAGATCAGTAAAAGCTCCTGGTAGTTTTTCAAAAGCTGTTCAGCATTTGCTGAAATCTGTGCATGAAGTTATTGGTCTGTGTTAATTTTGAGTTCTTGGTGCATACGAATGCTATAAAGTGGGAGAAAAAGAAATTTGAACTGTTAGCATCTCATTTCTGACCCACTGAAGAAAGATGAAGTATTCTATTTCGGGGTGCTCTTCTTCAGAAGCCTGCTTTGTTTAGTCAGCTAAAACACTGAGTAGAAGAGTAAACTGTCTCTGAAAGTTTGAGTGGCATTGAATGTTGCAACAGGTGCTTGAGACTGGCTCTGAGAGGATGCTCAGCAGATGCCCGGTGACTTGTAGGAAAGCAAAAGGCACTTTCTGCTTTGGAAGTACTTGAAAACAAGTAACAGAGACTGGATCTAGAGCAGAGGGGGAAGTTTCCTTCATCACAGAGGGGACAGCAGCATCATGTTTAGCAAACCAGAAGAAGTGACACAACAAAAGTAGTGAGATTTGTGTGGTAGGACCACAAGCCCACAGGGCTAAAATACTCTGTTATGCTTTTAGACAAAGATTTTTTGTTTCTTTTATCTTCCTTCCTTTAGGAAGCAGCTGGGTGAATTAAGCATCTCAGATCTTACTGTGTCAGCTACCGTAATCTCAGAGAGGAAAAACCCGTTTCCATTTCTAAGCAGCTTAAGTGAGAAGGTGCAGGTAGGAGACAATTTCAGTGCCTGTGTATGCAGTCTGCCAACAGCCCGGCTTTTTGCTCCACTGACAGGGCTGAATGGTGAGCACAGCACTTGTGGGTGCTCTGGCCAATGCTGCTGGGACTGCAGAGGTATGTGCAGACAGCTGCTGAGTATTTGGGTGCTCTTGGCTTATAAATACTCTGAATTTGCTGTTTTGTCTTGCCTGCTGTAATGCTGAAAAGAGAGGAAGGGGCCCCCTTTAGGCTACAGCATCCTGTTACCTCGCATTTTTTTTTTCTTCTCGTTCAAAACCTTTTTGTAACAAAAACAGTGGAAGAAAAGTAAGTTTACTTGTAGTTTAATGTATTTATCTGACACTTACGATTGTACAGTGCTTCCAAGTGGGGTGGCACAAATTGTGAAAAAGAGCTGGTCTTAAACACTTGCAGAGTACAGTGATCACAAGACACGGAAGCTGCAGTGAGACCATAAGGCACCATGCTTAGTGCTAAACATGATTGATTCAGGCCACAGTGGCACTTGTGGCTGTGAGGAGCAGCATTCTGGAAGCTGGATTTCTTCCTCTAAATGAAGTTGCAGTTAGTGCTTATTTCTGGTAATAGTTACAGTGCTATTTGTGATATAAAACGTGATGCTGCAATACAGAAAACCAGTACCTTCTGATGTGCTCTGTTGTTTAATTTGCTGCGAAACTTCATGCAGGCTTTGAGACTTGCCTACTTGAGGCACATTTGTTTAAAACAAGGATTGCAGCGTCAAATTATAATGTAGTGTAAATAGTTCAGCTAAAAAAGTAGTAAGGCATAACTTTCTTTAGAAAATTCTTGGAGCAAAAAAGTGTTTTTGACCGAAAGCTGTTTATTCAGATTTCTTGTTGCGATTGTCTTTCCAGATCCGGTAATTGAGCACAGAAGCCATGGTCAGCCAAGCTAAATACGGGACCATCAAGTAAGCAGCTGTTCTGTTGATGTGATACCAGGAAGCAGTGGTAGCTGTCGCTGTACCAGTTGTGAGCAGGAGAGTCACCAGCCCCTAAAACACAGGAAGGTGGTTAGTGTCCTTTTCCTCATTGCATTTTCTTAACTAGATGGCATTTGTGTGGCTCTTTCTACTTAGCACTGACACTTCGCAGCTCCCTCTGTGAGCTGACTTCTCAGCACATAGCTAGCAAAAAGATTTTTTTCCTGAGCTAAGAGTTGAACTGACTGATACAAAGATAAAACGGTGAGAAGAAAGGACACTGCAGCTGGGAGCAGACAAAATTCTTCTCATCCGTACTCTTCTTTTTTTTTTTTTTCTTTTTCCATTGGTAGCAGAAACAGCCCCTTAGCCACGTAATCTCACCCAGTGCTTTTCTGCTCTAGATACTGCCTGAAGAGATGTGGTGTGGTTGAATTAATTATGGTTTGCAAAGCATTCTGCTTTTAAAACATTGCTCTTATATTTAGAGAGCCAGGCAAATCATTTTTTAATACTAATTTTTATTTTTAAGGTGAGCTGTTTTTCTTCAGCATGCAGACAGCTGCTCTTGTCTAAACCGGATGCTGATTACGTGAGTAAACGATAAGCTTCTTATCGCCACTGTTTGCCAAAGAGATACCTAGGAACTTTGCTAAGGCATAACTGTTTGCATTTTGTAGTCGCAGAAGGCTCTTATCAACAGGTGTCAGAAAGAGCTACTTGTAATCTGAACATTTAAGGGTGTTGTAAATTCTCACAGGTGGCTGCTGGAATGCAGTAAGAAGAACAGCAGCAAACTTCTGCAAACCATCTTCTGTACTGATGATACGAACCGGGTTCGGTTTCAGAGCGGAAAAAATCACGATGCGAGTTTTAGCCTCACCACCTCGCAGATGACTGCAAAAGCATAGGCTGAAGAAACAAACTTATTCACTTACCCATCCCATTTTGTGAGCTCCAAAAAATATGGGAGTCCATGCCCAGTTTAATGCCAGCTGCCCTGCATACAGGCCCAGAGGAACCACCGCCTTTTCACTGAAGCCCCCCAATTCTTTCCACACCAGGTAGGAGCCGTATCTGAAGAAAGCCAATGCAAGGGATAATCCAGTACGTTGGTTAGAAAGCGGCCGTGTTTTCTTAAACAAATGAATTGCTTCAGTGTCTAAATTCACTTGGAAATGTCCTGGCACTACTTGACAGAATGGCTGACTGTGGGGGGTTGATCATCTGCTGCAGACAGCAAGATGGAAAGAAATATTCTCTGTTCTGTCAGAGTTCTCATTTCTAGGTGCAGAAAAGCAGATAACTTACTGCATTTCAGTCTTAATAGAGAATGCTGTGTTGAAATGGAAGCAAGTCAAAGACTTGAAGGTAAAAGGTAAGTCTCTAAAGAGAGGAAGAAACAGTTGTTATCAGTACTGAGAGAGGATGGTTTAAAAATATCTCTGTTTGGAAGAAACCTTTTTAAATAGATGGAAATGAGTGTAGAAGTAGGAATTGAGACGGGAATGAACAAAATGAGCACCATCCCAAAGTGCATGCGTGAATGTGGATGGTGACTGAGCAGAAAAGGAATCTATAGTCACATTTCAGAAGGGAGAAGGGAAGGGTACAGAAGGTGCAGAGATTTTTAGGACTTCTAGAGAAAGAACTGAAGGCATGTCCAGCACCCTCCCCCCCTTGTGGGGCACCAGCTTATAAAAAGATCTTCCAAAAATGTTCTGAAGTTTTTTAACAGATCATCTTAATGCCAAAGAAGAACTGTTCACCAGAACGATCCCAAAATATAAGCTGATAAAGACAAAAATTCTTTGGATTTGGGAAATGACTACTGTAAGATTTTCTTTTAAACTTTAAGAGACTGATTAGAACAGGGAGACTCTTGTTCATTTAACTTTTCCATTAGACATACCAATGCAGTTGACTACACAGTCATTCCAAGAGTCCCACAGACAAAGTACCAACACCCTGAATTATACGCCTGTATTCAGTTACTAATTCTAAAACAGATTCCACCTTCTCTTATGAGTCTGCTAGGTGTGTGAACTGCACTGTGCACCTGCTGAACAGCAGGGGGCTCAAATGTGTTTCTGTGGTAATGAACTTTCAAGCTGTTGCAGTCTACATATCTCAGTCACGTAAGGAGGATTTCTTCTTCTCTTTGACTCAGATAGTGACCCAGGCTTGCTTTGTGGCCATGTCTTTCATAAAGACTAAACAATGCATCTTTGGAAGCTTTTTAAACCTTGCTTTTAATTATTGATTGCTTTTAATATTCTCGGATTCTGTACAAACGAGAAGTCTTAACCACTCCAAGGTTTATACATGGCAGGTTATGGAAGCAAAAGCCTGATGATAAATAGATTTTCAGTCAGCTAGATGTATATAGTATGTAGCTGAAACCACTTACCTCAGAACATATTGCTTGCTTTTGGTATTACCAAAGCAAGTGATTTTTAAAAGATTTAATGTGACGTCCAGTTTTATGATGAGAATTCAAGAAACAAGTTTACAGATTGCACAGTCAGCTTGAAGAGAAAGCCCCTCAGCTCTTGTCTCCCTGAGATAAGGCATTTTTTATCCAAGGGACAGCAACCCGAATTCTAACTCTGAGCACACAAGAGCAAAGAGCAATTAAATAAATATGCACACATACCCTGTAAGAAGAGGAAAGAAGAAAGAATACAGACAGAAAAGAGCATGTGGATCTGTAAAAATTACAAAGCCTTTATTTCCAGAGAAGTAAACCAAAATGAGAGAATGTTAAATCAGCTCTCTTACGCATTCAGGTATGCGTTCAGATACTGGATCATTGCTGTATTTTGCAACAGGTGTTGTAGTATTTAAATTAACTTGCAGGATAATGACATAATGTTGGAAAGGAACAGGTCTCTCTTATTTAACTGCTTTAAAAAACTTGGCAGAACAGCAATTACTGTCAGAAGAACAGGGAGTCATGAGGCCAAATCCCATTCCCACAGGTACCGAAGGAGACAGCAGAGGGTTTCAGATCTCTAGAACTTAACAGGCTGGCAGTTAAGCTGAAAGGGTGTGTGTGTATTAGTTTTGATTTTGGTTTATTTTAATTGAGCTATGTTAAAACAATTCTGTCCCAATCCTCTCACTCCTCCCTTTTGTTTTTAATTTCCTAAAACCACTGAAGGACATGCAGAGAAGAAATCCCAAAGCTGCCTGGCTTCACTGCTGCCAGCTTGGCAGATCTTCCCCTCAGAATGAATGAGGAAAGCAGATGAATGGCAGCTTTTCCGACTCCTGCTTTTGTAGTGGACAGTTCTACATACAAAGCGTGCCCACACACAGCTTCCCCAGACATATCTGTACCTGCTAGACAGGCAGCTTGGTACAGTTTCTCGCAGACATACAAGCCACAGAAATGTAATAACAGTTTTCTAGTCTAGCACTGTATAATGAACAACCTGGAGATCACAAAAGTGTATTGATACGATGTGAAAAACATACCCCATAGATGTATAGAGAGTTCCCCAAACTGGAGCAAACACCCAGTTAGGGGGACACCAGGATGGCTTCTGCAGAGATTCATACCACACTGGGATTTCCTTTCTGGTTATCTTGCTTCCTAAAACTCCTCCTGCATGAGGCAGGAGCGTGAAACCCACGGCTGAGGCCCAGGCTGGTACCACTTCCATTGAGACTGAATCTGAAACAAACCCAAGAAAGTTGATTGGCAGAGTAAGTTTAAAAGGAAACAACTAAACTATTTCATATTTTTTAGGCAGATTTTAAAAGTATCCAGAGGAAGGGTCTGATTCACAGCCTACTCTTGTCTCTCAGTGCAGCTGAAATTAATGGATCTTGTATTGGCTTCACTGGACAATACTCACCTCCATTTAGGAACCTACCATTTACTTTCTGGCCTTTTTGAGCTTTCATTTCCTTCTAAGCTTTGTGCAGTAAGGGTACTGAATTTTACCTATGTCAATCTTCTCACTTGGGTATACCAGGGGAACAGTGCAGTTTGATAGAAACTTGCATTTCTGTATTCAGCGAGAGCTCCATTCACTCACTGGAGTGGTGCACTTGGGAATAAAGCAGCGTGTCTTGCCTGTGCCCAACCAAAGTAGTTCTATACATTGTGTTGTGTTTCTAGCCTTGGAGGGTGAGCAGTGAGATGGATGTTATAAGCAGCAGATGCTTGAGAAACTGACACAAGATAAAACGCCAGAGAGGATGAAGATGGATAGGAGAATGTAGCACCGGCTTCTTCCTGAAGCAGGCAATCATCTGTAGCCATCTTAGCTGCCAAACACATATGGTCCACAGGATTAAATTTGCCTGCAGAAGTAACACAAAGTGCTGCCTCACTCTGGTAGCCGAGCTGCTTGAGTTAGTGTACGGGCACCAATAAAATGAGTCAGAAAGTAAGCAGGGAACAACTTGGTCACCATTTTTCTGGCCAAAAGTCAAATGCTATAAAAGATCTGTGTTTAGGTTGCTAAAATGCAAATAGATAAGAGGTGTAGTAAAAAGGGCAGAACCAAAACGTGTTGTTTTTCAAATACGCAGTTGTCAAATACACCCCATTCCTGTTAATCTGTTTGGTGGGAGGGCAGGTGGCAGGAAGGAATCACAAAAGAGACTGCAGGAGGCAATGGGAGCCCTGGGCCTTGGACACCCCCAGGAGAGAGAGCTGTAGGGCAGTCATACTCAGAGATGTGCCAAAGGAGGATGTCCTATATGAAACTGTATGAAGGTTTTGTTGGTACAGCTGTGTCTGATGCGATAAGGAGACAGGGAGTGGGACAGAGAAAATCCTACCGGTAGCAGATGTGCTTAAGAATAGGATGCTGCACTGATGGCATCATCTGTCAGAGCTCTGCTGGCACCCTGTGTTTTTATGCAGGGAACAGGAAGGAGCCAGGCCAGCAAGGGACATCTCCTGCACAATTGTCTTCTCACTCTGCCCATGTAGATGTAATGAGGATTAATTTAATTAATCCTCAGCCACAAGGCTGAGTAGGATCACAAACATTTCTGGTGGTAGATGCAAAGCAGAGATTTGCAAGAAAAGCAGCACAGAGGGATGGGAGAAGCACAACGGGTACGGAAGTATGTAAGGAGTTAACAAGAAGGGCTGTGTAGGCAGTGGGGCTGCCTCAAGGGAGCTGTAGGAGGGAAGGAGTGGGAGCACACAAAAAGGACAGCAAACAAAGCAGTAAAGCTGTCAAAACCATAACAGAAGGGCGAAGTGGTGCAAGGCAAAAGACAAGCCCAGCAGTGCCAAATGCACAACTGAGCTGGGGAGAACTGGGGAGGGAGAACAATGCACTAGCCTTCTGGAGCAGCACCGGGTCTTGGGTGGAGGATAGGCTGCAAGGAAGGGAGGAAAAGAACTGCATAGCTCTGTGCTGTGGTCACTGCTGCACTTCCTGCCCTGTGTCCTTCCTGCTGCTTCACCACGTAGTGTCTTACCTAGAGTAGAGGAGTGAAGGTGTTCTCCCACACCTTGGTCCTCTGTGGTTGTCCTCAGATGGTAATTCCCAAAGGTTGTGTTAGAAGCTGAAAGCTCAGATCTCACCAGTTGTTACACCACTGCTCACATCATGAATAAGTGCGCACTGGGGCTTAGTGTGCACTTCTGGACACACGCCTCAAGGTGCCAGTCAGCTCTGCTGCTGCAGCACACTGATCCAATGCCAGTAGGTTCCCAAAGTGATAAGTGAGGACCTCAGGGGCGTTATACTCCGTTGGGCCACAGAAGCATCAGGGCAGTTTCCTGCAGGTATCAAGCAGCTGGACTGCGTCAGGCATTGTTCCTTTTGTCAGCTTCTCCCCATGGAGGAAAGGCCCGACATGGTTTGCAGGCTGGAAGTGCTGAATGCTATCAAATTGGAAACATACTGCTCTGCTCCAGCCAGTGACTAAATGACACAGCTCCAAACCTGTCCCTCCACACATCAGAGGAAACACTGAGTGACAAGAAATCAGGAGGGCACACAGAAATGGGGAAAGCACAAAGCATAGAAACAGGGCAAGTACTGCTGTGTGTGAACAGGAGATAGGAAGATACAGAAGTAAAAAGGTGAAATGTACTGGTTTGAGTTGACTGTTGGTGTCCTATTCTTTTGACTGTTGTTACTACTAATTACATACTCTGTTTCCCAACAGCATTTCTCAGGACTTGCCAGCATTGCAAAATGCTTTCCTGCATCACATAGAGCTGTGTAACAAAGTTGCAGTGTGCCAGAGGGTCAGTCCCATAACACACAGCTGTCTATCAGCAGTGGAGCTCTGTATTTAACTCCCCAGAAGCTAAATTCCAGCATCAAATACCCATAAAAAGCAACAGCTGACTCATGGAGCCACACTGATTAACTCTGGAAGAAGGTTTGTCCATCTTTGGTTACTCAGTACAGGTTTTCAGTGAGGAAGTGATCACACAATGGAGATGTGCTGCATCCAAACAAAGAAGCTGGGACTAGAATGGCAAAAGATCAGGCAGCAGTGATGGGCAGACTGTGGCAGAAGGTGCAGTGTGTAAAACCCCAGTGTAAGGTAAGCACTGCAACAGGCTGCCCAGGGAGGTGGTGGAGTCTCCTTCTGTGGAGATGTTCAAGACCTGCCTGGATGCCTACCTGTGTGACCTGCTGTAGGGAACCTGCTTTGGCAGGGGGGTTGGACTCGATGATCTCTGGGGGTCCCTTCCAACCCCTACAATTCTGTGATTCTGTGATTCTGTAAAGGTGACAAAGACAGGAGAAAACATGGTGAAGGGGTCTGAGTGATGCAATCTGATCTCAAGTTTCACTTCTAACCTTTTGTGAACATGCAGCTTGCAGCCCAGTCCCAAATGTGCAGTGCAGCAACAGATCTGTGCTGCCTGTGGCATGCCCAGGAAATTTCTGAGAGTAATGGAGTTGAAGGGTTGAAGTTAAAGCCAGCCCATTGCCAGTCCTGCCTTTTTTTCAATGTAGCATCCTACCCACCTTTGTCTGAATTAAGCATGATGCTCACAGATTTAGGCCTGAAAACCATCTAAGTTTTTATGATCAACTATAATGAGACAACAAGGAATTTTTTATTTTTTTTTAACATTAATAATGCTGTTATTGTTCATAACTGGAATTACTCATTTGGAATGACATACTGTAACCACCTGATGTTTGCAAGAATGCATCAGGGCCAAAGGCGGGTTCCCAGCCACTCCACACTAGCTGAGGTGATAAGGATCCTTCAGCCACTCGTGCCCTGTGCTCACAGATATGCAGGTTCTGCATTTGGAAACATCCAGGCTGTGAAACAGACAGCTTTCCTTCTCTAATTTGTTTTGTTTGGGCACATCCTGTCTTCTAAGCATGTACAGACACCTGAAGTTACTTAGCGATAACTTACTGGCACAGGTATGCTAGCACAGCCCCTCCAGCTGCATCCATTACACAACCTACACTGCTTTCCCAGTCAGGTCCCAGCTCCACTGCAGGGAGAGCTGGTTGTGCAATACTTCTGCACCCTGATTTTCATACTGAAGAAACCAGGATGTCTGTAGATGGTATCTGCAGCATGCAGACAATTTGATCTCTGCTGCTGGAGATCTTTGCTCCCTCAACACACTTAATAGAAGCTTATTTCTGTTCCTCTCGTCTCTGCCCTGCAATGTTTTCCTCATCATCCTGCCCATTTTCTGCTTAGCCCAGTCTGGCTGTAGCAGGCCAGTTTGTTTCACCCATGTTAAAATACTGCTTCTGGCTATTCAAAGCAGCAGACCTGTCCAACAATAGTTCCAGCTTTGTAATGCACCAAGAGAAATAAAGGGGAAAATCGGCAACATTATGGCTTGCAGCCTTCTGTCTTTTTGCAGGTTGTTTTCCTAGGGTGGCACAATGTACAGAAAGTGAAGCGGAAGCTTTCCGTGTCCTCTCCTTTGTCTGGAAGAGGTTGTGTACAAGAAAGAACAAGGTGTGGAGAACAACGTGTACTGCGACAGAGGAGCCAACATGCCTCAGGGTAGTGAAGAAGTACCCAGAGTGAAGGAGCAGCTCTGTGAGAGCCAGGTGTGTGCCCTCCCCCTATCCATGCTGAGCACTGCCAGAGAGCAGGAGCAGAAGAGGACAGCCGCTTCCATTGCAGTATTACATCCCTGCTCCGATAAACCTCTGACTAATCCCCTTAAGTAACTTGGTGCTGGCTTTCCAATCACACGGGGCTTAAGTTACAGCTATTGCATTAACAGTACTAAGGAAAATCTCTCAGTGGGGCGAAGTTACCGACAAGGCTTTGGAGTTGTGGTCCTGGGCACGCTGAGGTAGAGACAAAGCCCCAGAAGTTGGGAGTGAGGTCCCCCAGAGGAGACACTTATCCTCTCTAATATGCTGTTTGGGGGGCAGTAAGTTTCTACCCAGATCTGAGAGGCAGCATGCAAATCCTCATTGGGGAAAGGCTCCACATCACATAGCTGCCCAAAGGATTAAGGGGTGCATGCCTGTTGGATAGCGATAAACCTCTTAGGTCTGCCTCAGCTCTGGCTGCTGGGAAACAGTGGCACTGAAGACAAAGTTTTCTCACAGCTTGTGGTACAGAACTTAGCTGCCTCAAAGGAGTCTTGTCTGTAAATCTTTAGTAATAGCTGGAGCAACGTCAGGTGTGTTTGCCTGAAATAAGGGACTTTTATGGCTCATTTATAATTTAAAACAATATATATTGCATAACAGAAATACAACATAAACATCTAACTATATGTTTATAGTGTGCACTTATAAATTAAACAGCTGATGGTATGTCCTTAAGGATATAGGTGAGCGACACAAGCATGCTTATCTGGTTTGGAGACACAGCAGGTCTCTCTGCCCAGGCCACTGCTTTCCAAATGGCAAAGTCACACACTGAGAGGCAGCCCTCTCTGCTGGGATGGATCTGCCTGCGTGACAATTTGCCATTTACTGCTCAGTCCCTTGTAACTTTCACCATGTACATTTGTGTAAGATCCTCAGAACAGGCTGTATTTTAAAGACAAAGCACCCTTTAGGCAGTCTTCCTTTGCCACCACTTCTCAAGCGCCATCCGTGTATATAATTAACACAGACGTTCCCCTTGGATATTCCCCGTGTAGGCGCCGTGCAGACCTGGGAATTCTTTAGACAGAGCGGGATGTAAGAGAACCTCTTCCAGGACTGCCTCCATAGCTGAGGGCAGTTGGCGGCCCACCCACACGGCCAAGCCCTGAGCGCTGCAACACGGCCAGCGCCCTTCGTGTGGAACCAAAGGGAGAGCGGTGCTGCTTCTGTTCGTGCTCAGCAGCCGGGGGCTCCCCGGGAACAGAACGGCCCCTCTAGATCTCAGCCGCTTCCCGAGGGGCCCGCAGCCCCAACAACAACTGAGGAAACCAAGAGAGCAGAGAGAAACCGAGAAACCGAGGGAGCCTGGAAATCTAAGAAAATAAACCCGGCCCCTCCTGGCGCCCGTGAGCAGATGTCCCATTAGGAGCTGTCGCGCCGTTCCGGCTTCCAGCACCGCGGCACAAGGGTCCCCCCATCCCCGGCCGGGGCCAGGGCCACCCCTTACCTCCGCTCCGCTCCTGCGCCGCCGCCTCCTCTGCCGCGAGTGCCCGCCCGCCAGCGGGGCCCGCCCCAAGGAGGCGTCGCGGAGCAGCGCGGCGCGAGCCGTGGACGGCGGGGCCGCTCGGTTCCCGGGGCAACGCGGGCGGGCAGACGGCGGCCATGGGCAGCTGGGCCGCGGCAACATGGCGGCTCGCTGGCTGCAGCGGGCGCGGCGTCCTGCGCGGCGCAGCGCGGCGGCGGGGCAGCTCGCTCCGAGGCGGTGGGGAACGGGCGGCGAGCCTGAGCGAGTTGCTGCAGAGCTCGGTGGGGGACGGGGAGCCGGGCGAGGAGGGGGAGGCGGCGGAGGCGAGGCGGGAGGGGCGGTCTCCACGGGAGGGCACGGTGCTGCTGTTCCCCGGGCAGGGCAGCCAGTTCGTGGGGATGGGCCGCGGGCTGCTGCGCTATCCCGGCGTGCGGGATATGTACCGCCTGGCCGAGAAGGTGCTGGGCTACGACCTGCTTTCGCTCTGCCTGGAGGGGCCGCGGGCCGAGCTGGACCGCACCCGGCACTGCCAGCCCGCCGTGTTCGTCGCCTCCCTGGCCGCCGTAGAGAAGCTCAACCACCTGCAGCCTAAGGTAGGCGGCGGCCAACGGGCCCAGCATCGAGCCGCCGGGGCCGCGACGTGGCTCCCGCCGCCCGGCTCGGCCCGGCCCGGCCCCGCTGACGGCCGCGCGTGTGTCCGTGCAGGTTGTGGAGAGCTGCGTGGCCGCCGCCGGGTACAGCGTGGGCGAGTTCGCGGCGCTGGTGTTCGCCGGAGCCATGGACTTTGCGGAAGGTGCGGGTCGGAGGGTGAATTTTGCTTTCTGTTCCTGCGGTTTTCTTTGATATGCGTGACGTCGCCATTAAAAACACCAACCTTGGAAAGGGTTTGGAGTCAATAGGCGTCTGAACGTGAGCCAGCAATGTGCTCGGGTGGCCGATAGGGCCAACGGCATCCTGGCCTGTACCAGAAATAGCGCTGCCAGCAGGAGCAGGGAGGTGATCGGCCTCTGTACTCAGCCTGGTGAGGCCGCACCTTGAGTACTGTGTTCAGTTTTGGCCCCTCTCTGCAAGAAAGACATTGAGGCCCTGGAGCGTGTCCAGAGAAGGGCAGTGAAACTGGTGAGGGGTCTGGAGCACAAGTCTTGTGAGGAGCGGCTGAGGGAGCTGGGATTGATTGTTCAGTCTGGAGAAAGGAAGGCTGAGGGGAGACCTCACTGCTCTCTGTAACTCAGTTACAGTGACGTGGGGGTTGGCTGCTTCTCCCAATAAACTAGTTATAGGATAGTAAGTAATGGCCTCAAGTTATACCAGGGCAGGTTCAGATTGGATATTACAAAAAAATACATCTCTGCAAGAGCAGTGGTGCATTGGGTGGTAGAGTCACTGTCCTTGAAGTTGTTCAGTAAATGTGTAGATGTGTCACTGAGGGACACGGTCGGTGGGCATGGTGGGGATGGGCTGATGGTTGGACTGGATGATCTTGGTGATATTTCCAACCGTAGTGATTCTGTGATTCTCACTCCCGATGTGAGCGAGCTGCCTGTCTGCACTCACCTGTCCCCTTCTCCCCTCAGCACTCTATGCTGTGAAGGTACGTGCTGAGGCCATGCAGGCGGCGTCGGAGGCCGTCCCCAGTGGAATGCTTTCAGTCATCGGCAGACGAGAGGTCAACTACAAATACGCTTGCCTGGAAGCCCGTAGGCACTGTGAGTCGCTGGGCATTGACAACCCCGTGTGCGAGGTCTCCAACTACCTGTTCCCAGATAGCAGAGTCATCGCAGGCCACATACAGGTACTGCTGCAGGAGATGCACCTGCTTACTTCAACTTAATGTCTTAAAACTGCTCCAAAAGTAATGCCACCTATTTTGTTTTGTTGGCCCACAAGGCCAGAGGCAGATATTGGTGGTATGGCAGTAGAGGCTAAACCTTCCCACCGATATTGTGTTACGTTTTGTTGCTGTGTGACAGATGGCAACAGGGGCGGTCTGACAAAATGGCATCTGACGTGGAAGTGCATATAAAGCAAAGTTCTGTCCTTGAATTCCTGCATGTGGAAAAAATGGCAGCCATTGACAGTTATCAACACTTACTGAATATCTGTAGAGACCAGACAGTGGATGTGAATACATGGAGGCAGCTGGTGGTACTTTTCAACAGTAGTGACAGCAACCATAGGTCATCTCTGCTTCTACAGATTTTTATGAGCACAGCATGCAGGCTCTTGTTCATCTCTGGCAAAAATGCATAGCTAATGGTGGGGACTATGTTGCAAAATAGTGTTTTGTAGCTGAGAATTTGCTCTATCAAATTGTGTTATTGTGCTCTTTGTTGTAGAAATAATAGGAGGCATTACTTTCAGAACAGCCTATGTATTTGCTTCATGGTTTGTTTTTTTTCCCCACTGTGTGCTTGGTGGTTGGGTAGGAGAGGAGTGGCTTTATTGCCTTGGGCCTGGAGAGGTCAATCTGGTGGAGTGAGCACGTGGAATTCTGTTGTGTCAGGCTGTGATTGCTCTCCCTTTCTTATAGGCTTTGGAGTTTTTGCAGAAGAACGCCCCAAAATTCAACTTCACACGTACCAAAATGCTTCCTGTCAGTGGTGCCTTCCACACACAACTCATGGAACCAGCAGTAGAGCCGCTGGCTGAAGTCCTGAAGTCCATCGAAATACAAAAACCACTGATTTGTGTCTATTCCAACGTGGATGGCAAAAAGTACATGCACTCAAAGCACATCCAGAAACTGCTGTTGAAGCAGCTCGTCTCACCCGTGCTGTGGGAGCAGACTATGCATTCTGTGTACCAGAGGAAGCAGGGAATGGAATTTCCATACACTTACGAGGTGGGTCCTGGGAAACAGCTGGGAGCGGTTCTCCGAAAGTGCAATCTGAAAGCGTGGAGGCAGTACAGCCATGTGGACGTCACAGAGGAGGAGGAAGCAGCAGAGACATAAACAGCTCTTTGAGAAGAATCGACGCGACTTGTGCTTTCCACAGTGTACAAATAATGTCAGGCTCCTGAAAGGGGAAGTGTGAAACACTGATGGCTCTTCGCAGCGAGAGGAGCATCATGCGTCACCACAGGAAATGTTCTTCTGCACCGTGTGCCTTGGGTGTGGAGCGGGAGCTCAGCTCTCCCACCTGCACCAGGACTGTAGAGTTGTCAATAAATGACCAAACAGCTTCCTCCTTGGCCTGCATCCTGCAAGCAACGTCCTTGTTGTTTTTATTCTTTTTGTTTTGTTTATTTTGAATTTGTGTGAGTGGTGAGCATGTGTGCGTTCAAATTACAGCCAGAAGTAGCACTGTCTGTGCAGGGTGTGCTGCCTGGGTTACACTGTTCTGTCCCATACAGGCCTGATGATGCCCTGCTGAGGCATGGGCTCCTTTAGGTGACTCCATCCCCATGCAGCCACTCTGGTGCAGGGGTGTTCCCCCCCATGCCTTGCCTAAGCTGCCTGCTATGAAGTTCACCTCCATCAAATCCTTTTGTTTCACTGTTGCCTCCTAGCAGTCAAATAAGGCAAAATATGTGGATTTGGGTTGTTTGTTTTGTTTGTTTTGTTTGTTTTGCAGAAAGGATATGATTTTCCCAAAGTTTAAGCTATTGGTAAACTGTAGAACTTTTCTGGTTATTTTGGATGCTTCACAGCATGTGATTACTGACAGGTTGTCCCCACATGGAAGGAAACTTTTCCGTGTAGCTGCTCAGCGTCACACCAGTGCTAGGTTATCTTGGAAGGAGGAAAGTAAGGAAAGGAATGCCTTGGCAAGGCTCACAGTCAAGAGGTGCTGTACATTGTGGCTTGTGAGTAGTGCAGTGCTGGCTAACCACTGGTTCACCAGGGTACAAGCTCCTTATGCAGTTCCGGGACCTGTGACAATTACACACAGAATGCTCAGAAAGTCTTTGCTGTTTGCTTGCAAGGGGTGCTTAAAGCTCTAAAGAAAATCAGAGAGCAGCTGTTATTGGATTGTGTACAAAAGTGCAGGCAAAGGCTGTGTTGTGGATATTCAGCTGAGCAGTATCTTTGGGTTGACCTTCCTGTCTTCTTAGTTTTGGAATTTTGTTAGTATAGCATTTAGTAGATGCATAGGAAAAGCCAAACTATGCATAACTATAAAGGAGCAGGAGGGCATCTCATGTCCTAAAACCCATCTGCAGAAGGTGGAGGATAGTGCGTGAGCTGGCAAAGGGTGCTTAGCTCTTACTGCTGTTATTGGCATTCTTTTGATGTGCTTGTGATCTACCCCTTCTTCTGGAGGCTGAAAGTTTAATGATGTAAAAAGCCAGCGCAGCTCCTGCACCTAGGAGCAAGCAGAAACAGGATGTGGAAAAAAAGTCAAATGCCGTAAACTCTGTCACATGAGGAAGTGTGCTGTTTAAAAAAGAAAATAATGAAATGCGGGTCTCCTGAGTCGCAGTGCAGAGCCATAAGCAGGATGCCACATGTGAGGCAGCCTAGCTATTCCTGTTTATTGAGCATCCCTGTTGATGCTTGGTGCAGGGTCTGTTTGCACTGTGTTTCCCTCGTGTCAGTGTGGTTACGTTTCTTGCTCTCCAGTGCTGTGTTTTGTTCCATCCATACAAGATGCTGTACTTCCCCTGGGATTCAGTGTTACAATACTGCGGACCCCAAGAGTGAAAAACTGCAGTCATCCCTGGCAGCAGTCAGATGGCAGTGACAGAGCAGCAGCCTCCTGTACGTAACTGCTTCCCAGTGCATAGAGATTATTTATCCAGAAACACACAGCATTGTTTTGTGCTGTTGAAGTGACTCTGCCAGGAAGGATTGCATAATGGCAGTTGGTACATTTGTTACCTTGCTGAGGTGGTTCATTAGACTCTCTTGACGGGAATTTTTACCCTTCACTAGATAATGATCGTAAAATATTTTCTGTTATATCTCTAATACGGAGTTAAACAGAACAGCCAATTCACTGATGACATTTTGGCCTGGCTTTTGGCTACGTGAACAATTCTGTTTGCCACCTTCTGGATCAGACCATGGTTCCAATCACGTCCTGTGTGCTTTGCTGGAAGGTACCCAGCGTGCTTACTGCTGAAAGGCAGATCAGTCTGGGGCACTGCGACAGAAAGGGGACATATTTTTGGAGAGGCTCCAGTGTGTGTGCTACTGTTTGAATGCTTAGAGCTATACTGGGCCCATCGCCCTTGAAGTACCTTGGTTGGTTTTTGTTTGGTTTTTTTTTTTGCTCTGCATTTCAAGTCAGGTAAAAATATTTTAAAGTCTTACAACAAAATATCGGACAAAAGATTCTAGTTTGACCTTTTTTTCCTCTTTTTCCCTGTCGAAAAGTTGTGTGAGGTGCAAGCCCATGAGCAGAGTGGGATTTGGTACTGCGCACACGGGAGCAGAAACGCACTCCTCAGTCCTCTGAAACTGTCCTGGGTTGGGATTTACTTTTAGGAGGAATATAATGCTTCCAATCCCTTGTCTGACTTAAAGGTGGGGCTCAGAATGGAAGCTCCAACCTCTCAGACAAGGCCACTAAGAACCGCACCTCCCTGCTGCGGAAGCACCCTAGCAGCAGCGGCGGTCACCTGACAAGGCAGGAAGCAGGTAACCCCTCTTGTGAGGGGAATGCCCAAACCACAGGGACTCGCTTTCATTTTCTCTCTGTCTGCATCTGCGCGCAGTGAAAAGCAGCACACAGGTAGGCAGGGTGATATGGGGTGGCTGCGGTTTGCCCTTGAGATGAAGGCGGCCGTGTCCGGCTGCCACACGGGGTTGCTGGGGCTGCCATCTGCCCCCGCCGCCATTTTGCAAGTTCTCTCCGGTCGGCAGTTTCCCGCTAATCACATGGCTTCTAAGATGAGTCAGCCAAACGCAAAACCAAGGCCCTTCTCAAATTCAAACAAATTCTTGTTTTCCTGGACAACTCAGAATTTGACTTCGTAAAGCAGAAGAATGTAAGATCTGTCATTACATTTTTGAAACATACTGGAAAAGTAATGGGTTGAGCTGGGAGGCACTTGAGTGCCAGTCCAACCAGCCTGACTGTTAGCACACCATCTGAACAGCTCCTCTTCCAACCAAACGTAATTCCATGTGCTTTTCTTATTGCACAGTCAACTAAAGCCTGTCCTGTAGTGTTAGATAAATTAACTAGATAAGGAATTCTGTTACTAACACGTAACAGCACAGTCTTGGAAAATAATGTAGATGACACTGCAGAACATGTGAAGCAACAATTTAATTTTAGAAAAGTATCATGGTTTTTATCTCTGTTATTGCTTTTACAGTGTTTTAAGTTTTAAGGATGACCAGCATGCCTTCTGTCTCCCCCCACAGCTGGAATCTTTTCAAGAAACTCCATGATATGAAATAGATGCTTTACATTGCATTAAAACAAATGAAAAAAGGACAGAAATGGACTTTGTAACCTGGCCTCACACTTCAAAACTAGCAAGTCAGGCAGTTATCCAGCAACAACCTCATAATTTTAAACATTTTTCTTCTTAAAAAAGTTACCAAACAGCAGTGACCCAGCACTAGCCTAGGTTTTAAATATAAAAGAGATTTTTATCAGTGTAAATTTGAAAAACAAACCAGCTGCCACCACCTGGGTGTTAATTATATTGGTCAGAGTCCAGCAATGACCTCCTATGGTAATTCTGTGTTAATTCTGCAGTCCATAGCTTATGGCCCACCAAAATGCGACAGCGAGCAGAGCTGCAGGCACCAGCTTCTGGCAGACACACCTGAAAGGAAGCCGGCAAACCTGCAGGAGGAAAGGGGAGGCCATTAGGAACAACAGGGAGCAAAGTGCTGGTGCAGGAAAGCAAGGGCAAGGGGAGTGCTGAACTGAAAGCGTCGCCTCTTCCTCTGCAGGAACGAGCCTGCCTTACCCAAAGTCTAAAAGGTCCTCATATCTTCTCCAAAACATAATACAACACAGATTATAACAGCCCTACCTATCTAATCCAGAATGTATCCTCACAGCTTTTTATAGCAGGGAGGCTCCTGTCTGCACGGAGCCCCAGTGATGTCAGTGACACTTTGGCACCTGTTTTGAGTGTTTGCAGGCATTTAGCTCACTCGATTTGTGAACAGGACATTTGGTAGGGGGTGTATCAGCAATTTAAAGAATAAACCCAAGCCCAGAGTAACCCAATAGGCTTTACTCCTTGGCATTTAGGAGTTTCTGAGCAGAAAGTGGGAGAAAAGGGAGAGTGCATACCCAGCTTCCATAGTCAGCCATCCTCTTTGTCCAGTTATTGTTCAAAAAGTTTCCAAAGCTTCTTGTAACACTTCTAATAATATTCCATGTCTGGAAAACACTGACAGCAACCCTGATGATTTAGAAAACACCACAAACAGAAAGAGAAAAAAAAAAAACCACGGAGACGATCATAGTTTTATTCTAAAAATTAGCAAACAAAATGCCAAAGTGTAGAAAACTACAAAAAAAAGCCCAAAACATATATGTTCCTTCTTGGAAGTCTAAGGAGTATCCTATACATGTGTATTTCATAGAATCATTAAGGCTGGAAAAGATGCACAGCAGCTCAGGTCAAGGTGACCGAGGCTGAGTTAAGGATCACAGCTATGACTGGGCTTCATTCTCTTCAAGTCTGCAATAACCAACTCTTGTTTCAAACTGGGACATTACTATGTTAATTACTGTGCTTCTGCAGTTAATCTGCAGTTGATAACTATGCATGACAACCCTGCCAGCCCTCAGCAGATAAAAGGCAGTGCAAACGAGTTGAGCCATGTTTTATTGTATGTGCGATGATGGGTTGTTTGACATGCAGTAACACGTTAATCCCTGAAGCACTGCACTTGCTGGGCCTCTCCTCACTTTGCTGTGCTTAAAGATGCTGTCTAGCCAAGGAAAACTACGGTGCTATTGTGAAATTTTAAGCACCAAGAAACAGTTAACTCTCTGTAAATGGTTACAGTCTGTGGAAACAATTTACATTATAAGATTCTTGTTTGTAAAATAAGATTCAGTATATGGTTTCTTTCTTAGATTCTGTATGAAACAGCAATGATGGCAATATTTATGTTTGTTTGTTTAAACTCTGGATGCAGAAACATTATTATTTATCTATATGACATGATTTTTTGGAAGCATTCAGGGGCAGATGGTGTCAGCAAGGTAACTCACCTGCGTGCCAAGTGAAGCAGTGTGTCTTCAATCTTCCTGCTGTAGGCTCTGTTAAATTCGTCCCCAATCAGTGCCAGCTGATGGCCAACCTGGATAGCTGAGCTGGAAGGCATTGAAATAGCAGTTAAAGGAACACACAGCAAAGTCACTTCTTCAAAATTTACTCTGCAAGTGCTGGGCACAGTTATTTCCCCAATGGATAGGCTAAGGTAGGGATGTAAATGCTAAATGTTTCAGCTTTTTTATTATTTATCAGTTGATTGATCAGACACCTTAAGTCCGTATTTATACACACCAGTGCTAGGATGTTTTCATCTGGTTTTTCATCTGATACTTTTGAAAAGCCATGGTATCTAATTTCTTCATACAACACAACAGAATTGTTTCTAGGATTTTTTTTTTTTCCACAAAGTCAAAATATTTCACGCAGCTTTCACTTCAGATGTCTCAAAACACCTCACATTACATAACCAATTCTTTCGTCCAACAGATTCGCTTCAGCGCTCGCCATGGCACAGAGCAGTTCCCAAGCTAGCGAGTGATGCTGGAATATGAACCAACTGAAACAGCATCTGTGGGGAGCTTCAGGGCAGGCGGGTCCCTATGCTGCAGCTGCTGTCCAGCATGAAAGGTCAAGAATCTGTGTGCATCCCCAAACTGTTTGCACTCTACTGATGAAAGTTTCCAATGAAATAACTATAGATTCTCCTAAGCGTGCATGCTTTTTGTTTTAAGTAAAATTAATTATGGCTATGTGCTTTTATTTGAACTCATATTTCTGCTGAGGTCCATTTATGCTGCACAATAAGTGGGCTTACAAGTCTAATTCTAGAGATCCACTTAGATAAACTCAAGGTTGGTTTGGTTGGTTAAACAAAAAAATAAATAAACACAGAAAGGAATTTTCACAGATCTTGCAAAAGACAGCCCCCGATCCCTGAACTGGAAAAATGTGCGAGATTTCAAAAGGAAAAAGAAAGAACAAAAGAGTACAGCACTATCAGTTGGTTGTGAGAGGCGCCTGGAGAATTATGTGAAAGCAGCCTCCTCAGCTGCTTGTTCTAACAGGTGGGCCTCTAATGAAGAGCCACATCTGCGTCCCTGGGCAGCACAGAGAGTTACAGACATTTAATGCAGCATAATCTTGTGCCGTTGGTGCTGAGCGCTACAGGTTATCTCCATTTGCATCAACTTTTCTTAATATCATCCACTGTGATTCCTGGGCTTAGCCAGGAGCCTTGTGAAGGTCAGGGGGCTCGGACGCGGGTGGGGAGGACAGAAGCAGCATTCTTGCGACGTGATACCTGATATTGAGTTCCATTTGCTCTGCAGTGTCTGGCGCTGCCAGGAGGCTGCCGTACGTCTGCTCCTCTGGCGCTCCGTCGGGGTATCTGGAGAGAAGGACACGCCTGGGGCTCCGCCGCGCCTGGGACATGGTGCTCTGCAAAGAAGGGCCAGCGTCACTCCCATGCTGTGCTGTCTGGGAACGCGAGGTTGGGTTAGGCGGACGTGGTTCGGTGTGCGTGGCCGCCCCTGCTGGGCCTGCAGTGTGCTGAGGTAAGAGCTATTCTGAGAGCCCCCAAAGGAAACTTTCAGTGAGCCTACAGATGTACCAACAAAGATTCGAGCAGGCAGCTTCCTCGTAATGGGTCAAAACAGCCCAGAAATTGGAAAATATAGATAAACATAGCTGGCGTAGCTAAGTATAGCTCCCAGTGGTTTCAGCTAGTGCAAGACACAATCCCGTGCCTGGCAGTGAGCTGCCTAGCGTTATCCCACTTCAGCCCATCAGAAGGCAATTCATTACCAGCAGCCGGCATCCAGCACACAGACTACGAGCGGCTGCTTGGCTGCTCCTGTTCTAGCAAAATAAGCAACAGAACTCACTGGGTTTCAGCCCAAGTGGGCCATCTCCAGCATTTCCCATCCTCTGATAAGGCCTTCCTGAAAGCACCACAGAAGCTGAGTTCACCAGCAAAGCTCAGGGCAGAGCTGGCGTGTCTGTAGCCTTTGGAAATGTTTTTATTGGGCTTATCGAGCCCAGTGACATCAGAGCTGTGCACTGGGGCTATTTACATCCGCACGCACAGACTGGGGCAGCCAGCTCTTCTCCAGCCTGGGGATGTTTGCTTCTGCACTTTGCTGGTGAGCTCTGCTCCACCTGCTGCCTTCAGGGCGTCCGATGAGTGACTTCAGTGACAGCCCTCTGGATGTGCATTTTTATCTGGTGTGACCCTGGCCTGCTGCTTTATCCTCTCTGCTTCCCAGCTACATCATCACTGAGCTAGCTCCTTTTGCTGATGGAGTAATCCTGGAAAACAATGAATGGGATTTCCCCCCAGGCTGCGCTCCTTTGTCCTTTTAAGCACACTCTGCAGAATAACATCTGTGTAAAATATTCTCAGAGATGGAGCTCAACCAAGCGAAGACTATCTGTCCTAACGCTGCTTGTAGTGGACTTGTTTGCCAGCTCTATGCAATCCTGTAAACTCTGTTCTTCATGTCTTACATTCAGGTCAAGTTTGAGGCCGTTATACACCAAGAAATCCTTGATCTTCTTTCAGTATTTAGAAGAACTCTACATTTTCCATAAGCAAAGTTACTAAATATTACAGTGTATGTATTATTGCATAAGTAAACGCACTTCCATAACCTAGCAGAAACTTGGTATAACTAAATGAAGGTATATTTGGTTCAGCCTGTATCACTGCAAAAGCAAAGACTTCACTTACTGACATTTAATGTGACTAGAGAAAAAAATCTAAGGATTACCTTGTGTTCAGTAGACATTAACATACTGTATGGACTATAATCATACATTTTTTCCTTTTATTTATACAGTGCCACCCTTAGTCATATAGCTGTTTATTTACATGTCAGTGTCAGAATCTGAACATACGTTACAGGATAGTTAAAAGGCTTATGATCATCTACAAAAATAACAAAAATGAGTAGTTTCAGATGCTGTATCCTTTCCCTATTTTGTTTTAAATAGTGCTTCCACTACGTGTTGCTCTATGTCTCCCACCTCAGTCCAAGCAAAAGTCAAGAAAAGGGTTATAGAGGAACTTTCAGCATTTCCAGCACTGTACCTCATTTCCAGTAACCCAGTTCCCCAGAGAACATGCTAGCTCTGAGCCAAGTGCTGAGGCTCCATACACACCATATAGTGAAGCCATCTCAGTTCAAATCTGTATTCCCCTCCACTAGTATCAGCCCTTCACTTCCCACAGAAGCACCTAGTCCAGCAAGCTGCTGACTATAGTGGTGCTCAACAGGTGATCCCATTCAACAGCTACATCTCCCTTCATTTCTGGGCAAGGCTGACACAACATGTACACTATGGAGTTGCATTATCCAGGGCAAGTCATGCTCTAGCAGCTCTCTCAGAGCAAGCTTGGGCATGAGCTCCAAAGGATCCTGAAAGGCCAAAGAGAACCTGGGAATGGCTGCATAATGTTTGAAGGATGCCAGGAATGCCAAAGTACTCTCTTCGATATCCAGAGTGCCAACTCTGTGGAAGTGGCTAGCCTCAGCAGGTGGCATAGAGAAACAGCCCAAGCATGCATCGTTGGCCTTGCAGAAGGTAAACCACCCACCCATACACTCACTCCAAGGCACGGAGCAAACATCTAGCTATGCAGTGCTGCAATTCCTGTAGGCTGAAGGCACCAGAGGAAGATTCAAACAAATGGAAAAGTGTTACTCATGTGTCTTTGAAACTTAGAGCCATTAGTAGCCTTTACTAAAACAAACACTATGGATGGAATGTATTTAAAAACTGAAATAAAACCTCAAGTGTCTATTGCGTGTTTACACCAACTATTCTTAGACTTCACAACCATGCACTGTGAAAAATTCTCTAAAAAAAGGTATTTTCTTTCTCTCTTTTTTTTTTTTTTTTTTCATTTCTAGAATAGATGCTAGTTTCACATTCACAAGGCCACACAATGGAAATGTCTATATCTGTAGGAGATGAAAACTGAGTTGTGAAAGAGACCTATAATAAGTCGATGCACTACAGAAATCAGACATGTAAACAAACCATACAATACCATGACAAAAGCCCAAGCACAACATATGCCACCTCACACCTGTTGTGATAATACCTTCCTCCCACAGGCTAAAAAAGAAACCGCTGCAGTGGCTGGGTTCTGCTGCCAAGCATTCAGCTGCAGCCTGTGCTGCTGCCTTTGCCCACCAATTCATCTCCACAGTCATGTATGGGATCACTAACTAAGAGGGTGTTCACTGCATGTTGGGCACACATGGAAGCACTTGGGCAGACGCTCTGACAGGACTGCTCTCCTGAAGGTGCGTGAGATATGGCTCCCTTAGTTCCAAAGCAAAGTCTAGTGTTGGTCTTCTTGGCAGCTAAGGACCAAACTGAAACCATTTGCTGATTTTTGTCATCCCTTTAAGATTTAGGTATATGAGTATACACAGACGCACACGTGACAGCTGCATTATCACAGACGTGTTTTGTTTCTCCAGTCTGGATCCACACAGAGGTGGGCAAGAGGAGCAACAGCCCTGTCTGATCTGATAAAGCAGCAGGTATCACTCTTCTACCATCCTTCTTATTCTTTCCTCTTTTCTTTCATTTCTACTTAAAGAGTAAGCAAGCTGAGTTTGGTTTAGAGAAACCAGGATGTTTTAAGTGTGCGTGAGTTATAATCCATCATTAAATAGCAAGTGACCTTAATCTAATCCTCACAGCACATCTGAGAGGCACAGCAGGACCCTTACCAGTACCTGAGAACATCTCCAGCCCAGTGAACAGATCAAAGAGCTCATTCTTTTCTGTAAGGCTTTAGCAAAGCAAAAGCTGAGCTCAGTGTCTTCTGCAGAACGAATAATGTACTTTAAGTTAAATACACACTTAATGTTTTTCTGAATAGATATGAGTTTTAAAAGCTCCTTAAACACATAATTATATGACGGTAACTATGACTTTTTCTGAACACAATTATGATTAAATAATGAAGCATCTTTGATACAAAAAAGGATTTTGACTCTATCCTTACTTTGTGTAGTCAGGTTTTTTTTTTCCATTCGTATCTTTTTTTCTTTTTAACCTAGCAAAAGGGAACAGAAAATGTCCTGCTTGAAAAACACTGCTAACCCAGGTATAGTGGCAGGTGAGTTGGGGAAAACTAATGGTTTTCTTGCATTCAGTTTGATCAGATTTGCCGTGGTAATACTTTTTAAGAAGGTAGGCAAATAACTCCCCAGTATAATGCACTGAGTGCATTAGCGGTAATTTCTATATTGTATATATGTATTTTATTACATAGTCATAACTATTGTGTTTGTTACGCACACAGTGTTGTACGCCTTATGCAGAAATTACTGGCAAAGCTATTTAGAAGTACACTGAGTATGTTTTTAAAGATGGTTCTGGAAGTAGAAAACTAGTGTTGATGATCTACATAGGAGGAATCACTTTTGGATCAACCTGTTTATTTCCATGTTAACTACAATAGAGGCGGAGAGCACAATCACACTAATTGATAGAGCACATTCGCAGCCACACAACACTACTTTGCAGCACAGGCACCAGCAATAGCTATGCATTTTCACCAGCAATGAACAAGAGCTGCATGTTGCGCTCACAAAAATCTGCACCAGCAGAGGTGACCCACTGTCACCGTTGCCACTGCTTCAACACAACACCCACTGCCTTACTGTGCTCACAGCCACTGTTTGGTCTCCATCAATGTTCACAAAGTGTTGGTGAATGTCAGTGGGTGCCATTTTTTCCACACGAAAGGATTCAGTGACACCCCTTTGCTTTATGCACACTTCCACGTCGGACACCATTTTCTCAGACTGCTGTCACACAGCAACAAAATGCAATGGAATACTGGTGGGAAGGTTCAGCCTCTACTGCCATTCCACCAACAGCCACTTCTAATCTTGCGGGAGGCATAATAAAACAGGGGGCATTACTTTGTAGCAGCCCTCGCAATTTCAGTGCACAAGCACAAAATTCCCAGTCCTTCCTATATAAATGAATGCTACCAGATAAGACTCTCGCCATTTATCTCTGAGATATCAAAGTGTACCTCCAACTGTTTCAGACTGTATCAGCTGCCTCTGCAAACTAAATTTAAATGGAAACAAACAAACAAACAAAAAAAAAAACAACAAACTTGGTTGTTTGCATATTGTTTATCTTCAATCTATAACCAATTATTTGAAAACATGACATCACCTGCACTGTTGCAAATACAAATCTCTGTTCTGCTTTACAAGGATGAGTATTTGAAAAGATAACCAAAGATGAAATTAACCTTAGAGAGAAAGCAGAATACTGGGCATGCAGGGGGAAAACAGTGAGAAATATATGCTTTAGAGCTCACAGTGGGTTTTGGTTTGTTCTCCAAACTCTAAGTTTCCTATGACCTCTGCCAGAAGCCGCAGCTGGGGGAGCTGTTGGCCTCAGCTGTTGACTTCTCCTCCCTTGAGAGTTGGAAGCCATCGGCCACCAACCGCATGTAGACACGACAGCTTCAGCAGGCTTTCCTCCCCAACACTGCAAGGTAGCCATCAGCACCTTCAGCTTCTCTTTTAAAAAAGAGAGGAGAGGTAAAGTAATCGTTCATTTTTTCTGGGTTAGGTTGCTGGATTAACTCTGAAATCGGTGACAGGCCAAGGACCAAAGATAAATTCATTCTTTGTCTCATACTGCATTCTCAATCAGCTTAACACCAATGACCTTGGATACTGTTTATATATAAACATACCTTAATATTGCCTCAAACAGCCTTTAAAGGTATACTTCTGTAAATCTAAGAAACACAAACTGTACTTTATGTTTTATTTCATTTACATTCTCAAACACAGTATCAAAACGTGCCTTCCCTGGGAATTTAACATGGGCTCTCCTACCTCAAGCATTTGAAGAAAGTGTTTGATTCTTTTTAGAAACAAAAAGGTGTATTCCTAAAGCAAGTCTTGTAACCTCAGTAGTTAGAGGAAAACAAACATACAGCAGACTTCAAACTGAAGAAACCTCCTGAAGTAGAAAGCTTGCCCATGTATTTTCTATTTCAGCCTACACTGAGACTGTTGAAGGTACCATGACTGAAATTCTGAGTCAAGACTTCAACGGTATCTGTCTGGAGACTTTCATTGCATTTGGTTCGACCCAATTTTTATGTATCATCAGATTTTGCATTTGCATCAGAACTTGTCCATGAGGGCACTTGGAGAGTACCACTGCCTGATGGGATGTTCATTATACAATCATGGAAAACAAGAAAAGGTTTCTGCCCTAAAAATTAGGTAAGAGCTACATCCACAGTAAAAAGCCATGATTTGATGAAATGTGCAAGGTATCATTTTCCTTGAGGTGTCTACTGATTCTTTCGGTGCTCTCAGATTAGTTTCAATAGCTTCTAAATGCTCAGGGAAATGAGAGGGTCCTGCTTTTATTTGTAAAGAAGTTTTATGGGAAGAACAGAGAACACTGGAGGGAACACTGAAGAGAAACGTGAATTAGTACTAAACTGAAATTAACCATTGCTTCAAATAATATTTTTTTACTGTCAGACTCAGATTTTTGTTTTGTGGCAGCACCACATACCTCAGGGATGTCATCTTTCTGTCATTTGTTCACAAAGAGTTAAGTTTTTGAGCAGAAGCTTTGTGACTTAACCTAGTATTTACATATCCTCTTCAAAACATCTTCTGCCCTTTGCACTCCTCGGTATCACTAAAAGGTCAGGATTCTTTTGTGATAATACAAGAGTTTGTTTAGAACTGCTACTTGAATTACATAGCGAAGTTGTAGAAGGTAACTGAAAATGTGTGTAGTTCTAATATATGAATGAGCCATAAAGTTATGGAAAATACTGCTTTGCTCACATTTTAAAAACTTAAAAACTGTCTAGTTCTGTATGTTTGAAACAAGTGATGCAAAATAAAAGTTGCTACTGGTCGTCAGAAAATTTCATGTCGCTCATGCTTACAAACAATTACACAGTAGAATTTGTATACTTCAAATCTAACATCTCTGCAATTTGTAATATTGTTAATTTAATTACTAATTTAATTCATTAAAACTGGCACTCTTGGTGTAGCTGTGGGTGGCTGTGTTCCTTCACCAGCTCCCCTTCGCACCACACAGCATGGCATGCAGCATGGCACGCTCTGCATCGGGTGCTGCATCTCATTCCTGTGTCCTGTCCTGTGCAACAAGGACACAGCACTGGGCCTGGGGTCAGAGAGCTCAGCACCTCCCGTCAACTCTGGTGATCTACAGGTGCCTTCTGAGATCCTGCAGTTGGATTGGAAGGATGAGAGGAAACGGGTGATGTACAAGTGAAGGAACTCAAAAATTTAAGTCATTATAAAGCCTTTTTGGTTCCGCACAGCAATCTAAAGAATTATAACGACCCACTGCTCTCAGTGTTACTCGGGTTTCCTGTATTGGTGAAATGCTGGTAGTACTGCAAACATGGCAATAAAGTGATTTTGACTTAAAGTCCTGGTTCACCTGCAGTATTTTGGTGGTGTGTCCACATGTTAGAGTTACCAAGTTACCACAGGTAAGCTATGTTCGCACACTGCAAAACAGCTGAAACCATCAGCAAACACGCAGTGTTTTATTAAACAGATCAAACTTGAGTGTGACAGGCAAAAGAAGAAGGAGCTCCGTCTGCAAGCCCTCTTGCCCTGAAGCAGCACGGCAATTCTTCAAAAGCAGCGTTCCTCGTACATTTGCTTTCTGTAGGCGTGCAGCCCTCGCTCACATGCGGCACACTGACTTCTGTGCCACTGCAGCGGCTTTGGGCATGACTGGGGGCTGACCGCGGGCAGCCGGGGCAGCTGGGTTGCCTGCGGGAGCTGTCTGTGCAACCAAAAGCCCGGGCAGCGGCAGGCCACGAGCCGACGGACCCGCTCTCACAGCGACCTACGGACATGCTGCCCTTAGGGAGCCGCCACAGGCACCGACCCGCCGGGTGGGGCAGGGAACTTGCTTACGTTTCTACTTCGAGAGACAGAGCAGGTCCGTACAGCGGTTTGGCATCAGGTGAACAAGCGCTGTTGGGTCTCTTCCTTATACCCGCTGAGCTCCCCCAGTCAACTGACATGCATCAAATGATCAAATAAACACGTACACACACACACATCACAAAACCTTTGTACCTGTATCAGAAAAAGCTCGGGCAGAAGCTCCCCGCGGTGCCCCCGCCCTCCTGGTTCCCGCCAGCGCGGGACGCGCAGAAACTCGCTCCGAGTTCCACGCAGGATCGCTTGCTCCGGGCTGCGCGCTCAGGGCTCATTCCGAGCGCTTATTTCCTGCTTCGCCAGGAGCGAGAGCGCACGCACCGGTCCTCGGCTACTTGGGGACAGGAGCCAGGCGTGCCACCCGCCGCATCACTCGGCGGGGTGCTCCCAGGCTGCCCCTCCGCCCGCCGCCCCGTTCCCGCCGCTCACCTCGGCTCGGCTTCGCTCGGAGCCTCGCGCTGAAAGCGACCTCCGCCGCTGCCGCCCGCCCCGCGGGCACACACAGGCGTCAGGAGACGGGGACCCGGCCCAGCCCGGCCCCGGCCGCTCGCCGCCCGCAGCCTGCCCCTATTGTCCGCCCGCCGCCCCGCCCCGGCCCGCCCCGTCGCGCGGGTGGCCGCCGACGGGAGGAGGAGGAGCGGCGGACGGGCTCGGGTCGGGGACGCCGTGAGGGGGCCCTGCCGGGGTGGGGCTTGAAGGGACGGCGGCAATACGGCGAGGAAACGGAGGGGGTGCTGGATGGCACCTCCAGGTCCCCTTTACCAAAGACCCCTTGGTCATCTGAGCGCAGAGATTTGAGAAAAGTTGTGGTTGAACAGGGAGAGCTTCGCCTGAGCCCCACAGGCCTGTCCTGCTTGGCCAGAGGTGCACCTGCAGCCCACCTTCCTTCGGGAGCGAGGAGCAGGGGGGGGCGAGGGGCGCGAGGGTCGGGAAGCGTAGCACCAGCCGGGCTTAGGGAGGGATGGCTGCTGGAGCCCTGCCGGGCAGCCGGCAGCCGGCCCTAAAGGTTTCGTAAGGTCACGGGACTGCGATGTTTTCCTTTGGCGTTGCTGATAACAGCGCGGGTGAATGATTCGGTCGGTATCAGCTATCATTAGAGAGTACATCGGGAGAGCTTTAAAGAACCAGAAAACCCCCATTGCCCCACGCTTTATTGTCATGTCAAACAGGAGACTGTCGGGTATAATGCCTGAGAGCGGACTTTGCCCTCTGTTTATACCATGATTTCATCTCTGTGTCGGGGAAGGTAAACAACACAGAGCGGAGGCACAGATACCGCTCTGCCTGAAGCGTGGGTGTCCACAGGCTTTGTGGCTACATTTCAAGTGCAGAGAACTCTGTGCGTGTATGTCTATAGGTGCAGATATATTATTTATGCAAACCGCTTCTTCATGCTGCCTGCACTACTGCCCTCTTTGTAAGCTGGATGTTTTTCCATTGCTTTCCAAGCTCTGCACATCTGGGCTACTCGTCTGCGAGTTGCACACAGCAGTGCTTATCTCCTGGCTCATGCTGAGGGCTGTGTGGACACGCACGCATGCAATATTGCAATACACCAGATGAGAATTGCCTTGAAAGTACAATACAATAAAAGGGAAATTAACCTCGGTAATATCACTTCTTGTTCAGACTTTGTCCTGTTCAGCATTTCTGGTATTTTGTTATTTAATTACTTTCATTTTTTTTTATTTTCAGTTTGGTATTCATTTTCAAATCGATAATTGTTCCTCTCCCCAGCCTT